>NW_026138025.1:0-447500 GCF_019393585.1 Leptopilina boulardi
AGGCAGAAGATTTTAATGCAAATTCTTGCACAAAATACTCCTAAAAGTGTAGAAAAAAATTGACAGCCAAATACGAGTAGAGGAAGACACCTATTACCACCAAAAACTCATCCAACCCAAAAATCCAAAAAAATAAAAAAGTTCCCAAAACAATTCAATTTTTCTTAGGCAGAAGATTTTAATGCAAATTCTTGCACAAAATACTCCTAAAAGTGTAGAAAAAAATTGACAGCCAAATACGAGTAGAGGAAGACACCTATTACCACCAAAAACTCATCCAACCCAAAAATCCAAAAAAATAAAAAAGTTCCCAAAACAATTCAATTTTTCTTAGGCAGAAGATTTTAATGCAAATTCTTGCACAAAATACTCCTAAAAGTGTAGAAAAAAATTGACAGCCAAATACGAGTAGAGGAAGACACCTATTACCACCAAAAACTCATCCAACCCAAAAATCCAAAAAAATAAAAAAGTTCCCAAAACAATTCAATTTTTCTTAGGCAGAAGATTTTAATGCAAATTCTTGCACAAAATACTCCTAAAAGTGTAGAAAAAAATTGACAGCCAAATACGAGTAGAGGAAGACACCTATTACCACCAAAAACTCATCCAACCCAAAAATCCAAAAAAATAAAAAAGTTCCCAAAACAATTCAATTTTTCTTAGGCAGAAGATTTTAATGCAAATTCTTGCACAAAATACTCCTAAAAGTGTAGAAAAAAATTGACAGCCAAATACG
The DNA here is from genome assembly GCF_019393585.1 of Leptopilina boulardi. Taxonomy (NCBI): domain Eukaryota; kingdom Metazoa; phylum Arthropoda; class Insecta; order Hymenoptera; family Figitidae; genus Leptopilina; species Leptopilina boulardi. Next base: position 740 of record NW_026138025.1, read on the forward strand.
AGTAGAGGAAGACACCTATTACCACCAAAAACTCATCCAACCCAAAAATCCAAAAAAATAAAAAAGTTCCCAAAACAATTCAATTTTTCTTAGGCAGAAGATTTTAATGCAAATTCTTGCACAAAATACTCCTAAAAGTGTAGAAAAAAATTGACAGCCAAATACGAGTAGAGGAAGACACCTATTACCACCAAAAACTCATCCAACCCAAAAATCCAAAAAAATAAAAAAGTTCCCAAAACAATTCAATTTTTCTTAGGCAGAAGATTTTAATGCAAATTCTTGCACAAAATACTCCTAAAAGTGTAGAAAAAAATTGACAGCCAAATACGAGTAGAGGAAGACACCTATTACCACCAAAAACTCATCCAACCCAAAAATCCAAAAAAATAAAAAAGTTCCCAAAACAATTCAATTTTTCTTAGGCAGAAGATTTTAATGCAAATTCTTGCACAAAATACTCCTAAAAGTGTAGAAAAAAATTGACAGCCAAATACGAGTAGAGGAAGACACCTATTACCACCAAAAACTCATCCAACCCAAAAATCCAAAAAAATAAAAAAGTTCCCAAAACAATTCAATTTTTCTTAGGCAGAAGATTTTAATGCAAATTCTTGCACAAAATACTCCTAAAAGTGTAGAAAAAAATTGACAGCCAAATACGAGTAGAGGAAGACACCTATTACCACCAAAAACTCATCCAACCCAAAAATCCAAAAAAATAAAAAAGTTCCCAAAACAATTCAATTTTTCTTAGGCAGAAGATTTTAATGCAAATTCTTGCACAAAATACTCCTAAAAGTGTAGAAAAAAATTGACAGCCAAATACGAGTAGAGGAAGACACCTATTACCACCAAAAACTCATCCAACCCAAAAATCCAAAAAAATAAAAAAGTTCCCAAAACAATTCAATTTTTCTTAGGCAGAAGATTTTAATGCAAATTCTTGCACAAAATACTCCTAAAAGTGTAGAAAAAAATTGACAGCCAAATACGAGTAGAGGAAGACACCTATTACCACCAAAAACTCATCCAACCCAAAAATCCAAAAAAATAAAAAAGTTCCCAAAACAATTCAATTTTTCTTAGGCAGAAGATTTTAATGCAAATTCTTGCACAAAATACTCCTAAAAGTGTAGAAAAAAATTGACAGCCAAATACGAGTAGAGGAAGACACCTATTACCACCAAAAACTCATCCAACCCAAAAATCCAAAAAAATAAAAAAGTTCCCAAAACAATTCAATTTTTCTTAGGCAGAAGATTTTAATGCAAATTCTTGCACAAAATACTCCTAAAAGTGTAGAAAAAAATTGACAGCCAAATACGAGTAGAGGAAGACACCTATTACCACCAAAAACTCATCCAACCCAAAAATCCAAAAAAATAAAAAAGTTCCCAAAACAATTCAATTTTTCTTAGGCAGAAGATTTTAATGCAAATTCTTGCACAAAATACTCCTAAAAGTGTAGAAAAAAATTGACAGCCAAATACGAGTAGAGGAAGACACCTATTACCACCAAAAACTCATCCAACCCAAAAATCCAAAAAAATAAAAAAGTTCCCAAAACAATTCAATTTTTCTTAGGCAGAAGATTTTAATGCAAATTCTTGCACAAAATACTCCTAAAAGTGTAGAAAAAAATTGACAGCCAAATACGAGTAGAGGAAGACACCTATTACCACCAAAAACTCATCCAACCCAAAAATCCAAAAAAATAAAAAAGTTCCCAAAACAATTCAATTTTTCTTAGGCAGAAGATTTTAATGCAAATTCTTGCACAAAATACTCCTAAAAGTGTAGAAAAAAATTGACAGCCAAATACGAGTAGAGGAAGACACCTATTACCACCAAAAACTCATCCAACCCAAAAATCCAAAAAAATAAAAAAGTTCCCAAAACAATTCAATTTTTCTTAGGCAGAAGATTTTAATGCAAATTCTTGCACAAAATACTCCTAAAAGTGTAGAAAAAAATTGACAGCCAAATACGAGTAGAGGAAGACACCTATTACCACCAAAAACTCATCCAACCCAAAAATCCAAAAAAATAAAAAAGTTCCCAAAACAATTCAATTTTTCTTAGGCAGAAGATTTTAATGCAAATTCTTGCACAAAATACTCCTAAAAGTGTAGAAAAAAATTGACAGCCAAATACGAGTAGAGGAAGACACCTATTACCACCAAAAACTCATCCAACCCAAAAATCCAAAAAAATAAAAAAGTTCCCAAAACAATTCAATTTTTCTTAGGCAGAAGATTTTAATGCAAATTCTTGCACAAAATACTCCTAAAAGTGTAGAAAAAAATTGACAGCCAAATACGAGTAGAGGAAGACACCTATTACCACCAAAAACTCATCCAACCCAAAAATCCAAAAAAATAAAAAAGTTCCCAAAACAATTCAATTTTTCTTAGGCAGAAGATTTTAATGCAAATTCTTGCACAAAATACTCCTAAAAGTGTAGAAAAAAATTGACAGCCAAATACGAGTAGAGGAAGACACCTATTACCACCAAAAACTCATCCAACCCAAAAATCCAAAAAAATAAAAAAGTTCCCAAAACAATTCAATTTTTCTTAGGCAGAAGATTTTAATGCAAATTCTTGCACAAAATACTCCTAAAAGTGTAGAAAAAAATTGACAGCCAAATACGAGTAGAGGAAGACACCTATTACCACCAAAAACTCATCCAACCCAAAAATCCAAAAAAATAAAAAAGTTCCCAAAACAATTCAATTTTTCTTAGGCAGAAGATTTTAATGCAAATTCTTGCACAAAATACTCCTAAAAGTGTAGAAAAAAATTGACAGCCAAATACGAGTAGAGGAAGACACCTATTACCACCAAAAACTCATCCAACCCAAAAATCCAAAAAAATAAAAAAGTTCCCAAAACAATTCAATTTTTCTTAGGCAGAAGATTTTAATGCAAATTCTTGCACAAAATACTCCTAAAAGTGTAGAAAAAAATTGACAGCCAAATACGAGTAGAGGAAGACACCTATTACCACCAAAAACTCATCCAACCCAAAAATCCAAAAAAATAAAAAAGTTCCCAAAACAATTCAATTTTTCTTAGGCAGAAGATTTTAATGCAAATTCTTGCACAAAATACTCCTAAAAGTGTAGAAAAAAATTGACAGCCAAATACGAGTAGAGGAAGACACCTATTACCACCAAAAACTCATCCAACCCAAAAATCCAAAAAAATAAAAAAGTTCCCAAAACAATTCAATTTTTCTTAGGCAGAAGATTTTAATGCAAATTCTTGCACAAAATACTCCTAAAAGTGTAGAAAAAAATTGACAGCCAAATACGAGTAGAGGAAGACACCTATTACCACCAAAAACTCATCCAACCCAAAAATCCAAAAAAATAAAAAAGTTCCCAAAACAATTCAATTTTTCTTAGGCAGAAGATTTTAATGCAAATTCTTGCACAAAATACTCCTAAAAGTGTAGAAAAAAATTGACAGCCAAATACGAGTAGAGGAAGACACCTATTACCACCAAAAACTCATCCAACCCAAAAATCCAAAAAAATAAAAAAGTTCCCAAAACAATTCAATTTTTCTTAGGCAGAAGATTTTAATGCAAATTCTTGCACAAAATACTCCTAAAAGTGTAGAAAAAAATTGACAGCCAAATACGAGTAGAGGAAGACACCTATTACCACCAAAAACTCATCCAACCCAAAAATCCAAAAAAATAAAAAAGTTCCCAAAACAATTCAATTTTTCTTAGGCAGAAGATTTTAATGCAAATTCTTGCACAAAATACTCCTAAAAGTGTAGAAAAAAATTGACAGCCAAATACGAGTAGAGGAAGACACCTATTACCACCAAAAACTCATCCAACCCAAAAATCCAAAAAAATAAAAAAGTTCCCAAAACAATTCAATTTTTCTTAGGCAGAAGATTTTAATGCAAATTCTTGCACAAAATACTCCTAAAAGTGTAGAAAAAAATTGACAGCCAAATACGAGTAGAGGAAGACACCTATTACCACCAAAAACTCATCCAACCCAAAAATCCAAAAAAATAAAAAAGTTCCCAAAACAATTCAATTTTTCTTAGGCAGCAGATTTTAATGCAAATTCTTGCACAAAATACTCCTAAAAGTGTAGAAAAAAATTGACAGCCAAATACGAGTAGAGGAAGACACCTATTACCACCAAAAACTCATCCAACCCAAAAATCCAAAAAAATAAAAAAGTTCCCAAAACAATTCAATTTTTCTTAGGCAGAAGATTTTAATGCAAATTCTTGCACAAAATACTCCTAAAAGTGTAGAAAAAAATTGACAGCCAAATACGAGTAGAGGAAGACACCTATTACCACCAAAAACTCATCCAACCCAAAAATCCAAAAAAATAAAAAAGTTCCCAAAACAATTCAATTTTTCTTAGGCAGAAGATTTTAATGCAAATTCTTGCACAAAATACTCCTAAAAGTGTAGAAAAAAATTGACAGCCAAATACGAGTAGAGGAAGACACCTATTACCACCAAAAACTCATCCAACCCAAAAATCCAAAAAAATAAAAAAGTTCCCAAAACAATTCAATTTTTCTTAGGCAGAAGATTTTAATGCAAATTCTTGCACAAAATACTCCTAAAAGTGTAGAAAAAAATTGACAGCCAAATACGAGTAGAGGAAGACACCTATTACCACCAAAAACTCATCCAACCCAAAAATCCAAAAAAATAAAAAAGTTCCCAAAACAATTCAATTTTTCTTAGGCAGAAGATTTTAATGCAAATTCTTGCACAAAATACTCCTAAAAGTGTAGAAAAAAATTGACAGCCAAATACGAGTAGAGGAAGACACCTATTACCACCAAAAACTCATCCAACCCAAAAATCCAAAAAAATAAAAAAGTTCCCAAAACAATTCAATTTTTCTTAGGCAGAAGATTTTAATGCAAATTCTTGCACAAAATACTCCTAAAAGTGTAGAAAAAAATTGACAGCCAAATACGAGTAGAGGAAGACACCTATTACCACCAAAAACTCATCCAACCCAAAAATCCAAAAAAATAAAAAAGTTCCCAAAACAATTCAATTTTTCTTAGGCAGAAGATTTTAATGCAAATTCTTGCACAAAATACTCCTAAAAGTGTAGAAAAAAATTGACAGCCAAATACGAGTAGAGGAAGACACCTATTACCACCAAAAACTCATCCAACCCAAAAATCCAAAAAAATAAAAAAGTTCCCAAAACAATTCAATTTTTCTTAGGCAGAAGATTTTAATGCAAATTCTTGCACAAAATACTCCTAAAAGTGTAGAAAAAAATTGACAGCCAAATACGAGTAGAGGAAGACACCTATTACCACCAAAAACTCATCCAACCCAAAAATCCAAAAAAATAAAAAAGTTCCCAAAACAATTCAATTTTTCTTAGGCAGAAGATTTTAATGCAAATTCTTGCACAAAATACTCCTAAAAGTGTAGAAAAAAATTGACAGCCAAATACGAGTAGAGGAAGACACCTATTACCACCAAAAACTCATCCAACCCAAAAATCCAAAAAAATAAAAAAGTTCCCAAAACAATTCAATTTTTCTTAGGCAGAAGATTTTAATGCAAATTCTTGCACAAAATACTCCTAAAAGTGTAGAAAAAAATTGACAGCCAAATACGAGTAGAGGAAGACACCTATTACCACCAAAAACTCATCCAACCCAAAAATCCAAAAAAATAAAAAAGTTCCCAAAACAATTCAATTTTTCTTAGGCAGAAGATTTTAATGCAAATTCTTGCACAAAATACTCCTAAAAGTGTAGAAAAAAATTGACAGCCAAATACGAGTAGAGGAAGACACCTATTACCACCAAAAACTCATCCAACCCAAAAATCCAAAAAAATAAAAAAGTTCCCAAAACAATTCAATTTTTCTTAGGCAGAAGATTTTAATGCAAATTCTTGCACAAAATACTCCTAAAAGTGTAGAAAAAAATTGACAGCCAAATACGAGTAGAGGAAGACACCTATTACCACCAAAAACTCATCCAACCCAAAAATCCAAAAAAATAAAAAAGTTCCCAAAACAATTCAATTTTTCTTAGGCAGAAGATTTTAATGCAAATTCTTGCACAAAATACTCCTAAAAGTGTAGAAAAAAATTGACAGCCAAATACGAGTAGAGGAAGACACCTATTACCACCAAAAACTCATCCAACCCAAAAATCCAAAAAAATAAAAAAGTTCCCAAAACAATTCAATTTTTCTTAGGCAGCAGATTTTAATGCAAATTCTTGCACAAAATACTCCTAAAAGTGTAGAAAAAAATTGACAGCCAAATACGAGTAGAGGAAGACACCTATTACCACCAAAAACTCATCCAACCCAAAAATCCAAAAAAATAAAAAAGTTCCCAAAACAATTCAATTTTTCTTAGGCAGAAGATTTTAATGCAAATTCTTGCACAAAATACTCCTAAAAGTGTAGAAAAAAATTGACAGCCAAATACGAGTAGAGGAAGACACCTATTACCACCAAAAACTCATCCAACCCAAAAATCCAAAAAAATAAAAAAGTTCCCAAAACAATTCAATTTTTCTTAGGCAGAAGATTTTAATGCAAATTCTTGCACAAAATACTCCTAAAAGTGTAGAAAAAAATTGACAGCCAAATACGAGTAGAGGAAGACACCTATTACCACCAAAAACTCATCCAACCCAAAAATCCAAAAAAATAAAAAAGTTCCCAAAACAATTCAATTTTTCTTAGGCAGAAGATTTTAATGCAAATTCTTGCACAAAATACTCCTAAAAGTGTAGAAAAAAATTGACAGCCAAATACGAGTAGAGGAAGACACCTATTACCACCAAAAACTCATCCAACCCAAAAATCCAAAAAAATAAAAAAGTTCCCAAAACAATTCAATTTTTCTTAGGCAGAAGATTTTAATGCAAATTCTTGCACAAAATACTCCTAAAAGTGTAGAAAAAAATTGACAGCCAAATACGAGTAGAGGAAGACACCTATTACCACCAAAAACTCATCCAACCCAAAAATCCAAAAAAATAAAAAAGTTCCCAAAACAATTCAATTTTTCTTAGGCAGAAGATTTTAATGCAAATTCTTGCACAAAATACTCCTAAAAGTGTAGAAAAAAATTGACAGCCAAATACGAGTAGAGGAAGACACCTATTACCACCAAAAACTCATCCAACCCAAAAATCCAAAAAAATAAAAAAGTTCCCAAAACAATTCAATTTTTCTTAGGCAGAAGATTTTAATGCAAATTCTTGCACAAAATACTCCTAAAAGTGTAGAAAAAAATTGACAGCCAAATACGAGTAGAGGAAGACACCTATTACCACCAAAAACTCATCCAACCCAAAAATCCAAAAAAATAAAAAAGTTCCCAAAACAATTCAATTTTTCTTAGGCAGAAGATTTTAATGCAAATTCTTGCACAAAATACTCCTAAAAGTGTAGAAAAAAATTGACAGCCAAATACGAGTAGAGGAAGACACCTATTACCACCAAAAACTCATCCAACCCAAAAATCCAAAAAAATAAAAAAGTTCCCAAAACAATTCAATTTTTCTTAGGCAGAAGATTTTAATGCAAATTCTTGCACAAAATACTCCTAAAAGTGTAGAAAAAAATTGACAGCCAAATACGAGTAGAGGAAGACACCTATTACCACCAAAAACTCATCCAACCCAAAAATCCAAAAAAATAAAAAAGTTCCCAAAACAATTCAATTTTTCTTAGGCAGAAGATTTTAATGCAAATTCTTGCACAAAATACTCCTAAAAGTGTAGAAAAAAATTGACAGCCAAATACGAGTAGAGGAAGACACCTATTACCACCAAAAACTCATCCAACCCAAAAATCCAAAAAAATAAAAAAGTTCCCAAAACAATTCAATTTTTCTTAGGCAGAAGATTTTAATGCAAATTCTTGCACAAAATACTCCTAAAAGTGTAGAAAAAAATTGACAGCCAAATACGAGTAGAGGAAGACACCTATTACCACCAAAAACTCATCCAACCCAAAAATCCAAAAAAATAAAAAAGTTCCCAAAACAATTCAATTTTTCTTAGGCAGAAGATTTTAATGCAAATTCTTGCACAAAATACTCCTAAAAGTGTAGAAAAAAATTGACAGCCAAATACGAGTAGAGGAAGACACCTATTACCACCAAAAACTCATCCAACCCAAAAATCCAAAAAAATAAAAAAGTTCCCAAAACAATTCAATTTTTCTTAGGCAGAAGATTTTAATGCAAATTCTTGCACAAAATACTCCTAAAAGTGTAGAAAAAAATTGACAGCCAAATACGAGTAGAGGAAGACACCTATTACCACCAAAAACTCATCCAACCCAAAAATCCAAAAAAATAAAAAAGTTCCCAAAACAATTCAATTTTTCTTAGGCAGAAGATTTTAATGCAAATTCTTGCACAAAATACTCCTAAAAGTGTAGAAAAAAATTGACAGCCAAATACGAGTAGAGGAAGACACCTATTACCACCAAAAACTCATCCAACCCAAAAATCCAAAAAAATAAAAAAGTTCCCAAAACAATTCAATTTTTCTTAGGCAGAAGATTTTAATGCAAATTCTTGCACAAAATACTCCTAAAAGTGTAGAAAAAAATTGACAGCCAAATACGAGTAGAGGAAGACACCTATTACCACCAAAAACTCATCCAACCCAAAAATCCAAAAAAATAAAAAAGTTCCCAAAACAATTCAATTTTTCTTAGGCAGAAGATTTTAATGCAAATTCTTGCACAAAATACTCCTAAAAGTGTAGAAAAAAATTGACAGCCAAATACGAGTAGAGGAAGACACCTATTACCACCAAAAACTCATCCAACCCAAAAATCCAAAAAAATAAAAAAGTTCCCAAAACAATTCAATTTTTCTTAGGCAGAAGATTTTAATGCAAATTCTTGCACAAAATACTCCTAAAAGTGTAGAAAAAAATTGACAGCCAAATACGAGTAGAGGAAGACACCTATTACCACCAAAAACTCATCCAACCCAAAAATCCAAAAAAATAAAAAAGTTCCCAAAACAATTCAATTTTTCTTAGGCAGAAGATTTTAATGCAAATTCTTGCACAAAATACTCCTAAAAGTGTAGAAAAAAATTGACAGCCAAATACGAGTAGAGGAAGACACCTATTACCACCAAAAACTCATCCAACCCAAAAATCCAAAAAAATAAAAAAGTTCCCAAAACAATTCAATTTTTCTTAGGCAGAAGATTTTAATGCAAATTCTTGCACAAAATACTCCTAAAAGTGTAGAAAAAAATTGACAGCCAAATACGAGTAGAGGAAGACACCTATTACCACCAAAAACTCATCCAACCCAAAAATCCAAAAAAATAAAAAAGTTCCCAAAACAATTCAATTTTTCTTAGGCAGAAGATTTTAATGCAAATTCTTGCACAAAATACTCCTAAAAGTGTAGAAAAAAATTGACAGCCAAATACGAGTAGAGGAAGACACCTATTACCACCAAAAACTCATCCAACCCAAAAATCCAAAAAAATAAAAAAGTTCCCAAAACAATTCAATTTTTCTTAGGCAGAAGATTTTAATGCAAATTCTTGCACAAAATACTCCTAAAAGTGTAGAAAAAAATTGACAGCCAAATACGAGTAGAGGAAGACACCTATTACCACCAAAAACTCATCCAACCCAAAAATCCAAAAAAATAAAAAAGTTCCCAAAACAATTCAATTTTTCTTAGGCAGAAGATTTTAATGCAAATTCTTGCACAAAATACTCCTAAAAGTGTAGAAAAAAATTGACAGCCAAATACGAGTAGAGGAAGACACCTATTACCACCAAAAACTCATCCAACCCAAAAATCCAAAAAAATAAAAAAGTTCCCAAAACAATTCAATTTTTCTTAGGCAGAAGATTTTAATGCAAATTCTTGCACAAAATACTCCTAAAAGTGTAGAAAAAAATTGACAGCCAAATACGAGTAGAGGAAGACACCTATTACCACCAAAAACTCATCCAACCCAAAAATCCAAAAAAATAAAAAAGTTCCCAAAACAATTCAATTTTTCTTAGGCAGAAGATTTTAATGCAAATTCTTGCACAAAATACTCCTAAAAGTGTAGAAAAAAATTGACAGCCAAATACGAGTAGAGGAAGACACCTATTACCACCAAAAACTCATCCAACCCAAAAATCCAAAAAAATAAAAAAGTTCCCAAAACAATTCAATTTTTCTTAGGCAGAAGATTTTAATGCAAATTCTTGCACAAAATACTCCTAAAAGTGTAGAAAAAAATTGACAGCCAAATACGAGTAGAGGAAGACACCTATTACCACCAAAAACTCATCCAACCCAAAAATCCAAAAAAATAAAAAAGTTCCCAAAACAATTCAATTTTTCTTAGGCAGAAGATTTTAATGCAAATTCTTGCACAAAATACTCCTAAAAGTGTAGAAAAAAATTGACAGCCAAATACGAGTAGAGGAAGACACCTATTACCACCAAAAACTCATCCAACCCAAAAATCCAAAAAAATAAAAAAGTTCCCAAAACAATTCAATTTTTCTTAGGCAGAAGATTTTAATGCAAATTCTTGCACAAAATACTCCTAAAAGTGTAGAAAAAAATTGACAGCCAAATACGAGTAGAGGAAGACACCTATTACCACCAAAAACTCATCCAACCCAAAAATCCAAAAAAATAAAAAAGTTCCCAAAACAATTCAATTTTTCTTAGGCAGAAGATTTTAATGCAAATTCTTGCACAAAATACTCCTAAAAGTGTAGAAAAAAATTGACAGCCAAATACGAGTAGAGGAAGACACCTATTACCACCAAAAACTCATCCAACCCAAAAATCCAAAAAAATAAAAAAGTTCCCAAAACAATTCAATTTTTCTTAGGCAGAAGATTTTAATGCAAATTCTTGCACAAAATACTCCTAAAAGTGTAGAAAAAAATTGACAGCCAAATACGAGTAGAGGAAGACACCTATTACCACCAAAAACTCATCCAACCCAAAAATCCAAAAAAATAAAAAAGTTCCCAAAACAATTCAATTTTTCTTAGGCAGAAGATTTTAATGCAAATTCTTGCACAAAATACTCCTAAAAGTGTAGAAAAAAATTGACAGCCAAATACGAGTAGAGGAAGACACCTATTACCACCAAAAACTCATCCAACCCAAAAATCCAAAAAAATAAAAAAGTTCCCAAAACAATTCAATTTTTCTTAGGCAGAAGATTTTAATGCAAATTCTTGCACAAAATACTCCTAAAAGTGTAGAAAAAAATTGACAGCCAAATACGAGTAGAGGAAGACACCTATTACCACCAAAAACTCATCCAACCCAAAAATCCAAAAAAATAAAAAAGTTCCCAAAACAATTCAATTTTTCTTAGGCAGAAGATTTTAATGCAAATTCTTGCACAAAATACTCCTAAAAGTGTAGAAAAAAATTGACAGCCAAATACGAGTAGAGGAAGACACCTATTACCACCAAAAACTCATCCAACCCAAAAATCCAAAAAAATAAAAAAGTTCCCAAAACAATTCAATTTTTCTTAGGCAGAAGATTTTAATGCAAATTCTTGCACAAAATACTCCTAAAAGTGTAGAAAAAAATTGACAGCCAAATACGAGTAGAGGAAGACACCTATTACCACCAAAAACTCATCCAACCCAAAAATCCAAAAAAATAAAAAAGTTCCCAAAACAATTCAATTTTTCTTAGGCAGAAGATTTTAATGCAAATTCTTGCACAAAATACTCCTAAAAGTGTAGAAAAAAATTGACAGCCAAATACGAGTAGAGGAAGACACCTATTACCACCAAAAACTCATCCAACCCAAAAATCCAAAAAAATAAAAAAGTTCCCAAAACAATTCAATTTTTCTTAGGCAGAAGATTTTAATGCAAATTCTTGCACAAAATACTCCTAAAAGTGTAGAAAAAAATTGACAGCCAAATACGAGTAGAGGAAGACACCTATTACCACCAAAAACTCATCCAACCCAAAAATCCAAAAAAATAAAAAAGTTCCCAAAACAATTCAATTTTTCTTAGGCAGAAGATTTTAATGCAAATTCTTGCACAAAATACTCCTAAAAGTGTAGAAAAAAATTGACAGCCAAATACGAGTAGAGGAAGACACCTATTACCACCAAAAACTCATCCAACCCAAAAATCCAAAAAAATAAAAAAGTTCCCAAAACAATTCAATTTTTCTTAGGCAGAAGATTTTAATGCAAATTCTTGCACAAAATACTCCTAAAAGTGTAGAAAAAAATTGACAGCCAAATACGAGTAGAGGAAGACACCTATTACCACCAAAAACTCATCCAACCCAAAAATCCAAAAAAATAAAAAAGTTCCCAAAACAATTCAATTTTTCTTAGGCAGAAGATTTTAATGCAAATTCTTGCACAAAATACTCCTAAAAGTGTAGAAAAAAATTGACAGCCAAATACGAGTAGAGGAAGACACCTATTACCACCAAAAACTCATCCAACCCAAAAATCCAAAAAAATAAAAAAGTTCCCAAAACAATTCAATTTTTCTTAGGCAGAAGATTTTAATGCAAATTCTTGCACAAAATACTCCTAAAAGTGTAGAAAAAAATTGACAGCCAAATACGAGTAGAGGAAGACACCTATTACCACCAAAAACTCATCCAACCCAAAAATCCAAAAAAATAAAAAAGTTCCCAAAACAATTCAATTTTTCTTAGGCAGAAGATTTTAATGCAAATTCTTGCACAAAATACTCCTAAAAGTGTAGAAAAAAATTGACAGCCAAATACGAGTAGAGGAAGACACCTATTACCACCAAAAACTCATCCAACCCAAAAATCCAAAAAAATAAAAAAGTTCCCAAAACAATTCAATTTTTCTTAGGCAGAAGATTTTAATGCAAATTCTTGCACAAAATACTCCTAAAAGTGTAGAAAAAAATTGACAGCCAAATACGAGTAGAGGAAGACACCTATTACCACCAAAAACTCATCCAACCCAAAAATCCAAAAAAATAAAAAAGTTCCCAAAACAATTCAATTTTTCTTAGGCAGAAGATTTTAATGCAAATTCTTGCACAAAATACTCCTAAAAGTGTAGAAAAAAATTGACAGCCAAATACGAGTAGAGGAAGACACCTATTACCACCAAAAACTCATCCAACCCAAAAATCCAAAAAAATAAAAAAGTTCCCAAAACAATTCAATTTTTCTTAGGCAGAAGATTTTAATGCAAATTCTTGCACAAAATACTCCTAAAAGTGTAGAAAAAAATTGACAGCCAAATACGAGTAGAGGAAGACACCTATTACCACCAAAAACTCATCCAACCCAAAAATCCAAAAAAATAAAAAAGTTCCCAAAACAATTCAATTTTTCTTAGGCAGAAGATTTTAATGCAAATTCTTGCACAAAATACTCCTAAAAGTGTAGAAAAAAATTGACAGCCAAATACGAGTAGAGGAAGACACCTATTACCACCAAAAACTCATCCAACCCAAAAATCCAAAAAAATAAAAAAGTTCCCAAAACAATTCAATTTTTCTTAGGCAGAAGATTTTAATGCAAATTCTTGCACAAAATACTCCTAAAAGTGTAGAAAAAAATTGACAGCCAAATACGAGTAGAGGAAGACACCTATTACCACCAAAAACTCATCCAACCCAAAAATCCAAAAAAATAAAAAAGTTCCCAAAACAATTCAATTTTTCTTAGGCAGAAGATTTTAATGCAAATTCTTGCACAAAATACTCCTAAAAGTGTAGAAAAAAATTGACAGCCAAATACGAGTAGAGGAAGACACCTATTACCACCAAAAACTCATCCAACCCAAAAATCCAAAAAAATAAAAAAGTTCCCAAAACAATTCAATTTTTCTTAGGCAGAAGATTTTAATGCAAATTCTTGCACAAAATACTCCTAAAAGTGTAGAAAAAAATTGACAGCCAAATACGAGTAGAGGAAGACACCTATTACCACCAAAAACTCATCCAACCCAAAAATCCAAAAAAATAAAAAAGTTCCCAAAACAATTCAATTTTTCTTAGGCAGAAGATTTTAATGCAAATTCTTGCACAAAATACTCCTAAAAGTGTAGAAAAAAATTGACAGCCAAATACGAGTAGAGGAAGACACCTATTACCACCAAAAACTCATCCAACCCAAAAATCCAAAAAAATAAAAAAGTTCCCAAAACAATTCAATTTTTCTTAGGCAGAAGATTTTAATGCAAATTCTTGCACAAAATACTCCTAAAAGTGTAGAAAAAAATTGACAGCCAAATACGAGTAGAGGAAGACACCTATTACCACCAAAAACTCATCCAACCCAAAAATCCAAAAAAATAAAAAAGTTCCCAAAACAATTCAATTTTTCTTAGGCAGAAGATTTTAATGCAAATTCTTGCACAAAATACTCCTAAAAGTGTAGAAAAAAATTGACAGCCAAATACGAGTAGAGGAAGACACCTATTACCACCAAAAACTCATCCAACCCAAAAATCCAAAAAAATAAAAAAGTTCCCAAAACAATTCAATTTTTCTTAGGCAGAAGATTTTAATGCAAATTCTTGCACAAAATACTCCTAAAAGTGTAGAAAAAAATTGACAGCCAAATACGAGTAGAGGAAGACACCTATTACCACCAAAAACTCATCCAACCCAAAAATCCAAAAAAATAAAAAAGTTCCCAAAACAATTCAATTTTTCTTAGGCAGCAGATTTTAATGCAAATTCTTGCACAAAATACTCCTAAAAGTGTAGAAAAAAATTGACAGCCAAATACGAGTAGAGGAAGACACCTATTACCACCAAAAACTCATCCAACCCAAAAATCCAAAAAAATAAAAAAGTTCCCAAAACAATTCAATTTTTCTTAGGCAGAAGATTTTAATGCAAATTCTTGCACAAAATACTCCTAAAAGTGTAGAAAAAAATTGACAGCCAAATACGAGTAGAGGAAGACACCTATTACCACCAAAAACTCATCCAACCCAAAAATCCAAAAAAATAAAAAAGTTCCCAAAACAATTCAATTTTTCTTAGGCAGAAGATTTTAATGCAAATTCTTGCACAAAATACTCCTAAAAGTGTAGAAAAAAATTGACAGCCAAATACGAGTAGAGGAAGACACCTATTACCACCAAAAACTCATCCAACCCAAAAATCCAAAAAAATAAAAAAGTTCCCAAAACAATTCAATTTTTCTTAGGCAGAAGATTTTAATGCAAATTCTTGCACAAAATACTCCTAAAAGTGTAGAAAAAAATTGACAGCCAAATACGAGTAGAGGAAGACACCTATTACCACCAAAAACTCATCCAACCCAAAAATCCAAAAAAATAAAAAAGTTCCCAAAACAATTCAATTTTTCTTAGGCAGAAGATTTTAATGCAAATTCTTGCACAAAATACTCCTAAAAGTGTAGAAAAAAATTGACAGCCAAATACGAGTAGAGGAAGACACCTATTACCACCAAAAACTCATCCAACCCAAAAATCCAAAAAAATAAAAAAGTTCCCAAAACAATTCAATTTTTCTTAGGCAGCAGATTTTAATGCAAATTCTTGCACAAAATACTCCTAAAAGTGTAGAAAAAAATTGACAGCCAAATACGAGTAGAGGAAGACACCTATTACCACCAAAAACTCATCCAACCCAAAAATCCAAAAAAATAAAAAAGTTCCCAAAACAATTCAATTTTTCTTAGGCAGAAGATTTTAATGCAAATTCTTGCACAAAATACTCCTAAAAGTGTAGAAAAAAATTGACAGCCAAATACGAGTAGAGGAAGACACCTATTACCACCAAAAACTCATCCAACCCAAAAATCCAAAAAAATAAAAAAGTTCCCAAAACAATTCAATTTTTCTTAGGCAGCAGATTTTAATGCAAATTCTTGCACAAAATACTCCTAAAAGTGTAGAAAAAAATTGACAGCCAAATACGAGTAGAGGAAGACACCTATTACCACCAAAAACTCATCCAACCCAAAAATCCAAAAAAATAAAAAAGTTCCCAAAACAATTCAATTTTTCTTAGGCAGAAGATTTTAATGCAAATTCTTGCACAAAATACTCCTAAAAGTGTAGAAAAAAATTGACAGCCAAATACGAGTAGAGGAAGACACCTATTACCACCAAAAACTCATCCAACCCAAAAATCCAAAAAAATAAAAAAGTTCCCAAAACAATTCAATTTTTCTTAGGCAGCAGATTTTAATGCAAATTCTTGCACAAAATACTCCTAAAAGTGTAGAAAAAAATTGACAGCCAAATACGAGTAGAGGAAGACACCTATTACCACCAAAAACTCATCCAACCCAAAAATCCAAAAAAATAAAAAAGTTCCCAAAACAATTCAATTTTTCTTAGGCAGAAGATTTTAATGCAAATTCTTGCACAAAATACTCCTAAAAGTGTAGAAAAAAATTGACAGCCAAATACGAGTAGAGGAAGACACCTATTACCACCAAAAACTCATCCAACCCAAAAATCCAAAAAAATAAAAAAGTTCCCAAAACAATTCAATTTTTCTTAGGCAGAAGATTTTAATGCAAATTCTTGCACAAAATACTCCTAAAAGTGTAGAAAAAAATTGACAGCCAAATACGAGTAGAGGAAGACACCTATTACCACCAAAAACTCATCCAACCCAAAAATCCAAAAAAATAAAAAAGTTCCCAAAACAATTCAATTTTTCTTAGGCAGCAGATTTTAATGCAAATTCTTGCACAAAATACTCCTAAAAGTGTAGAAAAAAATTGACAGCCAAATACGAGTAGAGGAAGACACCTATTACCACCAAAAACTCATCCAACCCAAAAATCCAAAAAAATAAAAAAGTTCCCAAAACAATTCAATTTTTCTTAGGCAGAAGATTTTAATGCAAATTCTTGCACAAAATACTCCTAAAAGTGTAGAAAAAAATTGACAGCCAAATACGAGTAGAGGAAGACACCTATTACCACCAAAAACTCATCCAACCCAAAAATCCAAAAAAATAAAAAAGTTCCCAAAACAATTCAATTTTTCTTAGGCAGAAGATTTTAATGCAAATTCTTGCACAAAATACTCCTAAAAGTGTAGAAAAAAATTGACAGCCAAATACGAGTAGAGGAAGACACCTATTACCACCAAAAACTCATCCAACCCAAAAATCCAAAAAAATAAAAAAGTTCCCAAAACAATTCAATTTTTCTTAGGCAGAAGATTTTAATGCAAATTCTTGCACAAAATACTCCTAAAAGTGTAGAAAAAAATTGACAGCCAAATACGAGTAGAGGAAGACACCTATTACCACCAAAAACTCATCCAACCCAAAAATCCAAAAAAATAAAAAAGTTCCCAAAACAATTCAATTTTTCTTAGGCAGAAGATTTTAATGCAAATTCTTGCACAAAATACTCCTAAAAGTGTAGAAAAAAATTGACAGCCAAATACGAGTAGAGGAAGACACCTATTACCACCAAAAACTCATCCAACCCAAAAATCCAAAAAAATAAAAAAGTTCCCAAAACAATTCAATTTTTCTTAGGCAGAAGATTTTAATGCAAATTCTTGCACAAAATACTCCTAAAAGTGTAGAAAAAAATTGACAGCCAAATACGAGTAGAGGAAGACACCTATTACCACCAAAAACTCATCCAACCCAAAAATCCAAAAAAATAAAAAAGTTCCCAAAACAATTCAATTTTTCTTAGGCAGCAGATTTTAATGCAAATTCTTGCACAAAATACTCCTAAAAGTGTAGAAAAAAATTGACAGCCAAATACGAGTAGAGGAAGACACCTATTACCACCAAAAACTCATCCAACCCAAAAATCCAAAAAAATAAAAAAGTTCCCAAAACAATTCAATTTTTCTTAGGCAGAAGATTTTAATGCAAATTCTTGCACAAAATACTCCTAAAAGTGTAGAAAAAAATTGACAGCCAAATACGAGTAGAGGAAGACACCTATTACCACCAAAAACTCATCCAACCCAAAAATCCAAAAAAATAAAAAAGTTCCCAAAACAATTCAATTTTTCTTAGGCAGCAGATTTTAATGCAAATTCTTGCACAAAATACTCCTAAAAGTGTAGAAAAAAATTGACAGCCAAATACGAGTAGAGGAAGACACCTATTACCACCAAAAACTCATCCAACCCAAAAATCCAAAAAAATAAAAAAGTTCCCAAAACAATTCAATTTTTCTTAGGCAGAAGATTTTAATGCAAATTCTTGCACAAAATACTCCTAAAAGTGTAGAAAAAAATTGACAGCCAAATACGAGTAGAGGAAGACACCTATTACCACCAAAAACTCATCCAACCCAAAAATCCAAAAAAATAAAAAAGTTCCCAAAACAATTCAATTTTTCTTAGGCAGAAGATTTTAATGCAAATTCTTGCACAAAATACTCCTAAAAGTGTAGAAAAAAATTGACAGCCAAATACGAGTAGAGGAAGACACCTATTACCACCAAAAACTCATCCAACCCAAAAATCCAAAAAAATAAAAAAGTTCCCAAAACAATTCAATTTTTCTTAGGCAGCAGATTTTAATGCAAATTCTTGCACAAAATACTCCTAAAAGTGTAGAAAAAAATTGACAGCCAAATACGAGTAGAGGAAGACACCTATTACCACCAAAAACTCATCCAACCCAAAAATCCAAAAAAATAAAAAAGTTCCCAAAACAATTCAATTTTTCTTAGGCAGAAGATTTTAATGCAAATTCTTGCACAAAATACTCCTAAAAGTGTAGAAAAAAATTGACAGCCAAATACGAGTAGAGGAAGACACCTATTACCACCAAAAACTCATCCAACCCAAAAATCCAAAAAAATAAAAAAGTTCCCAAAACAATTCAATTTTTCTTAGGCAGA
Organism: Leptopilina boulardi; assembly: GCF_019393585.1. NCBI lineage: Eukaryota > Metazoa > Arthropoda > Insecta > Hymenoptera > Figitidae > Leptopilina > Leptopilina boulardi. The sequence goes on from NW_026138025.1 coordinate 19,596, forward strand.
AGATTTTAATGCAAATTCTTGCACAAAATACTCCTAAAAGTGTAGAAAAAAATTGACAGCCAAATACGAGTAGAGGAAGACACCTATTACCACCAAAAACTCATCCAACCCAAAAATCCAAAAAAATAAAAAAGTTCCCAAAACAATTCAATTTTTCTTAGGCAGCAGATTTTAATGCAAATTCTTGCACAAAATACTCCTAAAAGTGTAGAAAAAAATTGACAGCCAAATACGAGTAGAGGAAGACACCTATTACCACCAAAAACTCATCCAACCCAAAAATCCAAAAAAATAAAAAAGTTCCCAAAACAATTCAATTTTTCTTAGGCAGAAGATTTTAATGCAAATTCTTGCACAAAATACTCCTAAAAGTGTAGAAAAAAATTGACAGCCAAATACGAGTAGAGGAAGACACCTATTACCACCAAAAACTCATCCAACCCAAAAATCCAAAAAAATAAAAAAGTTCCCAAAACAATTCAATTTTTCTTAGGCAGAAGATTTTAATGCAAATTCTTGCACAAAATACTCCTAAAAGTGTAGAAAAAAATTGACAGCCAAATACGAGTAGAGGAAGACACCTATTACCACCAAAAACTCATCCAACCCAAAAATCCAAAAAAATAAAAAAGTTCCCAAAACAATTCAATTTTTCTTAGGCAGAAGATTTTAATGCAAATTCTTGCACAAAATACTCCTAAAAGTGTAGAAAAAAATTGACAGCCAAATACGAGTAGAGGAAGACACCTATTACCACCAAAAACTCATCCAACCCAAAAATCCAAAAAAATAAAAAAGTTCCCAAAACAATTCAATTTTTCTTAGGCAGAAGATTTTAATGCAAATTCTTGCACAAAATACTCCTAAAAGTGTAGAAAAAAATTGACAGCCAAATACGAGTAGAGGAAGACACCTATTACCACCAAAAACTCATCCAACCCAAAAATCCAAAAAAATAAAAAAGTTCCCAAAACAATTCAATTTTTCTTAGGCAGCAGATTTTAATGCAAATTCTTGCACAAAATACTCCTAAAAGTGTAGAAAAAAATTGACAGCCAAATACGAGTAGAGGAAGACACCTATTACCACCAAAAACTCATCCAACCCAAAAATCCAAAAAAATAAAAAAGTTCCCAAAACAATTCAATTTTTCTTAGGCAGAAGATTTTAATGCAAATTCTTGCACAAAATACTCCTAAAAGTGTAGAAAAAAATTGACAGCCAAATACGAGTAGAGGAAGACACCTATTACCACCAAAAACTCATCCAACCCAAAAATCCAAAAAAATAAAAAAGTTCCCAAAACAATTCAATTTTTCTTAGGCAGAAGATTTTAATGCAAATTCTTGCACAAAATACTCCTAAAAGTGTAGAAAAAAATTGACAGCCAAATACGAGTAGAGGAAGACACCTATTACCACCAAAAACTCATCCAACCCAAAAATCCAAAAAAATAAAAAAGTTCCCAAAACAATTCAATTTTTCTTAGGCAGCAGATTTTAATGCAAATTCTTGCACAAAATACTCCTAAAAGTGTAGAAAAAATTTGACAGCCAAATACGAGTAGAGGAAGACACCTATTACCACCAAAAACTCATCCAACCCAAAAATCCAAAAAAATAAAAAAGTTCCCAAAACAATTCAATTTTTCTTAGGCAGAAGATTTTAATGCAAATTCTTGCACAAAATACTCCTAAAAGTGTAGAAAAAAATTGACAGCCAAATACGAGTAGAGGAAGACACCTATTACCACCAAAAACTCATCCAACCCAAAAATCCAAAAAAATAAAAAAGTTCCCAAAACAATTCAATTTTTCTTAGGCAGCAGATTTTAATGCAAATTCTTGCACAAAATACTCCTAAAAGTGTAGAAAAAAATTGACAGCCAAATACGAGTAGAGGAAGACACCTATTACCACCAAAAACTCATCCAACCCAAAAATCCAAAAAAATAAAAAAGTTCCCAAAACAATTCAATTTTTCTTAGGCAGAAGATTTTAATGCAAATTCTTGCACAAAATACTCCTAAAAGTGTAGAAAAAAATTGACAGCCAAATACGAGTAGAGGAAGACACCTATTACCACCAAAAACTCATCCAACCCAAAAATCCAAAAAAATAAAAATTTCCCAAAACAATTCAATTTTTCTTAGGCTGAAGATTTTAATGCAAATTCTTGCACAAAATACTCCTAAAAGTGTAGAAAAAAATTGACAGCCAAATACGAGTAGAGGAAGACACCTATTACCACCAAAAACTCATCCAACCCAAAAATCCAAAAAAATAAAAAAGTTCCCAAAACAATTCAATTTTTCTTAGGCAGCAGATTTTAATGCAAATTCTTGCACAAAATACTCCTAAAAGTGTAGAAAAAAATTGACAGCCAAATACGAGTAGAGGAAGACACCTATTACCACCAAAAACTCATCCAACCCAAAAATCCAAAAAAATAAAAAAGTTCCCAAAACAATTCAATTTTTCTTAGGCAGATGATTTTAATGCAAATTCTTGCACAAAATACTCCTAAAAGTGTAGAAAAAAATTGACAGCCAAATACGAGTAGAGGAAGACACCTATTACCACCAAAAACTCATCCAACCCAAAAATCCAAAAAAATAAAAAAGTTCCCAAAACAATTCAATTTTTCTTAGGCAGAAGATTTTAATGCAAATTCTTGCACAAAATACTCCTAAAAGTGTAGAAAAAAATTGACAGCCAAATACGAGTAGAGGAAGACACCTATTACCACCAAAAACTCATCCAACCCAAAAATCCAAAAAAATAAAAAAGTTCCCAAAACAATTCAATTTTTCTTAGGCAGAAGATTTTAATGCAAATTCTTGCACAAAATACTCCTAAAAGTGTAGAAAAAAATTGACAGCCAAATACGAGTAGAGGAAGACACCTATTACCACCAAAAACTCATCCAACCCAAAAATCCAAAAAAATAAAAAAGTTCCCAAAACAATTCAATTTTTCTTAGGCAGCAGATTTTAATGCAAATTCTTGCACAAAATACTCCTAAAAGTGTAGAAAAAATTTGACAGCCAAATACGAGTAGAGGAAGACACCTATTACCACCAAAAACTCATCCAACCCAAAAATCCAAAAAAATAAAAAAGTTCCCAAAACAATTCAATTTTTCTTAGGCAGAAGATTTTAATGCAAATTCTTGCACAAAATACTCCTAAAAGTGTAGAAAAAAATTGACAGCCAAATACGAGTAGAGGAAGACACCTATTACCACCAAAAACTCATCCAACCCAAAAATCCAAAAAAATAAAAAAGTTCCCAAAACAATTCAATTTTTCTTAGGCAGAAGATTTTAATGCAATTTCTTGCACAAAATACTCCTAAAAGTGTAGAAAAAAATTGACAGCCAAATACGAGTAGAGGAAGACACCTATTACCACCAAAAACTCATCCAACCCAAAAATCCAAAAAAATAAAAAAGTTCCCAAAACAATTCAATTTTTCTTAGGCAGCAGATTTTAATGCAAATTCTTGCACAAAATACTCCTAAAAGTGTAGAAAAAATTTGACAGCCAAATACGAGTAGAGGAAGACACCTATTACCACCAAAAACTCATCCAACCCAAAAATCCAAAAAAATAAAAAAGTTCCCAAAACAATTCAATTTTTCTTAGGCAGAAGATTTTAATGCAAATTCTTGCACAAAATACTCCTAAAAGTGTAGAAAAAAATTAACAGCCAAATACGAGTAGAGGAAGACACCTATTACCACCAAAAACTCATCCAACCCAAAAATCCAAAAAAATAAAAAAGTTCCCAAAACAATTCAATTCTTCTTAGGCAGAAGATTTTAATGCAAATTCTTGCACAAAATACTCCTAAAAGTGTAGAAAAAAATTGACAGCCAAATACGAGTAGAGGAAGACACCTATTACCACCAAAAACTCATCCAACCCAAAAATCCAAAAAAATAAAAAAGTTCCCAAAACAATTCAATTTTTCTTAGGCAGAAGATTTTAATGCAAATTCTTGCACAAAATACTCCTAAAAGTGTAGAAAAAAATTGACAGCCAAATACGAGTAGAGGAAGACACCTATTACCACCAAAAACTCATCCAACCCAAAAATCCAAAAAAATAAAAAAGTTCCCAAAACAATTCAATTTTTCTTAGGCAGCAGATTTTAATGCAAATTCTTGCACAAAATACTCCTAAAAGTGTAGAAAAAAATTGACAGCCAAATACGAGTAGAGGAAGACACCTATTACCACCAAAAACTCATCCAACCCAAAAATCCAAAAAAATAAAAAAGTTCCCAAAACAATTCAATTTTTCTTAGGCAGAAGATTTTAATGCAAATTCTTGCACAAAATACTCCTAAAAGTGTAGAAAAAAATTGACAGCCAAATACGAGTAGAGGAAGACACCTATTACCACCAAAAACTCATCCAACCCAAAAATCCAAAAAAATAAAAAAGTTCCCAAAACAATTCAATTTTTCTTAGGCTGAAGATTTTAATGCAAATTCTTGCACAAAATACTCCTAAAAGAGTAGAAAAAAATTGACAGCCAAATACGAGTAGAGGAAGACACCTATTACCACCAAAAACTCATCCAACCCAAAAATCCAAAAAAATAAAAAAGTTCCCAAAACAATTCAATTTTTCTTAGGCAGAAGATTTTAATGCAAATTCTTGCACAAAATACTCCTAAAAGTGTAGAAAAAAATTGACAGCCAAATACGAGTAGAGGAAGACACCTATTACCACCAAAAACTCATCCAACCCAAAAATCCAAAAAAATAAAAAAGTTCCCAAAACAATTCAATTTTTCTTAGGCAGAAGATTTTAATGCAAATTCTTGCACAAAATACTCCTAAAAGTGTAGAAAAAAATTGACAGCCAAATACGAGTAGAGGAAGACACCTATTACCACCAAAAACTCATCCAACCCAAAAATCCAAAAAAATAAAAAAGTTCCCAAAACAATTCAATTTTTCTTAGGCAGCAGATTTTAATGCAAATTCTTGCACAAAATACTCCTAAAAGTGTAGAAAAAATTTGACAGCCAAATACGAGTAGAGGAAGACACCTATTACCACCAAAAACTCATCCAACCCAAAAATCCAAAAAAATAAAAAAGTTCCCAAAACAATTCAATTTTTCTTAGGCAGAAGATTTTAATGCAAATTCTTGCACAAAATACTCCTAAAAGTGTAGAAAAAAATTGACAGCCAAATACGAGTAGAGGAAGACACGTATTACCACCAAAAACTCATCCAACCCAAAAATCCAAAAAAATAAAAAAGTTCCCAAAACCATTCAATTTTTCTTAGGCAGAAGATTTTAATGCAAATTCTTACACAAAATACTCCTAAAAGTGTAGAAAAAAATTGACAGCCAAATACGAGTAGAGGAAGACACCTATTACCACCAAAAACTCATCCAACCCAAAAATCCAAAAAAATAAAAAAGTTCCCAAAACAATTCAATTTTTCTTAGGCAGCAGATTTTAATGCAAATTCTTGCACAAAATACTCCTAAAAGTGTAGAAAAAAATTGACAGCCAAATACGAGTAGAGGAAGACACCTATTACCACCAAAAAGTCAGCCAAAAACACAAAAAAGGTCCCAAAAAAGTAAAATTTTTCTTAGGCGGACTATTTCATTGCTAATTCTTGCACAAAATACACCTAAAAGTGTATAAAAAAATTGACAGCCAAATACGAGTAGAGGAAGACACATTTTAACACCAAAAAGTCAACCAAAAACACAAAAAAACTCCGAAAAAAATTCAATTTTTCTTAGGCGGACTATTTTATTGCTAATTCTTGCACAAAATACACCGTAAAGTGTAGAAAAAAATTGACACTGTAATACAAGTAGAGGAAGACATAAATTACCCCCTAAAAGTAAACCCACAGTATTATTCCACAGAAACTATTATTATTTGCCGGAAGTCTCTGAATGAATTCGGATCTATTTGATAAGTTTCATGACGAGGAACTTTGGAGGGCTTTGAGTAAATTGAAATTAAAGTATACAATTGTCCAAATGAAAGCTTGTCTGGAGGCGAGAGTTTCATACGTTGGAGCAAATTTTAGTGTGGGACAGAGACAATTGCTTTGTTTGGCAAGGGATATTGTGAGAAAGACTCGAATTTTTGTATTGGATGAGGCAACGGCTAATGTTGATCCACAAACTGATGATTTGATTCAAAAAACAATTAGAAAACAAATAAAATATTTTACTGTTCTTATTATTGCTCATAGATTGAATACAGTTATGGATTGTGATAAATTTATTGTCTTGGAAGCTGGATCCATTGTGGTGAGTGATGAAAATTCATATTTTAGTAAATAAAACAGTTTTTTTTAACACAGTGTGAATGCACTTTTACCCCTAACTGTTAGCGCACTCTGCTGATATAATTTATACCGACTCAACCGTGTTAAAATGTCGCGTTTAACTATCGCACTCTTGTTTATACTTCAACGCAGTGACAATTAACCTAAAAATTATAATATCAATTGAATATTTAAATATTTTAATTATAAAATTAATTTTTATAATAAAAATTAAAAAAATTTTCTATTTTTTTTCAGGAAATGGATCATCCTTTTAGTTTAATGGAAAAGAAAAGAAGGTCACTTGTATGAAATGGTTCAACAGACTGGATTTGAGATGTTTCAAGTGCATTTTCATGCAAGTAATTATATATTTATTTTAATAAATTAATAACAAATTTTTTTTCAGAGTTATTTGAAAGAAATTAGGGGAAAAGGAAGAGAAATGAAAAATTAGAAGACAAAATATAAGTACTCAATTGAAATCATTAAATAACAATATTTTTACAAAAAAAATTATTTTTTTAAGGTATACAAATATTTTTATCTTATATATAGAATATGAAATGTTATTGTTAGATGAAGGTTTTAATTGTAATTTTAATAAAAATTATTAATAAAAAGATGAAAAGAAAGAAAATAACTGACTATTTATTGTGTTTGAAAAAGGGTTTTTTTGAAAAATGGAAAAGACAAATTTTATTCAAATGACATTTACGTCAACGACAAAAATATGAGGAAAGTAAATAATATTATTGTTTTAAAATTAATAATTTAATTACATGTAATTGAATATTTATTTAATATTTAATTAAATGCAATATTAATTATTTATTACACATATATATATAATTAAGTATGCATGTAATTTATATATTGTTACATTATAATTAATTAATATTTTAATTATATTATTAATTAATTTTAAACAATAAAAGTGACTTTTTTAGATTTAAAAAAAAACGTTTTTTTCTAAATTAGGAATAACAATTTTTATTTTTTCATGGGTATCAGTAAGCTCATTAAAAATAATGGCAGTCACTTTTATTTTTTATTAAAACTATTGTAAATTGTTTTTATCGTCAGTTCCCGTCTAACTTTTAACAAAGCATGTTATTTCATTTTTTTCATTTATTATTTTTTATTATTTTTTTATAATATATAATAAAAAAAAGTGAACGGCGAAATAATAAAGTGTGACTTAAAAAAATTATAATAACTTTATTTAAAAAAAAAAATGTTTCAAACTAGAGAAATTATTGTGTTAAAAGTTTTCCATATATATTTTTTTAGTATAACATTTGAAATATAAAGTATTATTTAATAAAAAATTTATATAAAAAAAGAGAATATTTATTAAAATTCAATTTTAATATATAATAAATATATCGAGTGTTTATTTGCGTATAAATTATAAATAGAAAATGAAAAATTCATATTCGTATGGAAATATATTGTCACGGCTCTCATTTATGTAATTATAAAATAAAAACTTGTTTTCTTTATTTAAAAAGAAGATAAAATTTAGTTTTTTTTTAAATAAATTTTTTTATAAATATTTAGAAAATATAATTTTATTTATAAATTTTTGTATATTTTTGGTATATTTTTTTTATATTTTTGTATTAATTTTTTTCTAGATGGATTTTTAATATATTTTTCAAAAATTATAAAAATAATGATGATAATTTAGAATTTAATTATTTTCAAATACCAAAGAAACAGGACTCTCATTATTTATATAAAAAAATTCACGACTCATGGAATATTGAAATTGAAAAAAAGAAAAAAAATTCTTCAAACTCACCAATTTCATTGAAACAAGTGATAATGAATATTTTTGGTGTTGATATTTTATTTATAGGTCTTATTCAATTGATTTCTGAATCTTTTATAAGGTTTGGGACAAATTAAGTAAAATTAAAATTTTAATTCTAATTTAATTCTGAAATCATTGGTAATAATTTTTTATTTTTTTTACTTTAATTATTTTTATATTGGAAAAGTTTATTTATTTTTTTTTTTTTTTGAAAATTAATTTTAAAAAAATGTATATTTTTTCATTTTTTAGAGCATTACAACCGCTATTGTTGACAAAATTGTTGAGATATTTTGAAGAAAACACAAAAACATCAACAAACGAGGCATGCATTTGGGCAATTGGAATTATTATTTGTCTATTGATTCAAATAAATTTTTTTCACAATATACTCAATATAATGACAATTTTAGGATTAAAAATAAAAATTGCTTATTGTTCTTTGATTTATAGTAAAATCTTAAAAATGTCCACAACATGTTTGGAGGAAAAAACTTCGATTCTGGAGGTATCAAAAATAAAAAAAAAAATTTTTAATTAAATTAAATTATAAAAATTTAATTAAAAATAGAATTAAATTAAATTAAAAAATAGAATAAATTAAAATACAGATTGTCAAACTTGTAACAAATGATGCTGAAGCAATTCAATCATCATTAATGTATTTACATTATTTTTGGATGATACCATTTCAAGGAATTCTCATTGCATATTTAATTTACATTCATGTGGGATTTATTGCAATTTCCGGTGTTTCACTATTTTTTCTATTTATTCCAATCCAAGGTGTGCATAGACAAGAAAATCATCAATTTTTTTTTCTCCATTAATTTATTATTTCGTATTTTTCAGGATTTTTCACTAAATTAACGTCACGATTATTATTGAAAATTGAAGTAAAAACCAAAGAAAGATTAAAATTACAAAATCAAATTATTGATTGTATAGAAAATATAAAAATATTTGTCTGGGAAAAGAAATTTATTGATGCTGTTAACAATATCAGAAAGTTAGTTATTCCCACTGTGATCAGGAAATTAAATTTTTATTAAATTTTTGTAATTAATTAATTTACTTTAATTATTTAATTAATTAATTAATTATTTTATTAATTCATTTAATTAATTAATTATTTCATTAATTCATTTAATTAATTCATTATTTCGTTAATTAATTATTTCATTACCTAATTCATTATTTCATTAATTCATTTAATTAATTTAATTATTTCATTAATTATTTTATTAATTCATTATATCATTAATTCATTTAATTAATTTAATTATTTCATTAATTATTTTATTAATTCATTTAATTATTTCATTAATTACTTTATTAATTCATTTAATTATTTCATTAATTATTTTATTAATTCATTTAATTAATTCATTATTTCATTAATTCATTTAATTAATTTAATTATTTCATTAATTATTTTATTAGGTAATTCATTTCATTAATTAATTATTTCATTACCTAATTCATTTAATTAATTTAACTATTTAATTACCTAATTCATTTAATTAATTCATTATTTCATTAATTCATTTAATTAATTCATTATTTCATAACCTAATTAATTTAATTAATTTAATTATTTCATTAATTATTTTATTAGGTAATTCATTTCATTAATTAATTTTTTCATTACCAAATTCATTTAATTAATTCATTATTTCATTAATTCATTTAATTAATTTAATTATTTCATAACCTAATTCATTTAATTAATTTAATTATTTCATTAATTATTTTATTAATTCATTTAATTAATTCACTATTTCATTAATTCATTTAATTAATTTAATTATTTCATTAATTATTTTATTAATTCATTTAATTAATTCATTATTTCATTAATTCATTTAATTAATTTAATTATTTCATTAATTATTTTATTAGGTAATTCATTTCATTAATTAATTATTTCATTACCTAATTCATTTAATTAATTTAACTATTTAATTACCTAATTCATTTAATTAATTCATTATTTCATTAATTCATTTAATTAATTCATTATTTCATAACCTAATTAATTTAATTAATTTAATTATTTCATTAATTATTTTATTAGGTAATTCATTTCATTAATTAATTTTTTCATTACCAAATTCATTTAATTAATTCATTATTTCATTAATTCATTTAATTAATTTAATTATTTCATAACCTAATTCATTTAATTAATTTAATTATTTCATTAATTATTTTATTAATTCATTTAATTAATTCACTATTTCATTAATTCATTTAATTAATTTAATTATTTCATTAATTATTTTATTAATTCATTTAATTAATTCATTATTTCATTAATTAATTATTTCATAACCTAATTCATTTAATTAATTTAATCATTTCATTAATTATTTTATTAATTCATTTAATTAATTCATTTAATTAATTTAATTATTTCATTAATTATTTTTTTAGGTAATTCATTTCATTAATTAATTATTTCATTACCTAATTCATTTAATTAATTTAATTATTTCATTAATTATTTTATTAATTCATTTAATTAATTCATTAACTAATTCAATTTATTTAATTTTTAGATACGAAATTTATCAGCTATTTAAATTCAATGTCATCAAATTAATTATATTTTCATCATTATTTTACATTTCCCGATTGTCTATGATCATTACATTTATATTTTTTGTCATCTTCCAACGAAACATGAAAATGGAAACATTTTTTCTTCTCGTACTCTATTTTATGGAATTACAAATTCTCATCAATTACTATTTACCACTAGGTAAGTTTACAAATAAATTTTTTTTCTTTGATTCAAAATAAATGCAAAAAAAGAATTTAATTTTAGGACTTGAAAAAATTAATAATGGAATTTCAGCACTTCGATTAATTCAGGAATTTATGAATCTTGACGAAATGGAAATTAAAAAAAACAAAATTAACAAAAACAAAATTTTTTTACATCTTAATAATATAAATTTGAATTCAATAACAAAAGAAAATGAAATTAATTTTTCACCAAAACCTGCTTCGTTTACAGCAATTGTTGGTGAAACAAAAAAATTATCGTCAATAATTCTTCAAGAATTGCCAATAGCATCGGGAATTGTTAATATTAATGGAAATATTGCCTATGTTAGTAAAAATCCGTGGATATTTTCAGGAACAATTCGTGAAAATATAATTTTTAATAATCCAATAAATCAAAAACATTATGAAAAAATAATTAATATTTTTAAATTGGAAAAAGATTTAATTCAATTACCAATGAAGGATAATACAAAAATTAATGGGAATAAAATTAATATCACCGAGGAATTAAAAATAAAATTAGCACTAGCTCGAGCTATTTATTCTAATGCTGATATTTATCTTCTAGATGATCCATTTGAAAAAATTAATTCCAAAATTACCAATTATATATTTAAAGAAATTTTATGTAAATTATTAAAAAACAAAATAAGAATTCTCCTGACAAATCATCATCAAAAACATCTTCAATATGTTGAGAAAATTTATTATCTCTCCAATGATGAAATAAAAATCAATTACAAAAAGAATGGAAAAAAATTAATAATCAATCAGCCATTATTAAATGATAATTTTAAAAAATATGAAACTCTTGAATCTAATGTTGAAATTACAGGAAATATTTATTTGCAACTATTAAAATCAGTGGAAAATTGGTGGTTAATTGGAATTTATTTTATTTTATTATGCACTTGTCAAATTGCAATTACTGCTGTTGATTATTTTATTACACATTGGACAATAACTGGTTTATGCAATAATTTACATGAGAATATTGATCATCATTTAGTGACATATTCGAGAGTTTGTTCAAAAATTAAACACTGGAATTATATATACATATTTGGTGGACTTCTGATATTTGCAATAATTGGAATAAATTTAAATGTTCTAATATTTGGGAAAATTTGTAAAAATGCTTCTAATAGATTGCATACATTATTGTTTCAGTCAATGATACATGGAAGTATGAGATACTTTTATAAGAATAATGCTGGAAATATTTTAAAAAGGTATAGAATTGATTTTAAAATCATTATGAAATAATTAGAATGATTTTTGAATTAAGGAATTGGACTATTAGGGAATTATTATTAGATTACTGCTTTCTGTTTAGATTCTCCATGGACATGGAAATAGTTGATAGAACTTTACCCAAAGCAATACACGATGTCCTCTTTATCAGCATATCAATAATTTCACTAATAAGTCTAACAATAATTATCAATTACTGGCTGATGATTCCAATAATATTCACTGGCTTATTTCTCTATAATTTAACGAACATGTACCTCAAGGCTAGCACAACTCTAAAGCAATTGAATGCCATAAGTAATTATGAGTTTTCCTAATCAAATCATGTACTTACAAATTGTCTAAATTTACTTAATTCCTAAATTTCTTAATTCCTAAATTTCTTAATTCCTAAATTTCTTAATTCCTAAATTTCTTAATTCCTAAATTTCTTAATTCCTAAATATCTAATTTCCTAAATTCTTAACATTTTTAATTCAGAACAATCGGAATTTTTGGAAACAGTGACAGACACTCTCAATGGTTTATCAACAATTCGCTCAGCAGGAGGAGAAGAATTTATCACTGAAAAATTTCATAAACGTCATAATGAATATATCAAAATTTCCACAATTCTTCTACAAATGTCTTGTGGTTTTCGTTATTATATTGATATTATCATTTTAATTTACTTGACAATTGTTTGCTATACATTTATTTTATCAGAAAAATTTTTTACAATCAGTAATGTGGGTTTAATTATCACCCAATCGTTTGCAATAATTACCACATTAAAATGGGGAATTTTTCAAATAACTGAAATAAATAATGAAATGTCATTGTCTGTGAAAAGAATTCTTGAAAATATTGAAAAGGAAAAATTTGTTGATTACAATGACGAAATTCATTTAAAAGAACCACATTCAAATTGGCCAATTAATGGTTCGATAAAATTTCAAAATGTTTCTTTTAAATATTGTAAAAATGATATGGCAATTTTGAAAAATATTAATTTTACAATTTCATCGGGTGAAAAAATTGGAATTTTAGACGAAACAAATTCATTAATTGCTGCATTATTTCGTTTTGGATTTATTGAAGGGCAAATTCTCATCGATGGTGTATCAACAAAAATTTTAGATCTTTATAAATTACGTTCTAAAATTAGTTATATATCACGAGATGTGAAATTTTTTGACGGTACACTGCGTCAAAATCTCGATCCATTTGATGATAATTCGGATGCTGATATTTATCATGCACTAAATACTGTGGGATTGGATATTAATAGAGATGGACTTGAAACAATTATTACTGATGGAGAAAATTTTAGTTATAAAGAAAAAAAATTAATTTCCCTTACTCGTGCATTAATTAGGCGAAATAAAATTCTTGTCATTGATGATGATGATGATGATGATGATGATGATGATGATGATGATTTTGAAATGACAATCAATAAATTTAGAGATTGTACAATTTTTGTCATTACTGATAAATTGAATAGTTTTATGAATTGTGACAAAATTATTGTTCTCAGTGATGGTCAACTTGTTGTAAGTACACTTTTTTTGGCCTAAAACTTTAAACATAACCTAAAAAATAAAAAAAAAAATTTAGAAATTATTTTAATTCTATTTTAAATAAAAATTTTTTTTTTAGGAATTTGGTCATCCTCTGGAATTGGTTAAGAAGAATAATGGAATATTTTCCAATATGGTGAAAAATATTACTGAAAATTGATATAAATATGCGATAATAAATTTATGTTTAAATAAATTATGCATTTTTAATTGTCCTTCGCTTTTTTTGAGGTTATATTCGTAACTTCTGGCGCTTCTGGCAATTAAATTTTGAGGTTAGGTTCGCATATGAAACCTCTAATTTTTTTCAAGTTATGTTCCTGACTTTTGTCAATAAAATTTTGAGGTTAGGTTCGTCTTTTAGTGACGCATATGAAACCTCTAATTTTTTTCAGGTTATGTTCCTGACTTTTGTGAATTAAATTTTGAGGTTATGTTCGAAATTTCCAATTAAAAATAGAAAATAAAATTTCTTACTTTATTTTGTGTCATATAAAATTCGAAAATTTAAAAAAAAAAGGAAATAATATATTTAAAAAATTATTTTTGCAAAAAAATCAAAAACATTTATTAAAAAATTAAAAAAATATTTTTTTTTTGTATTTTTTCCTTAAAAAGTACTTAATAGTAACTTTGTTTCTAAAAATGAAAAATAATATATATTATTATAAATGTTAGCAAATTTTTTTCTCTTTCAAATACTTGTAAAATTTATCGCTACTTTGATAATTATTAAGTTAAATACTCGTTTTTTTTTTTTTTTTTTTTTTTTTTTATAAATAAAGTTTTTGAAACAAAAAATTATTTTTCTTTTAAACTCACTCATATTATTTGTTTACAGGGAATTGACATTTTATGTTTTTATTATAAATTTACATAATAGACGAATTATCTTATCTATAAGTTCCTTGACGTTTTTTCTACAAATTATAAATATGTTGAACGAAAAAAAAGAAGAGAAAAACATTTAAAATATAAAAAAAAGAAAAACAATGCATTTTAGTTTGCAAATTGTTGTCTAATAAAACATTCACGGAAAATTAACACACTTTTTAAATTAATAGAGAAAAAACGTTTAATTTAATTTTTTTTTTAATAAATAGAAATAAAATTAATTTATATATATATATATCATTTTATATAAAAATATATAATAAAAAAAGTAGAAATAATTTTTTTTTTTATTAAAAATATTGTTTAAAAAATAATTTTTTATTTGTAGAAAAAGAAATATTTGAAAAGAGAAAAATTAAATTTTTATTAATTTTTATATGTAACGAATTTTTTTTTTTTTTTTTTTTTGCCAATATTATATTATCTAAATTTTCTGTTACGTAATTTTATTGACGTATTTTTATTACAACTGGTTGTGAAATTTAATAATAAATTAAGGAACAAAAGATAAATAAATATATTATGTTTTCCGTTAACATTATCATTGGTTAATAATAAAACTTCAAGTCATGGTTGAAAAAAATTTTTAATCATGGAAAGAAATGAAAAAAAAGAAGTGAAAAATCCAAGGGAAAATGCAAATATTTTCTCAGTTCTCACATTTGCGTATGTATTTTAAAAATAATTTTCTTTTTTCAGAATTTTTCATCAATTTATTTTATTACTAATTAAATATTAATTATAATGAATTATTATTAATTATTTTTAATCACTACTAATTAATTTATAATAATAACAAATTAATTTATAAATTTTATTCATTATTCTTAATTCTCGTTAATTAATTATTATTTAATTTTAACTATTACTAATTAATTATTAATTAATTTCAACTATATTTAATTAATTATTAATTAATTTCAACTATATTTAATTAATTATTAATTATAATTAATTATTACAATTTATTGTTAATTGTTATTAATTATAATAATTTATAGCTAATTGTTATTAATTATTACTAATTAATACTAATTGTTATTAACAAATTAAATATTAATTAATTATTTGCTTTTAATTAATTTCATTATTCAAAAATAATTAATTACTTATTAACTAATTAATAATTTCTAATTAATTACATCAATATTTAAATTAATCATATTAATGAAAATATGTATATGAATTTATTAATAATTTATTTATAATTAGTTAACAGTAAATTAATTATTAATTTATAGTAATTATTTACATTAACATGAATAATTAGGAAATTTAAGTATTATTAATTTATTATATATATATATATATATATGTAAATTAATTAATTTCACTTATTACAAATAGATCATTAATTTAATTAATAATTTGTTTATTAATAATTGGTTATTAATAAATTAATTATTAGTTTACCGTAATTATTAAGCAACAAATAATTCCAATAAGTTAATAAAAATAATTGAATTAGTTTATAATTTGTTAATTGTTAATTAGTATTAATTAATTAGTGAATTAATTATTAGTAAACTAATTATTAACAAATTAACTATTAAATATTAATTATATGAATACTTTAAAAAATTAATATTATGTTTATTAATAATTGTAATTAATAAAATTGTTACTAATAAATTAATTGTTAGTTTACAGTAATTATTAATAAGTTAACTGTCATTAAATGATTTTTTGCATATTCAAATTAATTTCGGTAAATAATTAGAAATAAATATAATTGAATTAATTAACAATCTGTTAATTAATAATTATCAGTAAATTAATTTTAATTAGTTTATAATAATTATTAACAAATGTAAATTAAATTTAATTAATTTAATTTAATTAATTTATTAATGATATATATATATAAATAAATATTTGAATTAATTTATTAATTAATTTGTAAAAAAATTATTTAAATAATGAATTTTTTATTATTTAAATAGAAAGAAAAAAAAAATTTTCTTTTTTCATTTTCTCAGGTGGGTTTTTAGAATTTTTTTCCTTGGTACTAAAAAAGATTTGGAGGTAACGGATCTTTATTCGCCATTAAAGGAGCACACCAGTAAACATTTAGGCGAAAATTTAGTGAAATTTTGGAAAGATGAACAAAGACGAAGTCACCAGAAAGGATTATCAAAAGCAAATTTATGTCGTGCACTTGCTCGTTGTTTTTGGAAAAGATTTTTATTTATTGGATTCTTTCAAGCATTCACTGAACTTGTCGTACGGTTGGTTGAAAAAAAAACTTACATTTTATTAAATAAAAAAAAAAAAAACAATTTGTGAAATAATTTTTTTTTTTAAATTATTTTTTATGTCTTAATTTAATTATTAATTATTAATTTTATTTTTCCAATTTGAAACAATATTAAATTGAAATTCCAAATTTGAATTTCGCGCCATTATCAGCAAAATTTGGACAAGGCGGGAAATTTAAAAAAAAAATTAAATTCTAGTTTTTTAATTAATTAATAAGAAATTAATTTTTCTTTTCTAGAATATATCAACCAATTTGTCTGGCAAAATTATTGGAAACTTTTAATTCAGGTGAAGTGTTAATGAACAATAATAGTTATTATTGGTCGGCAATTCTTGTTTGTTGTTTACTTTTACATTGTATTATTCATAATCTTTGTATTTATGCATTAACTCATTTGGGATTAAAAATGAGAATAGCTTGTGGAAGTTTGATTTATAGGAAAATTTTAAAAATGTCAAAAACATCCTTCAATGAAGGCTCAACTGCCGGTCAGGTAAATAAAAAAAAAAAAAAAAAAAAAAAAAAAAAAATTTCTTTTCCTCAATTTACAATAAATTAAATTTATTAAAATTAATTTTTTTAAATTAATTATAATTTATTTTAAATTTATTACGATTTTTTTGTTTAAACAATTTATTTACATAATTAATTTAAACAAATTAATTTATATAATTAATTTAAATAAATTAATTTATATAATTTATTACAATAATTTATTTAAACAATTTATTTAATAACAATATTATTAAAATAATTTAGTTAAACAATTTATTCAAACAATTTATTTTAACGACCATTTTGAGCAAATTAGTTAAACAATTTATGTAAATAATTTATGTATTCAAACAATTTATTTTAACGACCAATTTAAACAAATTATGTAAACAAATTATTTAAATAATTTATTGAAACGACAAATTTAAACAATTTATTGTAGGAAAATTAATTTAAATTTAAAATAATTTATTAAATTTTTTTTTAATAATTAATTAACTTGATTTGATTTATTTAAAAAAAAAATATATAAATAAAAAATTACGGAATTTTTTTTCTTATGATTGGAAAAAAAAATTATTAAAAAATAAATTATTATAATCAAATAATATTAATTTTTATTTTCAGATTGTAAATATTGTGAGCAATGACATTAATAATTTGGACTTGTCATTTGTTTATTTACATTATTTTTGGATTTCACCACTTCAAGCAATAATTATCGTTTACATTATGTACACTGAATTGAAAATGTCAGCAGTTTATGGAATTTTTGTACTTTTTCTCAACATAGTAATGCTAAGTAATGAAAATAATTTTTTAATTTAATATTTAATCTAAAACAATTAAAAAATTAATTAATTGGAAATTTTTTTTGAAAATTAAATTTTAACAATAAACAAATTAAATAATTTTTTTTTTCTCAAAAATTTATTAATTACACAATTTAATTAATTAAATTAAAAAATAAATAAATTAATTAAAATATAAATTAATTAAATTAAAAAATAAATTAATTAATTAAAATATAAATTAATTAAATTAAAAAATAAATTAATTAATTATAATAAAAATAATTTAATTATTAAAATTATTTTGCAATTTAAATTTAAAATTAATTTTTTATTACAAAAATAATTTCTAGTATCGGTTGGAACGTGTGTTCCAAAAATAACAATAAATGCCTCTCTCAAAACTGATGAAAGATTACGGCTAATGAGTGAAATAATTAGCGGAGTACAAGTCATTAAAATGTACGCGTGGGAAAAGCCATTTTCATATCTAATTCAACAAGCCAGAAAGTAAGTTTCTTTTTTTTAAAGAAATAAAAATATATTTACAAAAAAAAAAAAATTTTTTATTTCATGATTCACTTCAGATGAAACGACCCAAAATGGGTCATTTTATAAAGAATGAAACAGAAAAATATTTTTGTTACACTTTATGTTTCGCATTAATGGAAAAATTTTTTTTTAATCTGAAAATTTATTTTCCAAATTCAATTATTATTTTTTTTTTTTTTTTTTGAAAAAATAATTTTGAGACAAAAAAATTTTTTTAATCTGAAAATTTATTTTTCAAATTCAATTATTTAAAAAAAAATAATAATTTTGGGACAAAATTTCTTTTTTTATCTGAAAATTTATTTTTTTCAAATTATTTTTTGAAAAAAATATTTTCGGGACAAAAAAAATTTTTTTTCCTACATTTTTTTAATATATGTAATATTATATTTTTTCCCCTAGAAATGAAATAAAAGCAATTAAAAAGAGTTTATTTATTGACGCTATACAATTGACGTACGATAGCTATATTCCTCGTCTTTGCCTTTTTGTAACAATTGTCAGTTACGCCCTTTCAGGAAATTCATTATCTGCACAATTGGTTTTTGCAATAACTGGCTATTACAATATTATGAGATACACAGTTAATTTATTATTACAATGTGGTAAGAATATTGAATAAAAAAAAAAATTACTACGTAGTAAAATTTTTTTTCAAAACTATTTTTATTATAATTATTATAAATTTAATTATTTATTTAACAATTTATTTAAATTATTATTTTTATCATGGTTCAAAAAAAAAAAAAAAAAAAAAAAATGTTGGTACCAGGAATCGAACTCTGATCAATAATTTACAAGTCAAGTACCTTATCCACGCTACTAATTTCTAAAGAAAAATAATTTCACATTATACGACTTTTTTACTTTATTCTTCAACTATTTTACATTTGTTTTACATTAAATTTTAGCCAATAATTTATGTGATACTATTTACAAAATATTTCTACAAAAAAAAAAAAAATTAATTTTATTTTAAAACATTTTTTTTTCCATTAGGAGTACAATATTGTGGCAAAGCAGTGTCGACAATAAAAAGAATTGAAGAATTCTTAAACACAGCGGAAAATCAACAAATGAAGATGATTACATTAAATACTGATGATAGCATTTCTAAAATCGTGAAACCGGAAAAATTTATTGAATTAAAAAATGCATCAGTAAAATGGTCTTCAAATTCAAAATGTAATACTTTGAATAATATTAATTTTGAAGCTATCAATGATTCAATAACGGCAATAATTGGACCCGTTGGTTCAGGGAAAACAACACTTTTTCATGCAATACTACGTGAATTACCACTCACTTCCGGTAGTTTACGGGTGTCAGGAAAAATAGCCTACGTCAGTCAGGAGGCATGGATTTTTGCCTCAAGCATTCGACAAAATATTCTCTTTGGTCGTCCAATGGAAAAAAAACGCTACGAAACTGTCATTAATATTTGCCAATTGGATCATGATCTCGCAATGTTTCCTGATAAGGATCAAACGCTGATTGGTGAAAAAGGTGATTTTATTTTTTTTATCCAAAATTTACCAAATTAACAAAGCTGATAATCTTTTCCTGGCTAATGATTTTGGAATTGCTTTAGTACCAAGTCTCCGAATATTGGGAATTTAGTACCAAGTCTCCGAATGTTGGGATAAAAGCCAAAAATTAACAAAGCTGGTAATTTGCTGCCAAAGATTTTGGAATTTGTTTTAGTATCGAATTCCCAACATTCGGAGACTTGGTTCTAAATTCCCAAGATTCGGAGACTTGGTACGAAAATCCCAACATTCGGAGACTTGGTATTAAAGTGGTACCAGGACTTAGTACCAAGTCTCCGAATGTTGGAATTTTCGTACCAAGTCTCCGAATGTTAGAATTTTAGTTTCAAGTCTCCGAATGTTGGATTTTCGTACCAAGTCTCCGAATGTTGGGATAAAAGTAAATAATTAACAAAGCTGGTAATTTGGTGCCAAAGATTTTGGAATTTCCTTAAGTACCAAATTTCCAACATTCGGAGGCTTGGTACTAAAATCCCAACATTCGGAGACTTGGTATTAAAGTGGTACGAAAACTTAGTACCAAGTCTCCGAATGTGGGAATTTTAGTTTCAAGTCTCCGAATGTTGGGATTTTTGTACCAAGTCTCCGAATGTTGGGATAAAAGCCAATAATTAACAAAGCTGGTAATTTGGTGCCAAAGATTTTGGAATTTGTTTTAGTATCGAATTCCCAACATTCGGAGACTTGGTTCTAAATTCCCAAGATTTGGAGACTTGGTACGAAAATCCCAACATTCGGAGACTTGGTATTAAAGTGGTACCAGGACTTAGTACCAAGTCTCCGAATGTTGGAATTTTAGTTTCAAGTCTCCGAATGTTGGGATTTTCGTACCAAGTATCCGAATGTTGGGATAAAAGCCAATAATTAACAAAGCTGGTAATTTGGTGCCAAAGATTTTGGAATTTCCTTAAGTACCAAATTTCCAACATTCGGAGGCTTGGTACTAAAATCCCAACATTCGGAGACTTGGTACTAAATTCCCAAGATTCGGAGACTTGGTTCTAAAATCCCAACATTCGGAGACTTGGTATTAAAGTGGTACCAGGACTTAGTACCAAGTCTCCGAATATTGGAATTTTAGTTTCAAGCCTCCGAATGTTGGGAATTTGGTACAAAGTCTCCGAATGTTGGAATAAAAGCAAAAAATTAACAAACCTGGTAATTTTCTGCCAAAGATTTTGGAATTTTCTTAAGTAACAAATTCCCAACATTCGGAGGATTGCTATTAAAGTAGTACCAAGACTTAGTACGAAGTCTCCGAATGTTGGAAATTTAGTACAAAGTCTCCGAATCTTGGGATTTTAGTACAAAGTCTTCGAATATTTTAAGAATTAAATTTTTTTTCCAGGAATAACATTGAGCGGAGGACAACGAGCAAGAATCAGTCTGGCTCGAGCTGTCTATTCAGAAGCTGATATTTACCTTCTTGATGATCCACTATCAGCCGTTGACACACGAGTTGGGAGAATGATTTTTCAACAATGCATCACCGATTATCTTCGTGGTACAACAAGAATTTTAGTAACCCATCACTTTCAATATTTGAAGAACGTCGCTAAAATTTATGTCCTCAATAACGGATCCATTGAAACTAGTGGAACATTCCAAGAGCTACAAACCTCCAATTTAGATATGATAAAAACAATCCACGAGCTAGATGATTCAAAATCTGATGAAATGGATAGCAATGATATATTGGCAACACATTCATCGGAAGATAAAATGAAAGATGAGGAAACTGAAGAGGAAGCTGAGCATCGAAGTTTTGGTAGAATTTCCAGCAAGGTTTACTTTAAATATTTTAAATCCGTTGGTAGTTGGAGTTTTGTGACAATAATGTTTCTCATTACTATTTTAAATCAATTGATAGCAACTGGTGGCGATTATTTTGTTGCCTATTGGGTGAATAATGAGGGGAATTTAAATAAGTCGGTGATTTTGAAAGAGACGAGGAGTGGATTTAATAGAAATTGGTATATTGAGATTTATGGAATATTAACTCTATTGGCTGTTGTTATTATTTATGTGGATGTATTTACATTTTATGAAATGTGCATGAGAGCATCGAGGAGGCTTCATGGATTTTTGTTCTCGAGTATAATTCGTGCAACGATGTCATTTTTTTATAATAATCCGTCTGGAAGGATTATTAATAGGTGAGTTGGTTTTTTTGATGATTTTAATGGAATTAAAATTAATTGTGTGGAACAAAATGCTTCTAACGATTCTGAATCTAATTTTTCAGTTTAGTTCAGCTGCTGCAAAATTTTGTGCTTATTTCTTTTGGTGATGGTGCTGATTTTGCTTCTGCTGCTGCTTTTTTTGCCTCTGGTAATTTTGCTGCTGCTTTTTTGGATGCTTAATCTGTTGCATCTGTTGCTGCTTTTTTTGCCTCTGTTAATTTTGCTTCTGCTGCTGCTTTTTTTGCCTCTGGTAATTTTTCTTCTCCCACTGTTCCTCTTCCTTCTACTAATAATTAAATTTCCGTTTCAGATTCTCCAAAGATATGGGCACAGTTGACAGATTTCTCCCCAACAGTTTGATGGAAGTAATAAAAGTCTGTCTAATGGTAACATCAGTTATCATTATTTGTATCATCAATAATCCCTGGCTATTGCTACCAATTGTAATAGTTGGCTGGATATTTTACATTCTAAAAACAAATTATCTAAAAACAACACGTGATTTAAAACGTCTTGAAGGAATAAGTAATTATTAACTTTCAAAAAAATTCGTAACAACACCCAAATAATTATTTTTAACTTTTTCCAGCATCATCACCAGTCTTCAATCATCTAATTGCAACACTTCAAGGAATCACAATTATTCGTACCTTTAATGCTGAAATAATTCTTACAAAAGAATTTGACAATCATCAAGATCTTCATTCATCAGCAGTCTATCTATTATTATCATGTGGCTATTGTTTTATCTATTATTTGGAATTTTTATCAGCTGTTTATGTTGCAATTGTTGTTTTTTCATTTCTTATCATTGATTTTGGACAAACAACAGCAAGTATTGGTCTTGTTATTTCACAATGTATTTTTCTGTCAAATATGTTGCATTGGGGTATCATTGAAATGGCAAATTTGGAAAATCAAATGACATCAGTTGAACGTATAGTGGAGTATACAAATGTTGAGGAGGAGAAATATTTGGAAAGTGATTCGGATAATAAAATACCCGAACAATGGCCACAAGAGGGTCGTATTGAATTTTCAAATGTTTCATTGCGTTACAATCCAATAAAGGAGGCGGTGTTGAAAAATTTAAATTTTACAATTCAACCAAGGGAAAAAGTGGGAATTGTTGGTAGAACCGGTGCGGGAAAAACTTCATTAATTACGTCACTATTTCGATTGGCACACTTGGAGGGTGAAATTTATATTGATGGGATACCAACAAGTAAAATGTCACTCTATGATTTACGATCGAAACTCAGTATTATACCACAGGAACCTTTACTTTTTGCTGGAAGTCTACGAATAAATTTAGATCCATTTGATGAATTTGCCGATGAAGATCTTTGGAGTGCATTAAATGATGTGGAACTTAAGGATATGGTTATTAAAATGGAAGCCGGTTTGGAGGCAAGTGTTTCTGATGGTGGTTCTAATTTTAGTGTTGGTCAAAGACAATTACTTTGTTTGGCAAGGGCCATTGTGAGAAATAGTCGAATTTTGGTATTAGACGAGGCAACGGCTAATGTTGATCCAAAAACTGATGATTTAATACAAAGGACAATTAGAAAACGTTTTAAGGATTGTACTGTTCTTATTATTGCTCATCGATTGAATACTGTTATGGATTCGGATAAAATAATTGTCATGGATTCTGGATTTCTTGTGGTAGGCATTTGTTTTTTTGATGATGTTTCTTTTCCTTCTGGTAAAAATTATTTTTCTACTGCTCAACCTTGTGATTCTGATGCTTAATCTGTTGCTGCTGCTTTTTTTGCCTCTGTTAATTTTGCATCTGCTTAATCTGTTGCATCTGCTGCTGCTTTTTTTGCCTCTGTTAATTTTGCTTCTGCTTAATCTGTTGCATCTGCTGCTGCTTTTTTTGCCTCTGTTAATTTTGCATCTGCTTAATCTGTTGCATCTGCTGCTGCTTTTTTTGACCTCTGTTAATTTTGCTTCTTCTTCTGCTTAATCTGTTTCTTTTCCTTCAGCTAAAAATTATTTTTCTGCTGCTTAATCTTTTGCTTCTGCTGCTTCTGTTTCTATTTATTCTGCTTAAATTTTTGCTTCCGCTGCTGCTGCTGCTGCTTTATCTGCTGATAAAAATTATTTTTCCGCTTCTCAGACCTTTTGCTTATGCTGTTTCTTTTTCTTCTGCTAAAGATTATTTTTCTGCTTCTTAATCTTTTGCTTCTGCTGCTTCTAATTCTTTGTCTTCTGCTAAAAATTATTTTTCTGCTTCTTCTGCTGCTACTGTTTTTTTTGATGCTGTTTCCTTTTTCTTTTGCCTTTTTTTTTCTTCTTTTGTTTTTTGAATTTTTTATTAATTTTGGTAGTAATTAATGCCACAATTGCTTCGAAATTTTAGGCAATGGATCATCCTTATAAATTATTGGAAAGAGGAGAAGGTCTCTTTTATGAAATGGTTCAACAAACTGGTCCAGAAATGGCTAAAGTTCTTACGGAAATGGCAAAAAATTCTAGTTCAAATCATATTTAAATTATTAATATAAAAAATTAATAAAAATTATTAATTATTTAATAGAACAATAAATAAATGTAATAATAATAAATTAAAAATTAATTAATTAATAATAAAGAAATAATAATAATAATAATAAATTAATAAATAATAAACAAATAAATAATAATTAATATAATAATAATTAATAATTATAATTACTAATAATAATAATTATTTTTATTAATTATTATTTTTATTATTATTATCAATAATTATTAATAATTATTTTTTTTTTTAAATGTATAATTTTTTTTTATAAAAATAAAAAAAAAAAATTTTTCTCTCTTTCTAATTTTCATTAACATTGACGTCCCTGACGAAGGGTGAAAATTCTGGGGCGCAGAATCGACGCAAAGAAGGAACGTCGTCGTCGTCAGCTGCGAGCACACACACGAAACGTATTACTAAATATATACCGAGAGACACGATGATATTGTTTCACTAGTAAAATTTTCTAAAATATCATCATCGTCGTCAAGTTTTGTGCTTTCAATTTTTTTTTTTCAATAATAAAATTTCCTATTTTCTCCGGTATTTTTTTTTAAGTGCAAATTTTTTTTTTTACGCTGGAAAAAATCTGTGATTTAATATATATAAAAAAAATTTTACGCATTAACGAAATTTCATCGAAAAAACAGTAGTGGTGGTGGAAAAAAAAATCGATAACTTTGCAATAAAAAAAAAAAAATAATAATTTTTTTCTATTTTTATTTAAATTAAAGAAATTTCTATTTTTATATATAAATAAATGTGTCAATGTGTGAGGAAATTTTTACTATAGAAAAAGAATTCAAATTCAACGAAAAATTGATTTTTTAATTAATAAAAAAAGAAAGAAAAAAAAACGAAATAAATTATGGAAACTTAATTATAACCAAAAGGGAATTAAAAAATAATTTAATTATTATCTGGTAAGTAGAAATAATATTTATTTGAAATTAAAAAAAAAAAAAGATAAATATTTATAGAAATAATAAATAAATTCTGAAAGGAAAAAATTAATTTAAAAAATTAAAAAAAATTTTTTTTTAAAAAAACAAGAAATATTTATTTAATAAGCCATTAATTAATCAATAATTTAAACGATAAATAAAATAAATAATTATTAAAATTTAATAATTTAATAAATTAATAAATATACTAAAAAATAATAATAATTAATAGTTTTTTATTTTTTGTGTACCAAAGAAAGTTTTATTGAATTTCTTTTATTGTAACTTTTTTGTTTTTAATTTTTCAAAAAAACTTTACAGTTCAAAAAAATGAATAAACAAAAAAATGAGAACTTCTTATCGGTTGTTCTCCCATCGGAATTTTCAAATTCTCAATGCTCGCAAAATTTAATGATTAATCAAGACCAACAGGTATGTATTTTTTTTTTTTTTGCAAAATAATTTTTCAAAAAAAACCAATAACTATTTTTAATAATAAAAAATCTTAATATTAATAATAAAAAAAAAAAAATTAAAACTTCTCTTCAAAAAAACTCAGTAATTATTAAATAAAAATTAATTAATTGAATAATAAAAAAAAAATTGAAAAATTAATTAATTTTTTATAAAAATTAAATAAAATTAATTAAGGAAATAAAAAAAAAAAAAAAATTTTTTTTAAGGACGAAGAAACTTCGGATTGCCCTTTATTGACACCAAGTCCACCAATTTGTGTGGTACGCAAAATACCGGAAATGATTCCAGTATTTAAACATATCGAAAGTCCTTTGGAAATTCCAGCATCACCAACATCTGAAAATATTAATTCAGAAGATGGACTTAATGTTTTTATGAATATTGTTAACAGTTCGAGTAAACCACTTCATGATGGTGAGTATTATGCAAAAAAAAAAAAAAATACGAAATTTTATTTTTAAATTTAAAAACAAAAATTGTTTGCTAAAAAAAATTTTTTAATAACAATTAATTTTTAAATAACAAATATTTTTTAACATAAAATTTATTTATATGATAATAATAATAATAATAATAATTTCCAAATCCCATCTTCTGCGCATCGAATGCGCAATAGATCTTTTTTTTGATGATCTATTGCGCATCTAATGCGCAGTAGTCTCATAAGAACTAAATTTCTGCGCACTCATTACCTCGTCACTGTCAAAGCTTCTGCGCATCGAATGCGCAATAGATCCCTTCTTTTGATGATCTATTGCGCATCCTATGCGCAGTAGATTCAGTCAAACTAAATTTCTACGCACTCATTACCTATTTAAAATATAAAAAAAACTAAATAATAAATTTTTTTACAAAATAATAAATAAATTTGTTATAAATAAAAAATTTTTTTTAAATAAAATTTTTAACGTATTTTACAATTAAATTTATTTATTATTCTCCATAAACAAGAATAAATAATTTTGCAACAAAAAAACAAAAGAAATAATAATTATTGACTTTAAATAAAAAAAAAATAATTTAATATTTTTCATTAAGGGGGAAATTAATTTTGCATGTAAAAAAAAAATTGAAATTGGACCGTATTCTTCATGGTCACATCTTTTATTGCTCTTAAAAAGTGTTTCGTCAGAGTCACGTGATCACTTTACGAGGCACGAGCTCCCCGCATTTAACAATTCCATCACAATTCATTTTGTGCACGCGAAAGAATAGGAAATAAATTTATGACAAAGTGATTTCAATTTTTTTTTCTGTTGTGTTATTTTTTTTATATATATATTTATAATAAGTTTTAAGTGAATTTTTTTCGAAAAAAAAAATTTAACATTTTTAAGTGACTACAAAGAATTTATATATTTCCCCCTCCCCCTACAGGGGAACAATTATTGCTTAAACAGAAACCAAAAAAAAAAAAAAAAAATTATTGTAAAAATAGTTTAAAAAAAAAAATTTTTTTTATAGTATTTTGTGTTATCTAAATATTATAAATATTTGAAAAAAAAATTTTAAACAAAATATTAATTAACCGATTTTTGTTTAAATATATTAAAAAAAATAAAAAGTGTGAATAATTAAATAAATTTTTTTTTAATTAGATAAAATAAATTTTTTTATTTTCACAAAATTAAAAACTTAATTAATTGCAAATTTCAATAATTTTTTTAATTTAAACAATTTTTTTTGTTATTTATCAAAATTTAACAAAAAAAAAAATTTATAAACTATATTAAAATGTGAAGATAAAAAAAAAATAAATAAAAAGTGTGAAAAAAATGTATTATTTAAAGTAAAAAAAAATAGTTTTTTTTTCATTTTTAATATAACTTTATAACGCAGTGCGATTAAGAAGAAAAAAATTTTCAAATGGATCCAAAGAAGAATGTTGAAGAAGGTATTGAGTTTTGCGATAACATTTAAAAATTTCATTATCGATTGTAACATAAAACGGAAATTATAAAAATAAAATATTCCACTAAATTAGAAGATAAAATTTTTTTTTGTTTTTATTTATTTAACAAGTTATTTTTATTTTCAATTAAAAAAAATTATTTATTTAAAATTTCTTTTTTCAAAAATAAATAATTTTTTTTTTATAGTTTAAAAATGGAAAAAAAATTCTCTTTTCAACAATTTATTTAATAAAACAAAAATATTAATCTCTATTTTATAAATGTTAAGGAAAAAAATGAAAAAATGTGTTAAATTAAAAAAAAATTAATAAAATAAATAAAAAATATATAAAAAAACAAATAAAAAAATTAATAGAAAATAACTAAACAAAATTATTAAAAAATAAAAAAAAAATTAATAAAAAAATTTTTTTAAATAATAAAAAAAGAAAATATAAATTAATAAATAGGAAAAAAAAATTTTTTTTTGATTTTTTAAACAGCTAGAAAATAAAGAAACTACTTTTTAATTTCATAATACTTTCTCAATTTTTTTTTTTATTTTAAAAAAAAATTATGAATTTCTTAGTAAAAAAAAAAAAAAGAAATTTTTTTTGGTGACAGTGATTGAAATTCTTTCAGTTTAAATCTGTCGACAGTTCTCTAAACAAATGTCACTTAATTTAGCTCCACTTAAATATTAATAGCTATAGAAATATAAAACGCTTCAATTATTTTGAAATATATTTTGATTTATCAATAATTACTTTTATTTTATAATTAATATTTTATTTTTATTATTATTATTATTATTATTATATAAATATTATTTTTGTTATAAATTTTATTAATTATATTATGATTATTAATATTTTAAAAATAATTTTAAAAATTTCGCTACCAGGAATCGAACCCTAATCGTTAGTTTACAAGTCGAGTACCTTA
Organism: Leptopilina boulardi; assembly: GCF_019393585.1. Lineage (NCBI taxonomy): Eukaryota > Metazoa > Arthropoda > Insecta > Hymenoptera > Figitidae > Leptopilina > Leptopilina boulardi. The sequence continues at coordinate 48,836 of NW_026138025.1, forward strand.
TCCACTAGACTAATTTTTTAATACACATAAATACACTTTATAATTACTTTATTCTTCTTATTATTATTGTTATTATTACTATTCTTATTAAAAAAACGAATATTAAGAAAATATTAATTTTTTTTATAAAAACTAACAAAAAAATCAATAAAAAAAAATATTTTAATGATAAAAATAAATTTTTACTTTTTTTTTTTTTTTTTTTTTAATTTTGTAATTTTATTGTTCTACAATAATAATTTATATGTAAATATATTATTTTTAGAACCGAGTTCTCGTGATCCTATGGTGGAATCAACGAGTAGTAGTAGCAATAGCAGCATTAAAAATGAACCAGTTTGTACACAATTGCTCACACAATTAAATGAAGCTTATCAACATTTAGCACCAGATGCCCAGGCACTGGTAAGTTTTTTTTTATATAATATTTTTTTTTAAATTTTTTTTATATATTTTATTTATATTATTATATATTATTATTATTATTATTTATATTTTATTTTTTATTTTTTTTATATATTTTTATATATATATTTTTATTTTTTATAATATTTTTAAAACAAAATAAAAAAAAAAATTTCTATATTAAAAAAAAATATTTTTTTAATTTTTATTTCTAAAAGAAAAATTTTATTTCTTTTTTTCTTTGGTTTTATAAAATAATTTCGTTTTCCCTTTTTGTTTTAAAAAAAAAAAAAGCTTGGTGAGTCGAGTATGTGTGTTAATTGCAAAAATCAACATTACATTAAATTATTGAAATAACAAATTGACAACTTTATTTCTATTATCATTGAAAATAATAAAAAATTGCTAAAAAAAAAAAATTTTTAATAAAAAATTATTATTATTATTATTATTATTATTATTATTATTAATAATAACAATAAGAATAATAATAATAATAGTAAATTTAATATTTATCATAGAAAAAAAAATTTTTAAGCAACAATTAATTTGAAAATAAATTTGTCAAAAGTCATTGAATTGTATAATGAGCATAGTAACTTGGCATGAGCGAGAAAATTTTGTGGCAAAATGACAACAATAAAATAAAGTCGTTAACAATTATAACTTTTGATCACGCCTTAAATGATTTTAATAAATTTGCGCGTTAATTCTTTTTTTTCAATAATAAAAAAAAATTTAGTTTTACTAAACTACTCACATTTTAATCGTTACATAATTTTACTGTTTGCTTGTTACAAAAATTTTACAAGAATGTTACAAAAACGTTACACATTTTTGTTACAAAAATGTTACAAAAATGTTATAAAAATGTTACACATTTTAGTTACGAAATTGTTACAAATATATGTTACCAAAATGTTACAAAAATGTTACAAAAATGTAACATATTTGTTACACATTTTTATTACAAAATTGTTACAAATATGTTACCAAAATGTTACAAATGTTTTACAAAAATTTTACATATATGTGTTACAAATTGTTACCATTATGTTACAAACTTATTACAATATTGTAACAAATATGTTTGCAAAATGTTACAATATTGTAACAAGTATGTTACCAAAATGTTACAATATTGTAACAAGTATGTTACCAAAATGTTACTATATTATAACAAGTATGTTACCAAAATGTTACAATATTGTAACAAATATGTTACCAAAATGTTACAAATTTGTTATAAACGTGTTACAAAATTGTTACAAAAATGTAACATATTTGTTCCAAGTTACAAGATTGTTACCAAAAATATTACAATCTTGTTATAATTTTTTTGTATCAAAATTTTACAAAAATTTTTTTTTTTTCATAATTTACTAAATGAAAAATTTTTTCTTTTTTGGATGCTGTGATTAATAAACACTAATCGTCTACTACTACTACTACTACTACTACTACTACTACTACCATGTTGCTTTCTAACAATCTTGTCGACTCACACTATAACTCTTTAGTTTTACAATCAGGAGAATGGAGGAAAACCGCCATTAGTTGGAATACAATTGGTTGTACCAAAACCACCAAAAAATTATATTTTCACCAAATGGAATTGGCCCTTAATAAGAAAAACATGTTTCTGGTCATTAATGTCAATACTTGCCGGTTGTGCAGCACTAGTCATTGGTGTCATCATAACAATGCCAAAAAGGTAATTTTTAGAATAAAAAAAAAATTTTTTTCCTACTTAATAATTATTTTTGAAAACATTTGTAGAGTAGTACAAATATGAGGGAACATATGTAGAATAATTTGGAATTTACTGCGCAGAAATTGATTCATAAGCTGCGCAGTAGATCGCATCTAACTGAAAAGCTGCGCAGTAGATCCTAGTAAATTTTAGACTTCGCAAAAGCTTATATTGTATTTTTAAGCTGCGCAGTAAAGTTTGAAGCAAACTCTGTAGTTGCGCAATTGATCCTATCAAATTCATAAGCTGCGCAGTAGATCCTATCTAACTCAAAAGCTGCGCAGTAGATCCTAGTAAACTTTTAGGCTGCGCAAAAGCTTTTATTGTATTTTTAAGCTGCGTAGTAAGGTCTGAAATAAACTCTAAAGTTGCGCAATAGATCCTATCAAACTCATAAGTTGCGCAGTAGATCTTAATGAACTTTTAGGCTGCGCAGTTGCTTATATTGTATTTTTAAGCTGCGCAGTAAAGTTTGAAGCAAACTCTGAACTTGCGCAATAGATCTTATCAAATTCATAAGCTGCGCAGTAGATCCTAGTACACTTTTAGGCAGCGCAAAAGCTTATATTGTATTTTTAAGCTGCGCAGTAAAGGTTGAAGCGAATTCTGTAGATGCGCAGTATATCATATCTAACTCAACAGCTATGCAGTAGATCCTAGTGAACTTTTAGGCTGCGCAGAAGCTTATATCGTATTTTAAACCTGCGCAGTAAAGTCCAAAGCAAACTCTAAAGCTGCGCAATCGATCTTAACGAACTCAAAAGCTGCGCAGTAGATCCCAGTGAACTTTTAACCTGCGCACCAACTTGTATTCGACTCCAAAACCTGCGCACAAGTTTCCAAACTCCTCAAAACATTCGTAAATACAATTTTCCATCTAATTTGTCAACAATTAATCAAAATTCACAATTTTTTTTAGATGCGATCCACAAGTTGAATGGTGGCAAGGAAGTTTATTTTATGAAATATTTCCTGGTTCTTATCAGGATGGTATGACAATTAACGATGGTGTTGGTGATCTACCGGGTATCAATAAACGTCTTGGTTATCTACAAAAACTCGGTGTTAAAGGAGTGAGATTAAATTCCATATTTCCAGCTGATCATTATCCAGAATATTATTCAAATATCACCAGTTTAATGGATGTAAATCCAATACTTGGTGAAATGAAAGATTTTGATCAACTTCTATTGGAAATTCATAAACGAAATATGACACTAATTCTTGATATTCCTTTATATCCTTTTATTAAGGATTTTGATGTTGCCGATGTTAACGAAACTAAAAAAATTCTCAAACAACGAAGAGACATTTCACCTCAACTTCTTCCAACTGTTGCATCATTTGAGGTTATGTCACTTCTTATTTTTTAATATTATAATTAATTAACAATTAAAATTAAAATTTTTATTATTTTCAGATAATGGGAGATATATTGACAACAAGAACGTCAATTTTAGAAACAGTAGCCGAAGAAAATGATGAAATTACATTGGCAATTAAATTTTGGACAGAGAAAGGTGTCGATGGTTTTTATTTAAAAGGTCTTGAGAATTATGTAAATGAAAAAAATTTTCCTAATAAATTACGTTTATGGAAATCAATTATTGGTACGAGGAGAATTTTAATTTGTAATATTAAAACATTAAATGAAGCTAAAAATAGTGGGGCAAAAAATGCAATTCTCAATAGAATTGATTTGATTGATGTTCATATTGGCGTTGCAAATGGAACAAATGTTATACGTGAGGAAATTGATAATATTTTAAATGGCATTCTCTTTGAAAAAGCCGGCTATCCTTGGGTACATTGGAGTATTGGAAATATCGATACAAAACGTGTGTCATCAACATTGAGTGTTAATAATGCGAGTATTGCTGTTGCTCTTATGACAATGATGTTACCAGGCACTCCAAGTATCTTTTACGGTGACGAGGTAATGAGTGCGCAGAAATTTAATTCGTCTGAAACTACTGCGCATAAGATGCGCAATAGATCATCAAAAAAAAAGCGGATCTATTGCGCATTCGATGCACAGAAGTTTTAACTGCGCAGAAATTTAGTTTGACTGAATCTACTGCGCATAGGATGCGCAATAGATCCCTTTTTTGATTATCTATTGCGCATTTGATGCGCAAAAGCTTCTACGACGACGAGGTATTCACTGCGCAGTAATTAAGTTCCTCTGTGGCTACTGCGCATTGGATGCGCAATAGATCATCAAAAAAGCGATCTATTGCGCAGGCGATGCGCAGAAACTTCTACGACGACGAGGTATTTATTGCGCAAGAATTAAATTCCTCTGAGGCTACTGCGCATTGGATTCGCAATAGATGATCAAAAAAAGGGATCTATTGCGCATTCGATGCGCAGAAGCTGGGATTTGGAAATAATGCTGCGCACAAGTGTTTTTTGGGTAATAAATATTGTTCTATGTTGACAGAAAGGATTACTTGAATGTGATTGTCCTGATCATGCGGATTTGGAACATGTTCATAATTTAATGCCAATGCGTTGGGATAAAAATGATGTTATTAATGACGATGGTGCTAGTGAGAATTTCTCGTCTTTTCAATTTCCATGGCTGTCAAAAAGTAATGATCCAATTGAGACGAATCTTGATGACGCTATTTCGAATATGACGAGTATACGAAGAGAAACACCCACTATTTATGTTAAGGCTTTGATTACAAATGATAAACCAAAGGCAAATTGTGATGTTCGGTAAGAATTTGTTGTTATTGTAAATTTATTGTTTTGATTATTTACGAAATTTACGCAGTAGCTTCTAGTGAACTCTAGACCTGCGCAGTAGATCCTATTAGACTCTAGACCTGCGCAGTAGTTTCTACTGGACTCTAGACCTGCGCAGTAGATTCTACTGGACTCTAGACCTGCGCAGTAGATTCTACTGGACTCTAGACCTGCGCAGTAGATCCTATAGGACTCTAGACCTGCGCAGTAGTTTCCAGTGGACTCTAGACCTGCGCAGTATTTTAAAAATTCCAAAAAATGTTATTTTTAAATAATTTCCTTTTCAATAAACTTGTTTAGATACACAAGAGACGAATTAATTGTGATTGAAAGAAGATATCGACGTCGAAATTCATATGTTTTTGTTGCAAATTTGGGTAAAACAACACAAAACAAAGATTTATCGAATCTTTATTATGGAGGTCATATGGTTATTGGTCCAAAGCACAAATTTGGTAAAAATGTCTATTTCAAACAGCTCAACATACCACCCGGTGAAGCTTTTGTCATTAAACTTGATAAGTGAACAGAGTTTTTACAAATCAAAAAAAAAAATTTATATACAGATATAAATTTTAAATATTTGTTAAAAATGCAAAAAAAAATAATTTTTTTACACTCTGTAGCATTTATTTAAAAGTACTTATAATGACACGGAAAATTTTTTTTAGTATACAAAAAAAATGTTGATTCTGGTATAAAGAAAATTCACATTCTTAAATGTTATTGTTGTTTGATAAAAAAAAAAATCAAGACTGCGCATCAATGACATCGAATAATAATAATAATTTACAAATTCGTAACTATTGTTCGATTAATTTTTTTAAAAAATTTTAAATTTATAATTTTTTTTTTATTAAATAATTAATTTATAAATATTATGCGGTTTCTATTCGTGATTATTGAAACAAATTTTTTTTTTATTTTAATAAATATAAGAAAATTTTTTAAATTATTTAAATTTACAATATATGATAAACGCTATTTTTAAAATAAATATTTTTAAATAAGTATTTATATTTTTAAAAAAATTCGTTATTCCATTTTTAAATTATTTTGATTTATTGAAAAATACGAATTTAAATTTTCGCGCGCTTTGCAGTTGAATTTCTATTGGACAAATAAAAACTCAATGCACACATACACAATTTAAATTATTTCTAAATAACGATTATTATATTGATTTTTACAAAAAATAAGAGGAAAATTAAAATTTTTTTTATAATAACCGCTATTTATTTAATTTAATAAAAATTTTGATTTTTGTTTTTGTAATAAAGAAAAAAGAATCAAAAAATATTTTAATCCACAAAAAAAAATGAATGATTTTTTAATAATGAACGAAAAAAATATTTTAAACTGGAATTGACAAGTGTTAAAAATAAAAAAAAAACTGAATAAATTTTATTCAGGGACTTATGTACAATTTTTCATCGCAAAAAATGTAGATTTTTGTCAAAAAAAAAACAAAACAAAACAAAAACAAAACACTGTTTTAAAAAAAATATGTATATTTTGTGTAATAAAAAAAAAAGTTTTTGTTTAAAAATTAATTTTTTACCTCCTCTAAATTTGGTAATATTAAAAATTTTGAAAAGAACGACATCTTGCGGAGAAATTATTATTTATCCGCACATGGTAAGATAGAAAGTCTTATTGACACAGGATAAAGTAGAAAAAAAAAAATTTTTTTGTTTGTTTTATTTTTAATTAAATACAAATTTAAATATTCCAAAAGCTAATTCCAATTAATTTTTTGTCTAATAATTATAATTTAAATTTTCAATTTTTTTTTTTTTGTTAAAAAATTAAATTTTTAATTTTTTATTTAATTTTTTTGTTTTTTAATTTTTATTTTAAAAAAAATGGACCTGTTAAGAAAAGAAATATCACAAAAAATCGAAAAAAATCAATTTTCATTGAGAAATTAAGAAATTTTTGAAAATTTAATCTTTCTCACAAGTGGTGAATATTTGTCATGATTAGTATATAAGAACAAGAAGAATAATGAGTTTCTCAAGAGGTTCCCTCGTGGCACACCTACGGAGCTAGTGTTGCGGAGTCCAATAGTGACTATCAACTGCTCTGAGGAAGGTCCCTGGACACGTTGGCAGAAAGTGTCGTGACATAATTTGTCACCAGCCTCCACCGTCATGTTCACAAAAATTTGGGATGGAAGCCATTGTGGCCGACCTTGAACATGGGTGTGAGAGTGTTGGTCAGAGCAAAGTCATGTGTGACAATTGAATGATAAAATATCCTTCACAGGATTTTATCGGACAATTAACTTAACAGGGCCCACACCGAGGAAACCTTCTTTTTTTCAAAAAAAATTTTGAAAAAAAAATTTTTTTTTTATTAATAATATTTTTTTTTTAATTCTATTTTTATTTCTATTTTCTATTTTCTATTTTTTCATATAATTTTCTTTCGAAATAAATTATTTTAACTAATAATAATATAAATAATAATAATAATAATAATAATAATAATAATAATAACAATAAATAAAAATTATTTCAAAAAAAAATTATAAATTATACCAAAAAAAAAATCCACAAAAGGTGAAAAATGAAAAAAATTGGGGAAATTGATATTATTTCATTTAATAATAATAATAATAATAATAATAATAATAATAATGATAATTGGTTTTTAAAAATATAAATTTCATCATATTATTTCCAATTGTATGTAAATTCGTTGTGTGATAACAATTAAAAAAAAAAATGATTTCTAAATGAGCTAAAAAATAATATTTAACAAGATATCACTATTTTTTTTATATATATAATATATAACATTTTTGTTGTTGTTGTTGTCATTCTTACAATTATTATTTAAACTACATACAAAGAAAGCTAAAATTGTATTATTTACAAAGAAAAAAGAAAATTTTCTTTTTCATTTTCAAAAGAAGGACAAATCTTCTTTTTAATAATGCAAAAGAAAAAATTTTACAATTTCAATATTTAATTTATTAAATTAAATTAATAATAAAAAAAAAAAAAAATTCGATGTTGCACGACTCGATTTCTACAATTTTTTTTTTTTTTTCTTTTTTTATTTGTTCGTTTATTTATTAAAAAATATCTAACAATCTGTCGTTATAACAATTATTTGCAAAAAAAAAAAAAATAAAAAAAATTAATAATTATTAAAAAATAATAATTATCAAAAATTTATAATTATTATAGTATAATAATTACCAAAAAATTAATAATTATTATAGTATAATAATTACCAAAAAATTAATAATTATTATAGTATAATAATTACAAAAAAAAAATTAATAACGATTATAAAATAATAATTATAAAAATTATAATTATTCTAATATAATATTTACAAAAATTGTAATTATTCTAATATAATAATTACAAAAATTATAATTAATTTAATATAATATTTACAAAAAAAAAATATATAATTATTATATTATAATAATTATATAATATAATAATTAAAATAATATAATAATTACAAAAAAATAATTACAGTAATATTATAATTACAATATTATAATAATTATTATAACAAATTAATAACAATTATTATTATATTAAAATAATAATAATAATAATAATAATAATTACATTGAGGTATTTCAAAGTCAACCCAGCTCGTCATTCGCGAAAAAAAATATATTTATATATCTATATTTATATTTATTAAAAAAAAAAAACAAAAAAAAATTTAATTACGCTGGTTTTTGACTGAGTCCTCTAAATGAAATGAAAAAAAAAAATTCATTTTTCCTATATGTACAAAAAAAAAAGAGAATCTAAACTTTCGTCTCGCAAAATAAAAATTAATAACATTCATATATATATATATATATAGAAAAAAAAATAAAAATAAAAATAAAAAAAAAAATCGCGCTTGCAATTTTTTTCATTCACACAAAAATTGCCTCTCACCTTATATATTTATAATCTATTTATAAATTTCAGTTTCTTTTTTTTCAGTCTTCAGGCAACAGTCTGTTATCGAGAATATTTACACTTTGTTGGGAAAAAGGGGGCAAGGGGCGGGGAGGGGGGGGGGTGGATGAGACTATTTACAGAAGATTTTTAATTTTTTTTCTTTTTCTTTCACTTCTCTCAAACTTTTATAAATAATTGGGAAAAAGAAAAAAAAAAAAAAAAAAGGAGAAAATAAAAAAAAAAGAGAAGAAAGAAAAAAATGGAAAAAAATGAGAGAGAATGAGAGAGGAAAGAAGAAAAAATTAAAAATTTACATTAATGAGCGCACTACACAATTTTTATGGCATTATCGATGTGTAATTTAGACATTGTTTTCTTCACTCGAAGTGCAGTTAATCGGACAAGTGGATTTTTATTCCAACATTCGGCCATTAATTTGCCTAGGGCAAATAGAATCTGAAAAAAAAGAAAACAAATTATTATCATTATACAATTTTTTTTTTTTCAATAAATAAATTTTCCTTTTAAATTAAAATTTAAAAAAAAAATTTTTTTCTAAACATAAAAATAATAAAATTATAATTTTGTAATTTTATTTTTTAATTTTAAATTTAATTAAAAATTTTTTTTGTTTGGAATTTCAAAATTAATATAAAAATTATAATTTTTAAAATAAATATAAAATTATAATTTTTAAAATTAAAATTATAATTTTTAAAATAAATATAAAATTATAATTTTTAAAATTAAAATTATAATTTTTAAAATAAATATAAAATTATAATTTTTAAAATTAAAATTATAATTTTTAAAATAAATATAAAATTATAATTTTTAAAATTAAAATTATAATTTTTAAAATTAAAATTATAATTTTACTATAATTATCAAAATAATAATAATAATAAAATTGTAATTTACAAAATTATAATATTTATCAAAAATAAATAAATAAAATTTTTAAATTAATTTACTTACGGGATCATTTTCCCATTTCGTTGGAATAATTGGCCGCAGCCTTTTAACACAAACGGCAAGTCTCATATCATCGAAATCGGGATCATTTGGCACAACATCATGATAAGGTAGTGCGTATGGCTCTGCCGTCGATACTTTACCACCCGTTGCACAACGTCTGCATGCCTCCCACAATACAAGACCCACTGAATACATATCAGCCATTTTAAATGCGTCAAATGACGATGTATTCAATGACTCGTCCAATACTTCCGGCGCCATGTAACGTCGTGTGCCAACACGTGTATTTGGCGCAATATCAATCTCACCACTCTCGCTGCAAAAAAAAAAATTTATGAGAAAAATGAAAAATTACAACAACAAAAAATTAATATTGCTATTTTTTTCGCTATTTATCAACAACTATTACTACTATTGTCCCTATTCACAAACAACTATTGCTTCTATTGTCCCTATTTACAAACAACTATTATTTCTATTGTCCCCATTTACAAACAACTATTACTACTATTGTCCCTAACCATTTTTTATTAGTCAACAATTATTACTGCTATTGTCCCAATTTACAAACAACTATTACTACTATTGTCCCTTTTTACAAACAACTATTACTACTATTGTCCCTAACCATTTTTTTATTTGTCAACAATTATTACTGCTATTGTCCCAATTTACAACTAACTATTACTACTATTGTCCCCATTTACAAACAACTATTATTTCTATTGTCCCTATTTACAAACAACTATTACTACTATTGTCCCTAACCATTTTTTATTTGTCAACAATTATTACTGCTATTGTCCCAATTTACAAACAACTATTACTACTATTGTCCCTATTTACAAACAACTATTACTACTATTGTCCCCATTTACAAACAACTATTACTACTATTGTCCCTATTCACAAACAACTATTACTTCTATTGTCCCTATTTACAAACAACTATTATTTCTATTGTCCCCATTTACAAACAACTATTACTACTATTGTCCCTAACCATTTTTTATTAGTCAACAATTATTACTGCTATTGTCCCAATTTACAAACAACTATTACTACTATTGTCCCTTTTTACAAACAACTATTACTACTATTGTCCCTAACCATTTTTTTATTTGTCAACAATTATTACTGCTATTGTCCCAATTTACAACTAACTATTACTCTTATTGTCCCCATTTACAAACAACTATTATTTCTATTGTCCCTATTTACAAACAACTATTACTACTATTGTCCCTAATTATTTCTATTTATTAACTACTATTACTACAATTGTCCCTAACTATTTCTATTTATCAATAACTATTACTACTATTGTCCCTATTTACAAACAACTATTATTTCTATTGTCCCTATTTACAAACAACTATTACTACTATTGTCCCTAACCATTTTTATTTGTCAACAATTATTACTGCTATTGTCCCCATTTACAAACAACTATTACTACTATTGTCCCTATTTATAAACAACTATTACTACTATTGTCCCTTTTTACAAACAACTATTACTACTATTGTCCTTAACTATTTCTATTTATCGACAATTGTTACTACTATTGTCCCTATTTCCAAACCACTATTACTACTATTCTCCCTATTTACAAACAATTATGAGTACTATTGCATCTATTTTTTAACAAAAACCACTACTATTGTCCCTAATTATCAACAAATATTTGTGCTATTGAGATATTAATCAGAAAAAAAAATTCCCCTATTTTTCATCAACTATTGATACTATTTATTAACAACTATACGACAATATATATAGACAATAGTTGCGCTAACTATTGTTAATTAGGGACAATAGCGGTAATGTTTATTATAAAATAGGGACAATAGTAACAAATAACTATTGATAGCAGTAATTATAGACAAATAGGAACAATAGCAGTAATAAAAAAATATTATTAAAATAGTAGTAATAGTTATTCAAAAATAGGGAGCGTTGTATTTACAGTTGTCGATAAATAGGGACAATAGTAGTTTTAATTGTTCATAAATAGGGTAATAGTAGTAAGATTTTTTTTTGCCAAATATAGATATAATAGTAGTAATAAATGTCGATAAAGAGGGACAATAGCAGAAATAGTGTTTTTAATAAATGAAGGCAATAGCAGTAAATAGAGATTTATAAATTTTAAAAGCATACTTATAGTTGTTGATAACTAGAGACATAGTAGTTATAGTTATTGATAACTAGGGACAAAAGTAGTAGTTATTTTTCGATAACTAGGGACAATAGTAGTAGTTACTTTTTTATAACTAAGGACAATAGTAGTAGTTATTTTTTTATAACTAGCAACAATAGTAGTAGTTATTTTTCATAACTAGGGACAATAGTAGTAGTTATTTTTCATAACTAGGGACAATAGTAGTAGTTATTTTTCATAACTAGGTACAATAGTAGTAGTTATTTTTATAACTAGGGACAAAAGTAGTAGTTATTTTTTTATAACTAGGAACAAAATTTTAAATACTTATTAATAAATTGGGACATTAGTGGTGCTCTAGTTGATATTTTGGGACAATAGTAATATTGTTATTGATGTCTAGGGACAATAGCAATAATAATTGTTGTAAATAAGGTCAATAGTAGTCAAAGTTGCTGATAACTAGGGACAATAGTATGCCCGTAGTTGATATTTAGGGACAATAGTATGCCCGTAGTTGATATTTAGGGACAATAGTAATATTTTTTAATAACTAGGGACAATAGCAATAATAGTTGTTAGTAAATAGGTACAATAGTTTTAACGGATATTGATAAATTGAGACAAAAATAGTCATAGTTGTTGATAATTAGGGACAATAGTAATAATTTTTATTAGTAACTAGGGACAATAGTAAAAATAGTTGTTGATGAATAAGGACAATAGCGTTAATTGTTATTGTTAAAAAATAGCAATAATTGCTGTTTGTAAATAGGGACAGCAGTGCTACTTGCATGTAATAAATAACAACAATAGTTTTACTAGAAGTTGACTAAATGGGGACAATAGCAATAATTGTTGTTGATAAATAGGAAGAATAGTGCTACTAGTATGTGATAAATAGGGACAATAGTAAAAATAGTTTAGGAATAGGAACAATAGTGTTACTAGTAGTTGGTAAATAGGGACAATAGCAATAATAATAGTAATATTAGTTTAGGAATAGGAACAATAGTGTTATTAGTAGTTGGTAAGTAGGGACAATAGCAATGATTGTTTTTGGTAGATAGGGACAATAGTTATAAATAGTTGTTGGTGAATAGGGACAATAGTGTTACTAGAATTTGATAAATTGGGACAATAGTAGTGATATTTGTTAATAAATAGAAATAATATCATCATCAGTTGTTGATAAATAGCAGAAAATTTTGTTAATAAATATGTTAATAGCTTATATAGTTGTTGATAAATAAGGAAAATAGTAGTTTTCGTTGATAAATAGGGACAATAGTTTTACTAGTTAATAAATGGGACAATAGCACTAGCTAGTATTTGTTGAAAAGTAGGTATATCATAGTTTTTAGTTGTTGATAAATAGTATGAAAATTTTTTTTTTTTTGATGTTGAAAATTAGAGTTAATAGTAACCATAGTTGTTTGTAAATATGAACAATATCAATAATAGTTGTTGATAAACCCAGAAAATAGCAGCAATAGTTGTTCATAAATACTAGCAATTTTGATTTTGATTTCGATTTTAGATTCTAGATTCTAGATTCTAGATTCTAGATTTTTGATTTTTGATTTTAGATTCTAGATTCTAGATTCTAGATCCTAGATTTTAAATTTTAGATTCAAAAAAAAAAAATTGATAACCAAAAGAAAATGCAAAATCTCACCTCAAAAATCGTACAGCGAGTCCAAAATCAGCAATAACACACTCGCCATTTCTTTTGACAAGTATATTACGTGTTTTAATATCACGATGTGCAATTGCTGGTTTACCACGTGTACCAAATATTTCCGTATGTAAATGTGCAATACCCGATGCAATTGATAAACAAATAGCCAACAATGTTGTATGATCCAATACAGTTGTCTGCAAATAATCATGTAACGAACCACGTTCATGATAATCAGTGATAAGCATCATTTGCGTCCATGAACCTGTACCCTTAATATCGGCGGCAATAAAACCAAGTATATTGTCATGCCTCATTAATACAGTTTGATAAATTTCCGTTTCTCTAAACCATGATGCCTCTTCTAATGTGAAAAATACTTTAACAGCAACTTTTTCACCACGCCATCTTGCCAACCAAACCTCACCATAACGACCCTTACCAACACATTGCGATAATGCCAATTGTTTTGCAATTGTCCTTTGTACAAGTAGAGGTAAACCCGAACCTGAACCACTTGTTTGTTCAATGAGATCTTTAAGTGTACCTTGATTTGAAACAAGACATGGGCCACGTTGTTCTTTTCGACGATAACGTTGATAGATAATAATCATTGCCATTATAAATATCATTAGACATATTGATAGTGTCACTGCAAGAACAATTAATGGTGCACCTGATGCTATTGCAATTGGATCGGGTGCAATTGTTGAACGTGGTATTATTTGTGGAATTTTTTTTTCATTACAAAAATCCGTATCGTTACAACAATAAATACTTTTACCACGTGAATGTGGTACAAGATTTGCTTTACATTGCATAAAGCTATTCTCCTCGGGTGCTAAACAACCAAATGATTCTTCAGTAATGTATTCTTCACTTTCGGGATCGAGAAATTCTTCAACTTGACTGAAACATTGTCCACCTGGTTTTAGTGTACAAGTACCATTTTGTACATTATTTGGACAATTGCCATCGCAATAGCATGTTATTGTCAGTACTGAAAAAAGAAAATAGAAAATAATTAGTGATTTTTCAAAATGAATAATAGAAGAAGAATAATTTTGGGGTATTAGATTTTAAAAAATTAAAATTCGTTTTCAAGTTTTAATTGATAAATGCAAAAGTAAAATTAATGCTAAAAAAATTATGATAACTGATTTTGATTCTGATACCAAATAGTACAAACCAAATCCAACCCGAATAAAAATTAAAGTCGCCATTATATAGGACCTATGACGGTTGGCCTACCTGGCGACATAGGCCTGCGACTTTTTTTTGACATACTGTCTACATAGAAATGTAACGCTTGGCTACATACGGTGTACATAGGCCACGAGATGTAGGACCTATGTAGGACTTTTATACTAGCTTGTATATAGGCCAGATGATGTAGGATCTACACAAGAATGTAACGCTTGGCTACATCCAATCTACGTAGGCTAACATACGTAGAGCCTACATTGAAAGGCATATTTTCATTAATTAATAATTAAATTATTATTTAAAAAATCAGGAAAATTAGTAGTTTATTTCAATATAATCTAAACAATATAAATTCAATAAAAAAAAAGTACCTTTCATATTTTTGCGGGATTTTCCTATACAATGGTAGGTGAGATTTGAGCCCTCTACTCTATAGTGTTGTGTGTGCAATTGGGTCTGGGGAGGGGAGCCTACAACCATTGGGAGCGGCGCCTTAACGCGCTCGACCAAGGGAGGCTATGAAGGTTCCGTACAAAGTTAAGAAATAAGTGGAGTAGCGTAGATGTTCTCTTACAAAGCAACGCAGTAGAACTATTATAAGTATAGCGCTATATAGTCACAATAAAATACAGCAAGTACACAAGTACTTTATATTGAATTAATATTGATTTATATTAAAAATGGATAACAAAATTTTATATTAGTATTATTTGTTTACAAATAAAATAATTATTATGCATTAAAAATTATGACAATTATATAATGTCATTATGAAACAAAAATCTTGTTTTTAACGTATAATTATTATTTTAAATAATATTAAAACGTAAAATGACTTAAATGTTCAATAATATCAAACATGCAGAGTATCAATTTGTAATTTTTAATAAATCCAAATTTAATAAATTAATAATAATAATAAAATAATAATAATAAATTAATAATTTAATAAATAAATAATAAATTTAATAAATAATTTTTAATATAATTTGAAATTTTAAAATAAGTGACTCAAAAATATTTCTAATATAAGCACCTATATAAAAAGACCTATTCTACATAAAATATGTTATGTCCTACGACCTACATTGAATGACCTGCAGGAAAACAATCTCAATCCTATGTCATGTGTCTTATAAAAATCCTACATAAACAAGCCTGCGTACATGCTATGTAGTTATTACATTTTAAGGCCTATATAGAAATGCAGATATTTTTTCTACATAGAATGTATGTTAAAAGGCCTATACAGATCCTACATCGAAAGGCCTAAATAAATTCTACATAGTTTTGATATCAAATGGCCTACGTAGAAAGGCCTATGCATTTCAAACCTAGAATGTATGTTAGAAAGCCTATGTAGAATCTACATCAAAAGGCCTACATAATTTCTACATAGTTTTGATATCACATGGCCTATGTAGAAAGGCCTATGCATTTATTATCTAGAATGTATGTCAAAAAGCCTATGTAGAATCTACATCAAAAGGCCTACATAAATTCTACATAGTTTTGATATCAAATGGCCTATGTAGAAAAGCCTATGCATTTATTATGTAGAATGTATGTCAAAAGGCCTATGTAGAATCTACATCAAAAGGCCTACATAAATTCTACATAGTTTTGATATCAAATGGCCTATGTAGAAAGGCCTATGCATTTATTATGTAGAATGTATGTCAAAAGGCCTATGTAGAATCTACATCAAAAGGTTACATAGATTCTACATAGGTTTGAAATCAAATGACCTATATAGAAAGGCCTATATATTCCCTACCTAGACTGTATATCAAAAGGCCTATGTAGATGGCCGTCTTAAATTCTATACAGATGCGATGTAAGATTTACATCTGCCGTCTTAAATTTTTATTCGGGAATGATGATTTTGATTTTGATTCTGATACCAAATTGTACGAACCAAATCCAATAATAGTTTTGATTCTATTCCATAATTCCGAATATGGAAATAATTCATTTATTCCATTAGAAGTATTTTCTATACTAAGCAAGTTTTTTTTTTTACTCTTAGATGTTTTTACCATTATTGTGCTAACGATTCTTTTTTTGCAGCTAAATTTTTTTCTTACTATAAACATTATTCCTGTGTGAACGATCCATATTTGGTGATGCACTGGCAATGGGAGAAAGAGAGAGATATGAGATGAAAAGGAGCAAAAGAGAAGAAACAAGAATACTTGTCGTCTGTTATAGCACCATTTAAGGACAATTCATACGCACTTTCACCATTACATATAGTAGTTTGCAGATCGCGTCATGAATTTTGAATTGAGGTTGATAATAATTTAAAATAGAAAAACACATCAAGACCATTTTAGGATTATAATTACTTCTACTGCTGTCACTATTTATATTATGCTAGAATAATTCGGATTCAGAATCAAAATCATCATTTAATTGGGTTTAAAAATGAGAAACAAAATTATTATTTGGATTTGGTTTCTACAATTGGGTATCAGAATCAAAATCAAAATTACCATTGGATTTTGTTTTATTAAATTGGATTTCACAATTAGAATTAGAATCAAAATCAGATTTAGAATCAAAATTATAATTGAATTTTGATAGAACAATTAGGTTTTAAAATCAGAATTAGAATCAAAATTAAAATTAGAATCAAAATTATTATTGGATTTGGTTAGTACAATTTGGTATCAGAATCAGAATCAAAATTAGAATCAGAATTAAAATCAAAATCATCATTGGATTTAGTTTGTGCAATTGGGTTTCAGAATCAAAATTGTCATTGGATTTGAATTATTAAATTGGGTTTTTAAAATCAGAATCAAAATTAGAATTAAAATCAAAATTATCTTTGGATTTGTTTTATTAAATTACGTTTCAGAATCAAAATCGGATTTAAAATCAAAATTATCATTATATTTCGATAATTCAATTGGGTTTCAAAATCAGAATTAGAATCAAAACTATAATTGGATTTGGTTAGTACAGTTTGGTATCAGAATCAGAATTAGAATCACAATCATCATTGGATTTGGTTCATGCAATTGGGTTTCAGAATCAAAATCAAAATTGTCATTGGATTTGGTTCATTAAATTGGGTTTCAGAATCAGAATTAAAATCAAAATTACCATTCAATTTGTTTCATTAAATTGGATTTTAGAATCAGAATGAGAATCAGATTTAGAATATAAAAATTATCATTGGATTTAGTTAGTTCAATTAGGTATCAGAATTAAAATCAGATTAGAATTAAAATTAACATTCGATTTGGTTTGTATAAAATTTTGTTTCAAAATCAGAATTAGAATCAAAATTATGATTGGATTTGGTTTATTAAATTGGGTTTCAGAATCAAAATTGGATTTAGAATCACAAATTATAATTGTATATTTCTATCATTCAATTGGGTATCAAAATCAGAATTAAAATCAAAATTAGAATCGTTCGATATGTGATTCGTATAATTTTTTTTATCAGAATCGAAATCAAAATCAGAATTAGAATTACCATTGGATTTGGTTCGTACAATTTGCTATCAGTACAAAAATCTGAATCAGCATTAAAATTAAAATCATCATTGAATTTGGTTCGAACAATTGGGTTTCAAAATTAAAATCAGATTTAGAATGAAAATTTTAATTGAATTTCGCTCATTCAACTGGATTTCAAAATTAGAATTAAAATCAAAATCAGAATTAAAATCAAAATTATTATTGGATTTGGTTAGTACAATTTGGTATCAGAATCATAATCAAAATTAAAATCAGAATTAAAATCATCATTGGATTTGGTTTGTGCAATTGGGTTTCAGAATCAAAATTGTCATTGGATTTGAATTATTAAATTGGGTTTTTAAAATCAGAATCAAAATTAGAATTAAAATCAAAATTATCTTTGGATTTGTTTTATTAAATTAGGTTTCAGAATCAAAATCGGATTTAAAATCAAAATTATCATTGTATTTTGATAATTCAATTGGGTTTTCAAATTCAGAATTAGAATCAAAACTATAATTGGATTTGGTTAGTACAGTTTGGTATCAGAATCAGAATCAAAATAAAAATCAAAATCAGAATTAGAATCACAATCATCATTGGATTTGGTTCATGCAATTGAGTTTCAGAATAAAAATCAAAATTGTCATTGGATTTGGTTCATTAAATTGGGTTTCAGAATCAGAATTAAAATCAAAATTACCATACCAATTTGTTTCATTAAATTGGGTTTTAGAATCAGAATGAGAATCAGATTTAGAATATAAAAATTATCATTGGATTTAGTTAGTTCAATTAGGTATCAGAATTAAAATCAGATTAGAATCAAAATTAACATTCGATTTGGTTTGTATAAAATTTTGTTTCAAAATCAGAATTAGAATCAAAATTATGATTGGATTTGGTTCATTAAATTGGGTTTCAAAATCAAAATTGGATTTAGAATCACAAATTATAATTGTATATTTCTATCATTCAATTGGGTATCAAAATCAGAATTAAAATCAAAATTAGAATCGTTCGATATGTGATTCGTACAATTTTTTTTATCAGAATCAAAATCAGAATTAGAATTAAAATTACCATTGGATTTGGTTCGTACAATTTGCTATCAGTACAAAAATCTGAATCAGCATTAAAATCAAAATCATCATTGAATTTGGTTCGAACAATTGGGTTTCAAAATCAAAATCAGATTTAGAATGAAAATTTTAATTGAATTTCGCTCATTCAATTGGGTTTCAAAATCATAGTTAAAATCAAAATCAGAATTAAAATCAAAATCATCATTAGGTTTGGTTTAATTCAATAGGGTTTCAAAATCTGAATCAAAATCACCATTTGATTTGATTCACTGAACTAATTATAATTCTTTATTCAAAATGGGTTAAATCAGTTCTGGATTTATAAAAAATTCAAAATAACGAGCAAAAATAATAATTGTTATACGATTTATATATAAATATATATAAACACAAGCCAACGAGATGAGCTGTTTAGAATGAGTAGGCGGTTAAATACGACCCACAAGTTTGTCAGGGATACATAAGGTGCGCCCGCGGTTCAGGAACCTCATATATGGTTGTGCTGAGATTTCCGGTGATAACGACCACGCAATTTTATATATATATATATATATATATATATATATATATCGAGGGAAAAAATAAAATAAAAATCACAAAAAAAATATATATTTATTGATTAATGTAAATTTTGCTTTCTCCCTACCTCAAAAAAAAAAATAAATAAATAAAATAAAGAAAAATACTTAAAAAATTTACTAGAAAAGAAATTACAAATTATTAAAAGAAATTTATATATATATATATATATATATACGCGATGAAAATGTTATTATCATCATCGGGGACATAAGACAAGGTTCGTTGTTGCGTGATTATCAACAAGACACACATATATAAATTTATGTAGTCGAACATTCAGCGACGAGGTTACAGATACGAGTTGATAAGTAAATTTTTTTTTCTTTTTTTTAAATTCTTTTCGCAATTTTTCACAACTCCTTGTAAACTAGATTGGCAATATATATGTATATATATATAGATATATATATATATATATATATATAGTCGCGCGCGCTCTCTCATACTGTATGAATGAACAGACGATGACCATCACGAGTGGGATTCATGTACTCTCTGAAGAGTACAACATATATACAAATCGCATATGGTAATCGTGAATTCTCGTTTATATATACATATATATATACATATATATTGCGTCATATATTATAAATGTTTGTTTTTAATTTTCAATCACGATTTATGTTGATTAACTTTTGCAAAACTGTTGATTTTATAGTATTAATATTTATTCAAATAGTATTATAATTTTGAAAATGACGAAATTAATTGTAAAAATTATTATTGTATTATTGTTATCAGAAGCTATTGCTACTATTGTCCCAATTTATTAAAAGCTATTTTGTACTAATGCGTCCCAATTTATCCCAAAGTTATTTATACAATTGTCCCCCTCCATTTATCAGAAGCTATTTCTACTATTGTCCCTATTTACAAAAAACAGCAATTGCAACTATTGTTCCTATTTATTAACAACTATTTCTACTATTGTCCCTATTTACAAACAACTATTACTACTATTGTCCCTGACCATTTTTTATTTGTCAACAACTATTATTACTATTGTCCCTATTTACAAACAACTATTACAACTATTGTCCCTAAGTATTTCTATTTATTAACTACTATTACTACAACTGTCCCTAACTATTTCTATTTATCAACAACTATTACTACTATTGTCCCTATTTACAAACAACTATTACTACTATTGTCTCTATTTACAAACAACTATTACTACTATTGTTTCTAACTATTTCTATTTATTAACTACTATTACTACAATTGTCCCTAACTATTTCTATTTATCAACAACTATTATTACAATTGTCCCTATTTACAAACAACTATTACTACTATTGTACTTATTTACAAACAACTATTACTACTATTGTCCCTAATTATCAATAACTATTACTTCCATTGGTTTTAGTTATCGCCACTATTGTCCCTATTTATAATTTAATAGTACTGCTATTGTCCCTAGTTATCAACCCTATTTTTAAATTAATATTCCTGCTATTACACCTAGTTATTAACAACTATGACTACTATTGTTCCCTATTTATTAATAGTACTGCTATTGTCCCTAGTTATCAATGTTCATGACTTTTAGTGTCCCTAGTCATTAAAGACAATGTCTATTATTGTCCCTAGTTATCAATAGCAACGTCTATTATTGTCCCCAGTTATCAATAGCATCGTCTATTATTGTCCCTAGTTATCAATAGCTATGACTATTATTGTCCCTAGTTATTACCACCTTTGACTATTATTGTCCC
Source organism: Leptopilina boulardi (assembly GCF_019393585.1). Lineage (NCBI taxonomy): Eukaryota > Metazoa > Arthropoda > Insecta > Hymenoptera > Figitidae > Leptopilina > Leptopilina boulardi. The sequence continues at coordinate 70,571 of NW_026138025.1, forward strand.
TACTTATTAAATAACAGTACTACAATTGTCACTAGTTTTTAATAATAATGACTACTGCTGTCCTAATTATCATTAACTATGACCACTATTGTCCCTAATTATCGACAATCATTAGTACTATTGTCCCTAGTTATCGACAACCATTAGTTCTATTCTCTCCAGTTATCAATAACCATGATTACTAATGTCCCTAGTTATTTATGAACAACACTGCTATTGTCCCTAGTTATTAATGACTATGACTATTATTGTCCATAGTTATCAATAACAATAACTACTATTGTCTTTAGTTATCAATATCAATAACTACTATTGTCCCTAGTTATCAATAGCAATGACTACTATGGTCCCTAGTTATCAATAGCAATAACTACTATTGTCCCTAGTTATCGATAGCTATAACTACTATTGTCCCTAGTTATCAATAGCAATAACTACTATTGTCTTTATTTATCAATAGCAATAACTACTATTGTCCCTAGTTATCAATATCAATAACTACTATTGTCCCTAGTTATCAATAGCAATAACTACTATTGTCCCTAGTTATCAATGACCATGGCTACTATTGTCCCCAGTTATCAATATCTGTAATTACAATTTTGCCCAGTTATCAACAACTATAACTAACATTGTCCCTGTTTATCAATAATTATCGTCACTATTTCCTCTAGTTATCGACATTTATTAGTGCTATTGTCCCAAGTTATCAACATTTATTAGTGCAATTGTCCCTAGTTATTAACAGTTATCACTGCTATTATTTCTAGTTATCAATAACAATTAAAAATAGTCTAATCGACTTTTTTTTTTTAATTTTTAAGGTCTGACTCATTTTTGTTGAAAAAAAATTTTTGGTGCCCGATTTTAAGGTCCTTGTCCGATGTTGAAAAACAAAAATAGAAACACGTCGCGTGGTTATCTTGGTTCGTCTCGGAATTACTCCCTCGCTTCTATTTTGCGTTGACCGATTCTATTTATAAAAACGAAATATCTCTGGAGAATGACTGATCATTCTTGTTTTTTTTTTTTTTTCATTTCTTTTTCTTCTTTTTTTTTTTATTTTCTTCTTTAGCTTTACTCTATTTTTTAACGTTAAAAATTGCTAAAAAAAAAAGAAAAGAAGATTTTCTTTTTTTTGGGAAAAATAAAAAAACCAGGAAATTTTGTTTATCATTTTATAATGATTGGAATAATGATAAGACAATGATGCTGGGTACTTTTCCGTCAACAATCCAAGAAATCAATGAGTTTAATCATTGTTTTCAACGACTTATGCACCATACGTACAAATACATATATATATATATATATTTTTTTTTTTTTACGCTCTATACGATCATCCATATAATCGTTCAGTCAATATTGACAGATGTCACTCAATATAATTGTACAATGAATTTTATTGTTGACATAATTAAATTTTGAATTAAGTTTTATATTAATTTAAAAAAAATAAGAATTATTTAAAAAAAAATTACAAGTTGTAAATTTTATTATAAAAAAAAAAAAAAAAAAAAATTTAATTTTTTTCAGAGCAGGTGCCTTTTGGCGAGATTCTGCGCTCTATACAAAATGGTAAACAAAAGTTGCTTGGCTACCCGCCCATAACGGGTTTTTCTTCCAGAGAACTGACCTAACTTGTAATTAAAAAAAAAAAAATGATAAACGAAAACTAAAAATCGTTCAATTTACAAGTTAAAAAATAATTTTTTTTAACCAAATATTTTATAACGTAAATTCATTTTAAATATTTAAAAAAAAACAAAATTTTTGAACCAAATTTTTCGAGTTTTATCTACTTAGCTGAATAATATTAATTATAATTATTAAAAAATTAGTAATAAATTTTGGATAAATTAAAAATTTTTTTTTCTCACTATAAATTTTTGTTAATTTCAAAAAAAAAATTTTTAATATTTTTACTAAAAAAAAAAAAAAAAAAAAAATTCTTCTCTCCTTTTTTTTTTAAACAAAATTTATTTATCTAAAGTGGATCTGCGCTCAAGAATATTACGTCGGAGCATTTCAATGTCAGAGAGAGAGAGAGAGAGAAAGATGTGAAGGAAGATTGAGAAAAGGATGCTGCACACACAAGTTTGCCCTCGAAGGTCTCAATAATGCGATTTATTCCAAGAAACGTGATTTTTATCGGTACCAAGTCGAGACATTTATTAGCATAATTTTTAAACGTACACTTATATATACGTAAACCCCCACAAGAGAGAAATATTCAATATATACAGAATTTTAAATATTCAAATATGTTACGTACTTTACATGAAAAAAGGACGAAATCTTTTTTTTTTGTATTTTCAAAAGGTCATAAAAAAACAATTTTTAAAAATTTAAATAAAAAAAAATTTTAATTACAAATTTTTTAAATTACGTTTTATTTTAGTTTCGATTTTTTCACTTATTTTATTTATTTTTTTGTAATTTTTTATTTTTAAATATTTTTATTCTAATTATTTAAAAAATTTTTTTTTAAAATTGTTTATATTTTTCCGTTTATAAATAATATAAATAAAGAAATTTGTAATTTTTTTATTAATTATAAAAAAAAAATTTCAAATAGCAATTAATTTGTGTGTAAATTTTTTTATTAAAAAAAAAAACACGTCAAGTAGATGTATTTCTCTTGTCAGAAAAAAAAAATTTTTTTTACTTTCTTTTTCATGTCGCGTGAGAGCCAAAAAAGATTATAAACGCTATTTTCAGCGAATTTCAAATGGAATTGTGGAGACGCGCGTAACGATGTTCGGAACTTCAAAAGGAGAAAGAAAAAGAAAACAAAAAAAAAAAAAAAGGGAAAACCCTCGTAGACCGTCTACGAGAACAAGGATAAAAAGGAAACTCCAAAAAGGAAGTTTCCAAGTTTAACAAAAAAGTAAAAAAAAAACTACAAACATAGCCAGACTTACAGCTGTAAAAGCATCCGGAGAAAATATTTTTTCTTGATTTTAAATAATTTTTTTTCCATTAATAGTTTCACGTCAAAGAAAAAAAATTAAAAGAAAAAATTTAATTAATTACAAAAATATAAATAATTATAAAAAATAATTTTATTAATAATAAATAAATAAAATTTATTTTTACTATTTATTATTATTATAGTTACTATTATTATTATTATTATTATTATTTTATTGTTATTATTATCGTGAATAAATTATACTTATTGGAAAAAAAACCAAATATTGAATGAATCAAGAAAAAAAAATCTCTCTCTCTCAGTAAATATTATAACTACATTGCGTCACATTCGTTTTCCTATTCAAATTTAAAATGAAATTGAATTAGTTGAAAGAATGATATTTAAATACCGACTTTTTCCTCATATATATATATATATGTTACGAATAAAAGAACACGAATATTTTTACAAAACAAAAAAGGAAATTTACAAAAAAAAAAAAAAAAATTCTCTCTTTTCGAAAATTGTTACTATAAATTTATTAAATTAAAATTTATATTTTACTTAATTTAAATTTAAAAATTGATACTGAATAATAAAAAATAAATAAATAATAACTTAATAAATGAAATAATTGAATTAAGAATGAAAAAAATAATAAATAAAATAATAGTTTAAAAAAATATATATAAATAATAAAATAAAATAATGAAATATATAAAAATAAAATATATATACGAATAAAAATATATATATAAAATAATAGTAATAATAATAATAATAATAAAAACAATCATAAATAAAAATAAAATAATTTGAAAATAATTTAAAAACAATTAAAAAATAATAAAAAAAATAACTAAGTTAATAATAATTAAATAATATAATAAAAAATAGTAACAAAATAATTAAAAAATAATATAACAAAATTAATATTAATAATAATAATATTGAAAAAATAAATAAATAAAAAAAATAGTAATCTTTTAAATAAACTATTTTTACTTGTTTTCGCGTACTTCATTCGTAAAGAAAAATAAATAAAAATATCATACTTTCATACTAAGCCAAACGATAGGTAACTTTGATTTAAAAAAAAAATAAAAAAAAATAATTAAAATTATCTTATTCTTAAAACTAATATTCTTCAGTAGTATAATGGTCAGTATTCCCATTTTTATCACGAAAAAAAAAATTCTTAAAACTAATAATCTTCAGTAGTATAATGGTCAGTATTCCCTTTTTTTAGCAGAAAAAAAAATCATAATCCTAATAATCTTCAGTAGTATAATGTTCACTATTCCCATTTTCCAGCAAAAAAAAAATATTATTCTTAAAAATAATAATCTTCAGTAATATAGTGATCAGTACTCCCATATTATTCAGGAGAAAAAAAATAATCTTTATAACCTCCAAATAATAATCTTCGGCAGTATATATATATATATATTTTATAGTGGCCAGTAAACCCTGATTTTCAGCTGTTGTCGATAACCGCACAAAAGAAATATAGAATGACGAGGGCTGGGCTGAGGGGGGGAGGAGGAGAAAAAATAAATCAAGAAACTGGATCTCAAAGAGTGGTATGGAAAAAGTTAAAAAATCCCGAACAGGTCCTTGAAGTAAGAAAGATGCAAAGAGAAAGAAAGAGAAAGAAACACTCTATACATATATATATATATACACTATATATGTGAAAAACAGTCGAAGAACGAATCGAGAAACTTGCCCTAACCAAAAGTGACACAAAACAAGATCTCTGCAACACCATTTGATTCCTAATCCTTTCATATATAGAAAAACATTTTCATATAATAAACACCGTCATTGATTAACAAAACTCTCCAATTTAAAAAGGTTAGGTTTCAATTTTTTTTTTTTAACAGCGCACATAAAATGCTATAACAAAAAATTCCTCAACACACATATACACACATATTCCACTGTATAGTATGAGAAGAAGAAAAAAATCGCACTTCACTGCACAGTTAATAAAAATAACTTTTAAAACACAGACAATCGAAAAAAAGAAATCAAATATCGTTATGGAAAAAAAAACAGCACTAGATAAATGATAATTTGTGAACGAGAAAAAAAACCTTTTTTTTAGAAATCCATTTTTTGGTTTTTTTTTTGTTTTTTTGTGGTAATAGAGAAGGTCAGAGGGGGGGGGGGGCTACTCACCGTTGAAAATATTCACAAGAAACACAATTAGCCCAATCCACAGGCCGTATTTACAACCCGGGTAAGCGTATAGCGTAGCCATTTTCTACACTTGGGAGCACATACTTCACTGCGTGTGTGACGTGATATTATAATATAATATAGTAAAAGTAAGAGAGAGAAAATTCACGAGAGGAGAGACCAGACGATGGCGTCGAGCCACCAAGGCGCAAGGCACTGCCGCAACCAACATGAACATCGGCCACTTTCGGTTCTGATGTTCGGACTGTATATATAATATAGAATCAGAATGAAGAGTGGAGGAGGTAAAGTCTTTGGTCTTGGACTCAGCTATACAACCTATACCACTACCACATCTTTCTCTCTATATATATATATATATATATATATTGAATATTGTTGTCTGTGTGATATTAAATGCAGAATGACGAGAGAGAATCGCGCGCGCGCAGAGGGGATGAAAAAGTCAGGGACGTTCAATGAATTTTTGTCTCCCCTTTTCTATATAATAATAATAATAATAATAATAATAATAATAATAATAATAATATCTTACCTTGGATACCAAGGGTTATGCAGATTTTCCACTTTCTTCTTAAAATAAATAATAACAATAATAATATCAGAAACATAACCTCAAATTTGTTACATTTATTATAAACATCTAGAGACTTAGATATATTTACAAATCGAAAATATGTCGTAAAATGTTATTTATATAAGAGAAAATTGAAAATTTTTTTAAAACATAACCTCAAAAATATACTACTACTAGTATTGTTACTACTAGTATTGTTACTACTACTATTGTTACCACTACTATTGTTACTACTATTTTTACTATTATTGTTACTACTACTATTGTTACTACTATTTTTATTATTATTGTTACTACTACTATTGTTACTACTACTATTGTTACTACTACTATTGTTACTACTATTTTTACTATTATTGTTACTACTACTATTGTTACAACTACTAGTATTGTTACTACTACTATTGTTACTACTACTTTTACTATTATTGTTACTACTACTATTGTTACTACTATTTTTACTATTATTGTTACTACTACTATTATTACTACTACTAGTATTGTTACTACTACTATTGTTACTACTACTATTGTTACTATTTTATTGTTACTACTACTAATGTTACTATTACTATTATTGTTACTACTACTATTGTTACTATTACTATTGTTACTACTACTATTGTTACTACTATTATTATTTTATTATTGTTACTTCTACTATTGTTACTACTACTATTGTTACTACTACTATTGTTACTACTACTATTGTTACTACTACTATTGTTACTACTATTATTATTTTATTATTGTTACTACTACTATTGTTACTACTACTATTGTTACTACTACTATTGTTACTACTACTATTGTTACTACTACTAATGTTACTATTACTATTATTGTTACTACTACTATTGTTACTATTACTATTGTTACTACTACTATTGTTACTACTATTATTATTATATTATTGTTACTTCTACTATTGTTACTACTATTATTGTTACTACTACTATTGTTACTACTATTATTATTTTATTATTGTTACTACTACTATTGTTACTACTACTATTGTTACTATTACTATTGTTAATATTACTATTGTTACTACTACTATTGTTACTACTATTTTTACTATTATTGTTACTACTACTATTGTTACTACTACTACTATTGTTACTACTATTATTATTTTATTATTGTTACTACTACTATTGTTACTACTACTTATGTTACTATTACTATTATTGTTACTACTACTATTGTTACTATTTTATTGTTACTACTACTAATGTTACTACTATCTTTATTATTATTGTTACTACTACTATTGTTACTACTATTTTTACTATTATTGTTACTACTATTATTATTTTATTATTGTTACTACTACTATTGTTACTACTATTGTTACTACTACTGTTACTATTAGTGTTATTATTATGTTACTATTGTTACTAATATTTTTACTATTATTGTTACCATTATTATTTTACGATTGTTACTAATATTGTTATTGTTGTTACTTTTATTATTATTATTATTATTATTTTTATTATTCTTGTTATTATTATTGCTAGTATTATAACATATATATGTATATATATATAGATTGAGGATCATATACGATCCTGAGACGGAGGCGTCAGCGATGGCGGGAGAGTGCAACGGCGCCCAGTGGGCGCCAGAGTGCCGAGACTTAGTGCCTTAACCAAAGATCTTTTTCTTTCTTTCCTCCTTTAGCCAAGCGACTTACTCCCTCTGCCACGTTAAGTCCCAATATCCTTTCTCTCGCTTCTATTTGCTGCTACTCGGGTTGTTCGGTCGGGCCTTCTTTTCATATAGTATACAATATATATATATAGTACCAGCCAAATCCCATGCGTGTACACGCATATATACATATAAGCAGAACGTGTCCGTGTTCCTCTTTTTGAATGATGAAAAACTGGAAATCCACCTGGTACCATAAAAATCTTAAAATCTCATCATTCTATATGTTCATTTGCGATTTATATGGATTTTCTGATTCACGTCGCTAAAAAAAAAAAACTAGTTAGATAGTTACTGTCTTGTCATATTATAATATTGTAAATGATTTAATTACACTGCAAAAAGAAGTATCTTATTTTAAGATGTTTTGGTAGCGTTTTCAAGACATTAAGACATCTTAAACATCTGAATGTCTTAAAAACGCTACCAAAACATCTTAAAATAAGATACATCTTTTTGCAGTGTAGTTGAGATTATCAGTATAAGTATTATTAATTAAACAATGTCTCAACAAAAAATCAAAAATTATTATTATTATTATTATTGAAACGGTTACTATTGTCCCTATTCATCAACAACTATTATTACTATTGTTTCTATTTTTCAACAACTATTGAAACAATATTGTCCCTAGATATCAACAAAAACTACTATTGTTTCTATTTATCAACATCTATTAAAACTATTGTCCCTAATTATCAACATCCATTAAAACTATTGTCCCTAATTATCAACATCCATTAAAACTATTGTCCCTAATTATCAACATCTATTAAAACTATTGTCCCTAATTATCAACAAATTCTGTTACTATTATCCCTAGTTATCAAAATCTTTGACTACTATTGTCACTATCTATTAGTTAACAGTACTGATATTGTACCTATAGTTATAAATAACAATGACTGCTTTTGTCCCTATTTATGAACAACTACTAAATACTATATAGTAGTCCCAACTTATCAACTAGTATAGAACGATTGTTCATATTTATCAATAACCTAGTAGTACTATCGAGTATTGAAATTTCTATAACTGATACTTATCCCTATGTTATAACAATCAACTCTCTAAATTTGAATTAGTAAAAATTTTAACTAATTTGAATTAGTGACTCACTTTTTGCTATTGAATTAGTAAAATTTTACTAATTATTAGTAACTTTGACTAATAATTAGTGAAATTTAACTAATTCAATAGCAAAAAGTGAGTCACTAATTCAAATTAGTAAAAAATTTTCACTAATTCAGATTTAGAAAGAATGAGTGCTATTATTGTCCCTATTTAGTAACTACTATATTAAAACTATCGTCCTTGTTTTTTGTTTTAATAACTTTCTGATGAAAGCTTAAAATTTAACTAAAACCGCAAAAGATCCTAATAATAAGATACATCTTTCTTTTTTTTTGTAAATTTAAAATGTAGATATTAGTTGGAAAAAAAAAAAATTTGTGTAACTAATTACGAAGAATATATAGGAGTGAAATTGAAAAATACTAAGAGAGAGAGAGAGAGAGAGACAGAGTGGGGGGGGGCGAAAAAAAACAAAACAAATGGGCGCTCCTTTGTGGAGTCTGCATTTGAATGCATATGGAGAGTCTCATGAATGTCGAGTGCAAGCCTGCACACGTGTGACGCTCTCTCTACCGGAACTAATAATTTACCCGAGAGCATTAAACGCCCCTCGATTGCAATGCACTGGTATGCGAACAGATACTACACGTGGAACCGTGTATTATATATATATATATATATATATATATATATATATATATTGAATGCAAAAGAGCAGAACAGATCATTTAAACGGTTAAACATACTCCTACGTTGATTAATTACTATATAACTTTTTCTATATATACGCAATGAAAATTTAACACCACTGAAACTAAACCTTCCATTATAGCAAAAATTACAATTTAGAATATTTGCAAAATTTAAAAGCTGTTTTAAAACTAATTCAAAATTACACTGAAAAAAATTTATCCGAAATCTTCAACTACCTTTGGGTAGTTAAGTGAAAAGAAGTTAAAACAATTATTTTCTTAGTTAGTTTAACAATGTTTGTGTAGTTAATTTCACTATTTCTTAAGTATAGTTAAAAATTAGTAGTACAATTAACTTAAAAATGTAGTTAGAATTTAAAACTAACTACAAAATCTTATTGTATCAACTACATTCTTAGTTATTTTAACTACTTTTTAGTAGTTAATACAACTTTTAAAATTGAGTTGAGGACCTATTGTACTATACAGGGTAGTTAAAAAGTAGTCAAATCTACTGGTTATTTTTTTGAGTGTAGTTCAAAACTTCCCCCCCCCAAAAAAAAACCTTAAACTATATATGAAAAAATAAGTAACAATATTTAAATAAAAAAAAAAATTCAATATATCTTCAAACTAGTTAAAAATTGTTTTTTTTTAATATTCTAAACTGCATTGAAAAAAATGTTGCCGAGAAATTCAACTACGTATCATATTGGGTACTTGACTAGAAAGTAGTTAAAATAACTACTTTTTTAGTTAATCTAATCATATTCATGTACACAGAAAATTAAAAGGCATTAAAATAAGTTAATAAGTAATAGTTGATTTTACGTATAAATATGTAGTTAAAGTACAACTACAGGTCGGTAGTAAAATTAACTTTCTTAAGGTATAGTATAAAAACAAGTGAAATTGTATAGTCAACTTAAAATTTGAAGTGTATAGTAAATACAACTACTATTTACCATAGTTATATGAAATTTAGTAAAAGGAATTATTTTCTTTAATTAATATTACTGCTTTTTGAGTAGTAAATTTTTTTTTACTAATTTCTATGCTTTTATAGGATTCAATAAAATTCTTGTTGTAGAATTAACAAAAGTCGTCTGTAATTAAAACTACTATTTTAAGTAGTAGATTTTTACTATTTTAATTAATTCGATAAACTTAAAGGAGATTTTTGATGTAGAATTTAGAAATCGTTGCCAGTTAAAACTACTACTTTAAGTATAGTAGATTTTACTATACTCAAAGTGGTACAATAGACTTTAAGAACATTTTTGTTGTAGAATTAACAAATCCTTTGTGATTAAAACTACTATACTTTAAGTAGTAATTTTTTTGCTATTTTAATTAATTCAATAAGCTTGAAAAACGTTTTTAATGTAAAATTTACAAATCGTTTCCAATTAAAACTACTACTTTCAGTAGTAGTAGCTTTTACTACTTCAAGTGGTTCAATAGATTTTAAGAACATTTATGTTGTAGAATTAAAAAATCCTTTGCAATTAAAATTATCACTTTAAGTAGTAAATTTTACTGTAGTAGTTTACTACTAATTGTAGTAGTTTTAATTGCAAAAGATTTATTAATTCTACAAAAAAATGTTCTTAAAGCCTATTGAACCACTTTAAGTAGTAAAATCTACTACTTACATCTTGAGTTGTTTTAACATTTTTAAATTGAGTTAATAAAATCACAAAATGCAATTCTACCAATTATATTTTTAATTGGTTTAACTATTTTTATATATAGTTAATAGAACCGTTTAAATTCAGTTAAGGACCTATTCTACTACTCAGAGTAGTTAAAAAGTAGTAAAACCAACTAGTTTTTTTTCAGTGTGTTTCTATAATTTAAAACAGTTTTAAACTAGTTCGAAATAGTATTTAATAAATTAAATTCAAAAACAGTTTCCAAACTAATTTGAAACTATTTTCAATAAAATTTCAAAACAATTCCAAAACTATAGTTGAAATAAGTAGTTTTCAATAAATTCAAAACTATTTAAAACCAGTTCAAAGTTGTTTTTAATTAATTCAAAAACTTTGTCAAAACTAGTTCAAAGCTATTTTAAATAAAATCCAAAACACTTTCCAAACTTCTTCAAAGTAGTTTTCAATAAATTCAAAAATAATTCCAAAACAGTTCAAAGCTGTTTTCAGTATATTCAAAACTGTTTCTAACTAGTTCAAAATGCTGTTTTAAATAAAATTCCAAAAACAGTTTCAAACTTGTTCAAAACTGTTTTGAACAAAATTTCGACTCAAAAAATTTAAAAACTATACTAAAACACTATCGAAATAATGTTAAAACTGTTGAAATACGATAAAAAATGTTTTTACAAAATTCAAAAACAGTCTCAATCAAGTTTCAAACAGTTTAAAATTAGTTCTGATTAGTTTATTAATGTTTATTTACAATTAAACAAGTATTTCTAAAAAAAAAAAAAATTAAAAACTATATCTAAACTAGTTTAAAACTATTCAGAATAAATTCAGAAATAGTTTTAAATTTGTTTAAAAATTGTTGAAAAATTTAGTCAAAACCTATTTTTAAACTATAAATAAATAATTATTTAACAGAAAAGTATTTAAAAACCGTATATTTAAAATTTTTAATTAATCAATTTCTTTTTTAAACACTATAGATATATATATATATATATATATATATATATATATATATATATATATACGCATATATAAATAAGTAAGTCAGAAAAGTGTCCCCAAAGAAGAATGATTAGAGCAATTTTCCACTTATAGAAGGAGGGTAAATTCTGTGAAAGCAATTTGAGTCCTCGATTAGTGTCCACAAGCCATTTAAATATGCTTACTCAAGGCAACGCGCAGTCAAAGATAAAGAGCGTCATAATTACCCCAAGGGGTATCATTAAGTGCGTCACCAAACACAAGTATGTTTGAAACGAAAAAAAACTTGTTGTCTCTTTAAATACAATTTTAAATAAAAATAGACTTTAACATAATAATACAAAAACCAAAAAAAAAAAAAAACGTTACGGTTACTCATAATTAAAATTTTCAATACATTTTTCGTATTTTTTGGAAAATTTACCATGGAAAAGTGTACCATGATCGATAGAAATAGTTAAAATTTGAAATTGAAAAAAATAAGGCCCAAAAATTTTGGATTTTTTGGTAAAATTAATTTTTTTATGATTTTAAATTGATTGCAATTAAAGTTTAGGGACGAAAATTAATAACATTACAGGTAAAAAAAGGAAAGAAAGAGAATTGGGCATAAAAAAAATTTGGGCCTTATTTCGAAATTAATTTTTAATACGTTTTTCGTGATCCTTGGAAAATTTACCATGGAAAAATGTACCTTGATCGATAGAAATTGTCAAAATTTGAAATAAAAAAAAAAATAAGGCCCAAAAATTTTGGATTTTTGGGTAAAATTAATTTTATTATGATTTTAAATTGATTGCAATAAAGTTTAGGGACGAAAATTAATAACATTACGGGTAAAAAAAGGAAAGAAAGGGAATTTGTCAAAAAAAAATTTTGGGCCTTATTTCGAAATGAATTTTTAATACCTTTTTTGTGTTCCTTGGAAAATTTACCATGGAAATAAATACCATTATCGATAGAAACTGTTAAAATTTGAAACTCAAAAAAAAAAATAAGGCCCAAAAATTTTGAATTTTTTGTTAAATTAATTAGTGTATAATTAACGAATTGATTAAAAGAACGTTTGGGGAGGAAAATTTTGTAACATTGTTTGTTAAATATGAAATAAAAGAGAATTTCAAACAAAATTTATTGGGCCTTATATCGAAATTAATTTTTAATATTTTTTTCGTCTTCCTTGGAAAATTTACCATGGAAATATGTACTCTAATTAATAGAAACGATTGAAATTTCGAAATCCGGGTAAATAAGGCCCAAAATTTTTGAATTATTGATGAAATTAATTTAAAATTTTGATTTTATTAAAAGAACATTGGGGACGAACATTTATATTGTAGATATAAAAGTAAATAAAAAATAATAAAAAATAAAAAATTTGGGCCTTATTTCGAAATAAATTTTTAATACGTTTCTCGTGTTCCTTGGAAAATTTAACATAGAAATAAATACCATGATCGATAGAAACTGTTAAAATTTGAAATTAAAAAAAAATAAGGCCCAAAAATTTTGAATTTTTGGTGGAATTAATTTTTTTTTTTATAATTTTAAATTGATTAAAAGACCGTTTGGGGACGAAAATTAATAAAATTACATTAATTACACTTTAATTATACTCTTTGATATAAAGTCTATTGTCCCAAATTTTAAATATCAAAATCGATTAAAAAAATTTAAAAAAAAAAATTTTTTTTGGGCCTTTTTTTGATTTTTTAAAGTTTTTTGAAAATATTTTTGGAACCTATCAACATGGGTATATGTTTCAGTGGGAAATTTTCCAATCAAACGAATAAAACTACTATCAAATTAATTTAATTCGAATTTAAACTGTTAACATTTAAAAAAAATGGCGCGCGTAAATAAACAGCATAAAAAAAATTGACATGACTATGAAAATATTGTTAAACAGGTCCCAAAAGAGAACATGAGTATTTTCGATATCCATATCTCGTACTCTGCCCACATTTATTAGCTTCACTTGGGATTTTTTTTTTTGTTTTTTTTTTTTTTTTTGCTTTATTTTTTTACATCAGGCCCCATCGATTTCTTTTTTCCCCTTTGAAAATTTTTATTTTTATTTTTTTTTTTTTTTGATCGCATATCGAAGTGACGACCGAACGAGCAATCGCACGCGTATAAACCTAACGAGCGCCGCTGTTTGGCTTCGTAGAAAGGCGCTCGGCCTCGTCAGATTTAATCCCGAAATCCGGTTCGAAGACTCGTATTCCGCACTATTGTCGCGCCTTCTTGGCGTCAAATAAAACGACTCCACACGGACCCGGGGCTTTTGCCTTGAAAAAGGGGGCCCAACGAACATGATGATGAAGAAGAAGAAGAAGGAGGAGAAAACCTAAATTTCTATTTAAATTTAATCAAATTTATATTAAATTTTTTCTATCTTTTTTTTTTAAAAAAAAAAGGAAAGTAATTTATAAAAAAAAAAATTTCAAATAGTTTTAATTTGAATTTTTTTAAATTAATATTTTTAATTTTAATTCAATAAATTTGATAGTATTTTTTTCGAAACCAGCGGAAAATTTTCCACTGAAACTTGTACCCATGTTGATGGATTCAAAAAAATATTAACAAATAATCAAAAATCAAAAAGGCCCAAAAAAAAATTTTTTTCTTTTTTTTTATTTTACAATACGTTTGGTATTAAAAAAACGTTTTTCATAAAAAATTATTACATTTTAAATTAGATTTATGTATATCGGTTTAAAATAAAAAAAAAAGAACAATTTTGAAAAAAATAAAAATTTTTGGGCCTTATTTTTTTTTAATTTCAAATTTTAACAGTTTCTATCGATCATGGTATTTATTTCCATGGTAAATTTTCCAAGGAACACGAGAAACGTATTAAAAATTTATTTCGAAATAAGGCCCAAATTTTTTATTTTTAATTATTTTTTATTTACTTTTATATCTACTAGATAAATTTTCGTCCCCAATGTTCTTTTAATAAAATCAAAATCTTAAATTAATTTCATTAATAATTCAAAAATTTTGGGCCTTATTTTCCCCGAATTTCGAAATTTCAATCGTTTCTATTAATTAGAGTACATATTTCCATGGTAAATTTTACAAGGAAGACGAAAAAAATATTAAAAATTAATTTCGATATAAGGCCCAATAAATTTTGTTTGAAATTCTCTTTTATTTCTTATTTAACAAAGAATGTTACAAAATTTTCCTCCCCAAACGTTCTTTTAATCAATTCGTTAATTATACACTAATTAATTTAACAAAAAATCCAAAATTTTTGGGCCTTATTTTTTTTTGAATTTCAAATTTTAACAGTTTCTATCGATCATGGTATTTATTTCCATGGTAAATTTTCCAAGGAACACAAAAAAGGTATTAAAAATTCATTTTGAAATAAGGCCCAAAAATTTTTTTTGACAAATTCCCTTTCTTTCCTTTTTTTACCCGTAATGTTATTAATTTTCGTCCCTAAACTTTATTGGAATCAATTTAAAATCATAAAAAAATTAATTTTACTAAAAAATCCAAAATTTTTGGGCCTTATTTTTTTTGAATTTCAAATTTTAACAGTTTCTATCGATCATGGTATTTATTTCCATGGTAAATTTTCCAAGGAACACAAAAAACGTATTAAAAATTTATTTTGAAATAAGGCCCAAAATTTTTTTTGACAAATTCCCTTTCTTTCCTTTTTTTACCCGTAATGTTATTATTTTTCGTCCCTAAACTTTATTGGAATCAATTTAAAATCATAAAAAAATTAATTTTACCAAAAAATCCAAAATTTTTGGGCCTTATTATTTTTTTTTTCAAATTTTGACAGTTTCTATTGATCAAGGTACATTTTTCCATGGTAAATTTTCCAAGGATCACGAAAAACGTATTAAAAATTCATTTCGAAATAAGGCCCAAAATTTTTTTTTTGCCCAATTCTTTTTATTTCCTCTTTTTTACCCGTAATGTTATTAATTTTTTATTCCCAAATGTTTGTTTAAAATCATAAAAAAAAAAAATAATTTTACCAAAAAATCCAAAATTTTTGGGCCTTATTTTTTGGTGATTTTAAATATCAATTATTTCTATCGATCATGGTACACTTTTTCATGGTAAATTTTCCAAGGAACACGAAAAACATATTGAAAATTCATTTCAAAAATATCCTATGGAGAAAAAGGGATTTTTTTTCATATTTAGTTGAATATTATACAAAGATTATTTGTAACCGCATGTTCAAAGGCTCTTCGAAAAGCGATGTTCGATTTGTACGCGCTTTTTCAGTAATGGTTGAAGAGTGTATATAGAGGAGGAGGAGAGGCGGGAAGAAGAAAAGAATATAAAGACGGGTGAAAGAAGACCAACACAATGGCAAAAAGGGGATTCACGTTGGGTCGAAATCTCGATCTATTGGAAGAAGCATTCAAGTTGAAGTATATTTCATCTAAAGAAGTGTGTATATACATACATATATATATATATATATATATACGCAACCCACAGACGTCTGCGCGGAGGTACAAAAGAGAACCAAATCCATGTCTGGGATTTAACACGCTGAAGTCTTTTGGGTCAGCTAAAGTTTTTTTTGTACCACCCTCATTCTATTCAGGCGAGAGATTGCCCAGGGCCGTAAGACCCCCCCTCCTCCCCCTTCTTCTCCTCCTCACCTTTTCTTCATATATTTCTTCTTTTTAAATTGAAACCCATTAAAATTTTAATACAAAAAATTTTTTTTCTAATTAGAAAATTATTATTTTTTTTTTTAACTTCTAAACAAGACTATTAAATTGTAGAAATTTTTTTTTATTTTTTTCAAGAATAAGATTTTAATTTATTATACACATATTTATATATATATATATGTATATATAAATTGTCCATTTCCTGCGTCAAGTTGATTGGTGACTTTCTGTCAAATCAATTCTTCCGGTGGCAACACATATTAGCCCTAAAGAGGACAATCAAATGTAATTGAGGTTGGGACCTCTCTTAAATTTTTTTTTTTTGTTTTGTTTTTTAAGGACAATAAATTTATTAATTTAGATGAAAATTAAAAAATTATTTTAAAAAAAAATTAAAATTTGATGTTATTTAATAATAATAATAATAATAATAATAATAATAATAATAATAATAATAATAATATAATAATAATAATAATGGGCATAATAACAAGGACAAATGAAATCGTTGGCTACCTGTTTGGTTTGGGGCCCAAAAACTGGATAAGGATATCTTAAAAAGCACTTTTATCGCTTAAAGAGTCAGGTGTGAATTGGGGCCAGTGCCGCCACATCAAAGAAATGCCGATAAAAAACTAAAGACGAGACTCCGCCTACATTCTAATTGGAATATCTATTATTACACTACCGGCGCGATGTCATCGCAAAAAGTAAAATCAAAAAAAAAAAAATTAAAAAGATTCAAAATATTAAGGAAAAAATTTTTTTTTTTATTTTTAAGAAATATTTCAAATTTTTATCATTTAATAATATATTTATTGAATTTTCCAGTAAATTTTCCATTGAAATGAGTACCATGACTGTATATATTAAACGATTTTTAAAAAACAAAAAAATTAATTTTTTTGAAATAAGGCCCAAAATTTTTTTTTTATTGCATATATATGATTTTTAAATTTCAATAATATGTTTATTGAATTCGTGAGTAAATTTTCCATTGAAATGAGTAATAGATTAAACGATTTTTATTTTAAAAAAAAATATTTTTTTGAAATAAGGCCCAAAAATTTTTTATTATATATTTATGATTTTTAAACTTCAATAATACGTTTATTGAATTCGTGAGTAAATTTTCAATTGAAATGAATACCATGACTGTATAAAAAAAAAATTTTTTTTTTAAAATAAGGCCCAAAAATTACATTTTTTGATTTAAAAAATACATGTATTTTCTGAGTTATTTCTAGTAATTTAGACGTGTAAATAAAATGATTTATTACTTTTTAAATTTTTTTAAATTTTGGGTCTAATTTTCTTTTACCAATTATCAATTATTTTAAAAATAATTCTCATTCATTTTGGGCCTTATACATTTTTTTTTTTTAGTTGAATAAAATTTTCAGTTCGGCAAATTTTCTTTTATTTGATATATATGTATGTATTTTTGTACTTTTATGGTTAAAGTTAAAAAATTTTTTTTTTTTGGGCCTTATTTTGAAATTTAATCGTCTCTCGATAAAAATTCATGGAAAATACAAGCAAAAAAAAAATTATCAAAGTTTTTAAACAAAAAAAGGAAATTTTCAAAATCATTTCAAAGTGAAAAAAATTTTTTTTGACATTTTGGGCCTTATTTCGAAATTTACCAATATCTCAGTAAAAAATCATCGAAATATAACGTTCATGGTACACTTTTCAGAGGTAAATTTTCCAAAAAATCTGAAAAAACACATTTGAAATCAATTTACGAAAGTACGTGTTGATAAATTAAAAAAAAAATTGAATAACTTTTTAAAAAAAGTGAATTTCTCGCGTAATATCAAAAAATAGGGGGGGGGGAACACCGACAAGTTTTTCGACGTTACTCTTTGAAATGCAAAGAATACATATGGGGGCCTTTTTCGCTCTCTCTCTCTCTTTCTCTCTCAGATATTCAGTGAGACGAGGCTGCCGCCGCCAACAAAAGATTCATCGGGACCGGTTTTGTATGTTTGGGGGGGCCTTTTTTACATTCCCAAGAGAAGCCCCGTGGTGCCACGGGTGTGAAAACCGACACCCACCTACTTGTTATTTTGTCAAACACAAAACTCTGAGAAGGAGGCAGCAAGAGTAGAGGGAGGAGGGGTGGGGGGGTGAGTGGGGGAAATTATAGGAATCATGCCATTCTGACCGCGCAGCAAATTACTCTCGATTGCACACATACAACACCAGCTATTAACTAAACTTTATATAGCCGTTAATTAAACGTATACGACAACACTGTTTAGTGTAACAATATGCTACTATATACTGATTTTATTTTAAAGGCGCGGTAAAATTAAAAAAAAAAAAAACATCCTTTTTCTCTAATATTAATTCAAAACAAAAATTCTCAAATTTTACATTTTCAATAAATTAATTTTTTTCTAAATTAATATTTTCAGTTTTAATTAAATTAATTCGATAGTAGTTTATTTCAAACGAGTGACAAATTTCCCACTGAAACTTGTACCCATGTTAATGGATTCAAAAAAATATTACCAAATAATCAAAAATCAAAAAGGCCCCAAAAAAAAATTTTTCTATTTTCTATATTACGATACGTTTACTATTTTGAAAAAAAAACGTTTCTCGTCAAAAAACTTTCTAAATTAGATTTATATCCAGTTTAAAATAAAGAAAAGAAATAATTTTTTAAAAAATCAAAATTTTTGGGCCTTATATACCCGGATTTTGAAATTTTAATCGTTTCTAATCAATCTTGGTACTCTTTTCCATGGTAAATTTTCCAAAAAATACGAAAAACGTATTAAAAATTCATTTCGAAATAAGGCCCTAAATATTTTTTTATGACCAATTCTCATTTATTTCGTTTTTTACCTACAATGTTATTAATTTTCGTCTCCAAACGTTCTTTCAATCAATTTAAAATTATAAATAATTTAATTTTACCAAAAAAAAAACAAAATTTTTGGGCCTTATTTACCTGGATTTCGAAATTTTAATCGTTTCTTTCAATCATGCGGTACTTTTTTTCATCGTAAATTTTCCAAGGAAGATGAAAAACATATTAAAAATTCGTTTCGAAAGAAGGCCCAAAATTTGTTATGATAAATTCTCTTTTAATTCTTTTTTTTACCAACAATGTTATAAGTTTTCGTCCCCCAACGTTTTTTTAATCAATTTAAAATCATAAAAAAAAAAAAATTTTACAATTAAAAAAAAATTTTTTGGGCCCTATTTACCCGGATTTTGAAATTATAATGGTTTCTTTTAATCATGGTACTCTTTTCCATTGTAAATTTTCCAAAAAATACGAAAAACGTATTAAAAATTCATTTTGAAATGAGGCCCAAAATTTTTTTTTTTGACAAATTCTCTTTTATTATGTTTTTTACCTACAATGTTATAAATTTACGTCCCTAAACGTTCTTTCAATCAATTTAGAATTATAAAAAAAATAATTCTACCAAAAACAAAAAATTTTTGGGCCTTATTTACACGGATTTCAAAATTTTAATTGTTTCTATCAATCATGGTACTCTTTTCCATGGTAAATTTTCCAAAAAAAACACGAAAAACGTATTAAAAATTCATTTCGAAATAAGGCCCAAAATTTGTTATGACAAATTCTCTTTTAATTCTTTTTTTACCAACAATGTTATATGTTTTCGTCCCCCAACGTTTTTTTTAATCAATTTAAAATCATAAAAAAAAATAATTTTACAAAAAAAAAAATTTTTTGGGCCCTATTTACCCGGATTTTGAAATTTTAATCGTTTCTATCAATCATGGTACACTTTTCCATGGTAAATTTTCCAAAAAATACGAAAAACGTATTAAAAATTCATTCTGAAATAAGGCCCAAAATTTTTTTTGACAAATTCTCTTTTATTTCCTTTTTTTACCTACAATGTTGTATATTTTTGACCCCCAACGTTCTTTCAATCAATTTAAAATCATAAAAAAAATAATTTTACCAAAAAAAAATTTTTTGGGCCCTATTTACCCGGATTTTGAAATTTTAATCGTTTCTATCAATCATGGTACTCTTCTCCATGGTAAATTTTCCAAAAAATACGAAAAACGTATTATAAATTCATTTTGAAATAAGGCCCAAAATTTTTTTTTTGACAAATTCTCTTTTATTTCCTTTTTTTAACCTACAATGTTATATATTTTTGACCCCCATCGTTCTTTCAGTCAATTTAAAATCATAAAAAAAAAATTCTACAAAAAACAAAAAATTTTTGGGACTTATTTACACGGTGTTCAAAATTTTAATCGTTTCTATCAATCATGGTACACTTTTCCATGGTAAATTTTCCAAAAAATACGAAAAACGTATTAAAAATTCATTCTGAAATAAGGCCCAAAATTTTTTTTGACAAATTCTCTTTTATTTCCTTTTTTTACCTACAATGTTGTATATTTTTGACCCCCAACGTTCTTTCAATCAATTTAAAATCATAAAAAAAATAATTTTACCAAAAAAAAATTTTTTGGGCCCTATTTACCCGGATTTTGAAATTTTAATCGTTTCTATCAATCATGGTACTCTTCTCCATGGTAAATTTTCCAAAAAATACGAAAAACGTATTATAAATTCATTTTGAAATAAGGCCCAAAATTTTTTTTTTAACAAATTCTCTTTTATTTCCTTTTTTTAACCTACAATGTTATATATTTTTGACCCCCATCGTTCTTTCAGTCAATTTAAAATCATAAAAAAAAAATTCTACAAAAAACAAAAAATTTTTGGGACTTATTTACACGGTGTTCAAAATTTTAATCGTTTCTATCAATCATGGTACTCTTTTCCATGGTAAATTTTCCAGCAAAAACACGAAAAACGTATTAAAAATTTATTTCGAAATAAGGTCTAATTTTAACGGAAAAAAAATTAAGTTATTTTTTTAAAAAAACAGTGATTTAAAAATAATAATTTTTTTCACTTTTCAAATATTATTAATTAGTTATTTTGATAATAGAAATGAAATTTCGAAAATTGTATAGAAAATAAAAAATTTTGTTTAGAAAGTATAATTTGTCAGTTTATGATAAGAATGCAATCTATATTATCAACAATAGGATAATTTCAAAAATTTTACCGCCCTTTTTTTAAAAAAATTTTTTCGTAAATTTTTAAATAAAATTTAACCATTATTTTTAGGAAACTGAACAAATTAAAAAATTTATTTTTTTTTTTTTGTATTTTCTTGTTCATTGACACCCAAATATTCATTAAGGGGTCTACCCACTTTAGACGCTCTAAAATAAAGGTTGTTTTCAAGAATTTTTCTGATTGGTTTATATTATAAATATTGACATATAAATTGTTAGACTAAAGAAATACACTCCCGAAATACATGAAAAAATTTTTGTTATTTGTTTTTGTAAATTTTATATGCATGAAGATGGTAGTTGAAAAAAAATCCCACAAAAAATTTTTTTTCCGCGCTGTTGATGAAATCTTGGAAACGGCTCCACCGATCCTTACCAAATTTTTACCACATATTCATTGGGACCATAGCTCTTGCGCATATCAAGGGATTTTAAAAATTTTTTTTAGGCCCTAAACGGTCAAAAAACAACGTTTTTTTTACATTTTTTTCGTAAAATAGCCGCCATTTTGTCAATTTTGCATAAAAAAAAAAATCGTATGATATGCGCAATAGCTATCAACATGCTGAATCTAATACCGTTTGAATTTTTTGTTTCAGACCATCCGTGTCAAAAATTTCATCAACAGCGCGCACCACATTTTTTTTTAAACATATTTTTCAACATGTATTTTTAAATAAAAAAATTAATTGAAAAAAATCAAAAACATTTTTTTTTGCACTTCGAGAGTGTATTTATTATGTGCAATACCTCGCATATCAATATTTGTAATATAAACTTAAAAAAAATATATATGAAAATAGCCTTTTTTAGCCTGTCTAAAGTGGGTAGACCCCTTAAACGCAGGAATTTTGAAATAAACACAACATCATCATTTTTTTTGTTACCAATTTTTTCAATTGATTTGCAATTCTTTTTATATATTTTTATAAAAAAAATTAGAATTAAACCAATTTTTGTAAATTTAGTAAATGATAAAAATTTCTCATTGGTAGTTTAAAAAAATTTTTTTTTTTTTTAAAGTTCCCCGCAGATTTTTTGTCGGTGAAATTGGAAAAAATAGATTTAAAAAAAAAAATTAATTATATTGCAAATAATTTTTTTTTTGCAAACATGGGAAAAATTAAGATTAAGATGGGAAAAATTGACTCACGTGAAGATGTTCGTTTTTTCTACTTTTTATTTAAAGATAAAGTAAAGAGATGTTTTTTTTTTTTTTTTTTTTAAATTATTTTTCAGCTTTCTTCGTTTTTGTTGAAGCTTGTTGCGCCCTGATAACCTTGATGACAATTTTTTGTTCCTCAATCAAGAAGGCTCGAACGATCCTGAAAATAAAAAATCGGCAATTGTAATTATTTTAGTAATTTTATTTTAAAAAAAAAAAAAAATTTTTATTAAAATTTATTAAAAATATTTAATTAGTATTTTTTTAAAAATATTTTATTAGTAATTTTTTTAAAAAATGTTTTAGTATTTTTTTTTTTTTTTTTTGAGAATAGTTAAAAAATAATTATTTAATAATATTTTCGTAATATATTTGTAAAATATTTTATTAGTATTTTTAAAAAATATTTTATTAACGAATTTAAAAATGAAAAAAATAATAAAAGAAAGAAAATATTTTACTATTTTCTTTATTTTTTTTTATAATTATTCTCTAAATATTAAGGAAAATAATTATAAAAAAATACAATTTAATTAAATTGAAATTTACCTTTCTTTGACACATTTGTGACAAAGAACACCACCGTAAACACGTTTTACGGTCTTCTTTCTTTTGCACATTCGAGAACGTTCCATTGGACGTGCCGGTTGAATTCCTCTCAATTTATCTTTGCACTGTCCACATCTTGGGATCTTCTTTGGTTTCTTCAAATATTGATAAACCAATTTTCCACCAGGAGTGCGAACACTAAATAAAAACAAAAAAATTTTCTCATTAATCAAAAAGAAAAGAAATTATTTTTAAAAATAAAAAAATTTGCATTTTTCAACTTTTTGGTTATTAAAGAAAAAAAAAATTAAATTACAAAAATATTTCAACAAAAATTCTTAGAAAAATGAAAATAAAAAGAAGTGAAAAATAAAGAAAATACAATTTTTTGTATAACGAAAAGAAAATTTTTGAAAAAGAAATTTTTGATAATTTTCGAAATTTTCAAATTATAAACAAAAAATTTTGCAGGGAATTTTTATTTTATTTTATTAATTGTTAATTTTATTATTTTAAAAAAAAATTTTTAATTCTCAAAATATTTGTTTATTTTTAAATATTAAATATTTGTTAATTTTTTATTCTTAAAATTTGTGTTAATCTTTTATTCTTAAAATATTTAATTTTTGAATTTTAAAATATTTATTAATATTTATTTACAAAAATATTAAAATATAAAATATTTAATTCAATTTAATATTAATATTTAATTATTAATTCAAAAATTACTCAAAAAAAAGGAATGAAAAAACCGAAAATTAAAAAAGAAATTAAAATTCTACTTCTATTTTTTAAATAAAATTTCCCGATTTTTTATTAAAAAAAATTTCTCGCTAATTATCTTTTTGTGACTAATTAACATTTTCAATAATTATTAAATAAATTAGTTTAATTTGTTTTTAAAAAAAAAATCGAAATTTACTTTTTTTGACAGATATATTTCCGAAAAACATAACCTCACTTTTTTTTTTTTTTTTTTTTCAATCCCACTTTTCCAATTCGACAAAATTTTGGTTAAACAAAAAGAAAATTAGAAAAAAATAACGAAAAATTCCAGGAAAATACAAATTATTTTTTAAAATTTTTAATTAAATTCAAATCCACGTGGAAGTTAGCGTCGACAATTCAAAACATAACCTGATTTTTTTATCACCGAACGAAAGTTTTATATTTTTTTTTACGCCCACGGAAAAAAAAATTCGTAATAATTTTCGAAAAAAACAAATTCCAAAGGAAAAGAAAGCAAAGAGAATAAAAAAAAATAAGAAAACTAAAATAAATTATATATATTCAATATTTTAACTCACACTCGTCTCCTGTTGCTGTTTGTGTTGTACGACAATCGTCGTCTATAGGTTAAACGCTGGACCATTTTCGTTTCTGTAAATGAAAATCCAATTGTTTTTCTAAATATTAAAAAAATATAATTATTAACAAAAACTTGGATTATTTTCGTTTATCACAATATAATATATTAAAACATTTTATTAACGATTAATTCATAAAATTAGGATATTATAACATATCCTGAAAAAAATAGACACAAACCTTTTACAGAGAACAACAGGAAAAGGAAGTTTCGGTTTTGCGCACGCGCAAAAAGTTAAAATTACAATTTTTAAATACCAAATCACAATCTAAGCTTTGATCGTTTTTTTTGTTTTCTACGAAAACACTATTATTATTTTTTATTAATCATTGAGAATTTTAAATTTTTGATATTAAATTAATAATTTTTTATTATAAATTATTTAATTAAGAAAATTAAATAGAAAATAGAGAAAAAAGTGATCGCAGCGCTGTGGGAATTTTGAGAACTCAAAGAATCAATACTCCGTCGATAATAAAGGATGTATATAAAAATGGTATTTTTTTTGTATTATTTTTAATATTTTGTATTATTTGTTACATATTTATAAATATTTATAGTATATTTCTATTTTATTTATAAACAATTGTTTTTTGGAACTAAATGTATGTTAGTTAATGGTCCGTTTGCATGAGCCAATAGAAACGTTTGGTTCAATGGAAATAATTCTAATAGAGAGTTCTCATTGGCTTTCAAACGTAAACGTTTAATTTCCCCCATTAAGGTGCCGTCACATTTCGACGTGAAAAAAAAAACCATCGACGGTAAACGTAAACCTTCTGAGTGAGAGAGAGACAAAAAGTTATCACTATCTTTGTCACTCTCATGGTTTACGCTTTTCGTTGACGATTTTACGGTGACGTAAAACGGAATACGTTTAAGGTGCATTTATACCTCCGTTGTTTCCGGCTCTGACAAATATTCCATTTCCGCCATTATAAAGGTGGTTTCACAACAACTTAATTAGTAATTAGTAATTATAAGTAGTCTTTAATTAATAATTTATTTATTTTCGACAACTGGACACTGTTGCGCGCGCACCTTTTTGACTTAACAAAGCAAAAATCTTTGACAAGTTGTTGTGGAAACACCTTAAAAGATTTAAACGAAAATGGAATATTTACTATTTTGGTCAAGCAATCGACTGGATTGAATTTTCACGCTTTCTATCACTGAATTCGATTGGCTATGACAAATATTCCATTTCCAGTGTGAAAATTGAATATTTTTTAGAACCAAATAAATTCAATTCAAAATTCTCCAAAATATTGGAGTTATGAAAGCACCTTTAAGGTGCTTTTATACCTCCAGTATTTTGGTCAAACAATCGGCTGAATTGGATTTTCACGGTTGTATCACTGAATTTGATTGGCTCAGGACATATATTAGATTTTCACTGTGATAATTGAATTTTGTTAAAGCCAATCAAATTCAGTGATTCCTCCGTGAAAATTCAATCCAGCCGATTGCTTGACCAAAATACTAAATGAGGTATAAAAGCACCTTTACCCATGTAAAGAAAGTATATTGTAAAACAGCCTTAATAAATTTTGTGGCGGTATTTGTCCAGTGAAATAGAAAAGGACACAAATATATAAATCTTTGTTCTTTTCTTAATAGATTTCTCAATTTACATTAACTATAAGAATTTTTTGTTTAAAAAAAAGAATCTAGCATAAATTTTTCTTTTATTCGGAAAATAATGTTTCGTCATAAAAAAAAACAAATATACTCGAGTTTCTTACATAAAATAAATTAACAATTGAAAATAAAAGGTTATGTTAATTTATTAAAAATAAAATATAAGTTTTCAAATAACTTTCTAAACTGTAATACATTGAAATTAATAAAAACATTAAATTTTTATAAATTATTAAAAAAATAATTATATGAAATGCATAAAACTTATTGATTTTAATAATTATACTATCAATTTCATCATTTTTTTTTTTTTATACATTTTAGACAAAATTTCAATTTCCACGAATTTCGTGGACCATTATCGTATAAAAATCGCGATTTCCAGAGTTTATTAAAATTTGTTCCACTTTTGCACATCATCAATCGAAAGGGCGTTAAAAAATGTGTCAAAAATAAATGCATGTATTCGATTTATTTATAATTTATCTAAAGGAGAACATATTACCCCATATAGAACCAAGTCTAGATTATTGAATGTATAGCTATACTAGACGAAAATATTTTATGGGAAACTTGCTTTTTTCAATTTTTAATAACAAAAGTCCTCATTATCTTTTCAATTTTTTTTTTTGAGTTCAAAAATCAAGATAAAACTATACTCAGTAGGCTTCGAGATAGAAAAAATATTTTAAATATTCCACAACATCGTACTTGTAAAATGCAAAAATCGTTTGTAATTAGGGGTTCTAGATTATGGAACAAAATTCCTGTTAAGATTAGGGATGCATCGAATCAATATATTTTTAAAAATAGTTTTTTTAAGCTGTTAATTGAGAACGAGAATGAATTGCTTAATATTACTTATTGATAAAAACATAATTGGATTATATCAACTTAAATTTATAATTTTTTTTTACACACTGTTAAAATGCTTATATTTCCGAATATTTTTATATAATTCTGAGAAATTATGAATGAATGAGAGTATATGAATGAAAGAATAAAAGATTGCAAGATATCTTTGTGCAACTGTTATCTTGTTTCTTTTTTTTTTTTTATTCATAAACTGTTATTTTTTTCAAGTTTTGTTATAACTAGAGATTTGTTTTTTATTTTGTTTTTATTTTATTTTATTATATATTTATCATTATTACTATCATTGAAATATTGTATGATTATAAAATATGCTCTATGTAATTGTTCCTTGGAGGGCTTATAAGCCCTAAGGACTTTATCATCTAAATAAATAAATAAAAGAGGGGAAAAATAACAAATACTTTACAATTTAACGAATTCGATCAATAAAAATCCTGACTTTCAGAGTTTATTAAAATTTGTTCCACTTTTGCATATCATCAATCGTAAGGACATAAAAAAAAATGTGTCAAAAACAGAAATAATTATTTCCAAAAAAGAGCCTAAAATTTTCCGTTTATTAGTCGCTAATTATTTACAGTTTGTTTGGAAAAATTAATTACCTTTAATTTAAAAAAAAAAAGGAAAATTTTTAATCCGTCCACTTAAATCGAAAATAAAAAGTAAAATATTATTTTTCATAGTAAAAAAAAAATCGAATCGTAAAGGCAAATTAAAAATAACAATCGCATTTAATATAATTTTTATTAGTAAAGGATTTTTTTTTTTCGAACATGCGGTACAACACACACACATTCGCCAATGGAAGCGTTATTTATTTTTTTTTTTTAATTAATTTAAATCTTGACTTTACAAACGACGCAAATATACATTTCAAAAAATCTTCATTTTTAAAAAAGATATGAGACAATAAAAAATTTTTTTTTGATGGTCATATTTAATATATTTATATATATAATATATATTGTATATCGTTTTACAAAAAAAAAAAAAAAGAAAGAAACAGTCAATATATTTTCATAATTAATTAAATCTTGTCAATGATTTGTATTTTTTATATCAGAATTTATTTCGACGACACTTTTTCAAAAATTGTTTATTCAAAAAAATTTTTTCTTTCATTTTTTTTTTCTTCTACAGGCACATTTGACATCAAAAAGTCTTTTCTCTTTTTTTAAAATTATATTTTTTTTTTTTAAATGTCAATGTCAAAAGTATCGTCACAGGAAATTTTTCTTTCTTTTTTTTTTCCTATTTTATGCGAGCAATTCCTTTTTTTTATATATATTTTTTTATGCGATACAAATGCCGGGGGAAAAAAAAACATCTCGAAAAAAAAAGTTGACGAGAGTTTCAAAATATCGAGGTTTTTTTTTTTTTTATTTATATTTATATATTTAACTTTTATTTTATTTATTTATTTTTTTTTTGATAAATTGTGACTAAATTGCCAAGTCGAATTTTACGAAAGACGAAGAATTCTTTCTCTTTTGTAAAATATCGACAGATTTTTCCTTTCTTTTGGTAGCGTTTTATTAATTCTTATTATACGAGATTATTATCATCATCATCATGTATAATAAAACGAGAAAAAAAATTAATACAAAAATTATCTAAGCCTTGGTAATGAAGTTTTTTTTTTTTTTTCTTTTTTTGACGAAAAATAATCCTCATTTTTTTTTTTTGTTTTCATTGTGGAAAGCATGGAAATCTCCCTGAGATTATTTGAGGAATTTTCACGTCACAAACTCCAGTGTCGAAGCAAAAAAAAAAAAAAGAAAAATAAAAAAAAAGAAGAAAAAAATTCTCTAAACAAATTAATCTATTTCGATCATTTCTTGATCCTCTATGTTGTGCCTGTTGAGGATGAAAATAATTTTATTATTTATCTAATAAAATTAGTTTTCAATAGTAAATTAGAAAAAAAAATTTATAAGACCTGTGATTTGGCATTCGTGAATTGTGATTAAGATGCGTCCCTCTTGGAGAGAAACCTCTCATATAAACTCTGCGTGGACTTCTCGCGTGAACGACTCGTGGTTGTGGATATTCGTCCAATAAACTTGGAGCTACATAAGTAAATCCCTAGAAAAAAAAAAATTGTTTTTAAATTCTCAATTGAAATTATCGTTCTGGACACCCTCTAAAAACTTTTTTAACGGGCCCCCCAGAACACAAAAAAAAAATTCTGCAAAAATTTGAAGCAAACCTCAAAAATTAAATTTGCACTCTCACTGAGTGTATGCTCAACTGGCGAATCAATTGGATCCGATGCAGTGAAACGTTGATCAAATTGTGAGACATCATCTTCACTAATTAATGTTGGTGTAAATGGTGGATTCATACGTCGACAAATAACATCATTCCAATTGATTTTTTCAAAAAATTTATGATTCTTCACATGTTCAGCGTCAGCTTGTCCCGAGCCAAGTCTTTGTTTAACTTGTCTCTTGAGCAATTTACGTATTAAATCACGTGCATCGGCAGTTAAATACATTGGCAGCATTAATTTACCTTTTAAAATTTTATCTATTGTTTTTTTACGATTTTCACCAGTAAATGGTGGGGCACCAGTTAACATATCATATAATAATGTACCCAAACTCCACCAATCAACTGCTTTACCATGACCGCTACGCATTAAAATTTCCGGTGCCATATATTCAATTGTACCACAAAATGTATGTGTTACAGTATCATCTTCAATATGTTCTTTACATAGGCCAAAATCAGTTAATTTAATATGACCCTCAGCGTCAAGAAGAATATTTTCTGGTTTTAAATCACGATAAATAATACCCTGACGATGTAAATGTTGTAAAGCAAGAATAATTTCACATAAATAAAAAATGGCAGTGTCCTCAAGGAATATACCCTCTTTATTTAAATGACGAAATAATTCGCCACCGCACATATATTCAAGAATTAAGTAGAGTTTACCGCCTGTTTGAAAGGCGTACATCAAATCCACAATGAATGGATGCTGTAAAAAGAAAAAAAAAAAATTGGAGGTGAAAAAAAAAAGAATAAAATTTTTACTCCAGAAATAGTAAAATTTACTCCTGAAATAGGAAATATTCTGGAAATAGTAAATTTTACTATTTCTGCAGTAAAAAATTGCCAGAAATGCGCAGAAACTGCGGACAGTTCAGGTTTTATTTTTAAAGTATAGTAAAAGTTAATTTATTCGTTTTTCCATTTTTCTCCGTGTCATAATTATTTTTGAGCCGAATTTTTATTGCTTCAAATTAGTATTTTGCAGAATTTTCATCAAAAACAGTTTTCTACAATACAGAATTTCTATATAACCGAAAATTCACTTCACAGAATTTTTACTTGTTCGAATTTTTATTTGTCAGAATTTTTATTGGCTAAAATTTTATTGCATAGAATTTTCATTTTATTCTTTCAAATGAATTTTCATTTATTCGAATTATTATTTGATATAATTTCCAGAAATACCGATTTTTCTACAGAATTTTTAACTTAATCGAAAAATTATTTATAACAGAATTTCGAATTTGATAGAATTTTCATTTGTCCGAAATTGCAAATGACCGAAACAACAATCGATTTTGGCGCAATTTTTAAATTTTATCAACCAATCACAATTTTATCGATTATTTTTGATTGGTTATTAATTTAAAAATCGCGCCAAAATCGATTGTTGTTTCGGTCATTTGCAAATTCGGACAAATGAAAATTCTGTCAAATTAGAAATTCTGTTATAAATAATTTTAGCCAATAAAAATTCTTTAAAATGCCCTATTTATGTTAAATGAAAATTCGAGTAAATAAAAATTTGAAGAAATAAAAATTCTGTAAAGTGAATTTTCGATTATATAACAATTTTGTAATATAGAAAAAATTGGTTTGGTAAAAATTATGCAAAATACTAATTCGAAAAAATAAAAATTCGGCTCAAAAATAATATTATGAAAAATAATGAAAATCTAACTAATGATTTTTAGGATTTTTAACAAATTAATGTGAAAAATTTTTTTTTAAATAATTTAATATTTGACTAAATTTTATTGAGACTTTAAAAAAAAAATATTAAATTTTCGACAAGATATAGGTAATTAAAATTTTTTCAAATAATTTCATTATTAGGATTTCTATTGAAAATTTAGAAAATAATAATCGAATTTAGAAAAATTTTGTTTGATTTTCATTGAAATTTGGTTTTGAAAAAAAAAGTATTTGTCCAATTATAAATTATAATATTGAAAAATAATTTAATTTTTGGAAAATAATGGAATTTTTCACCATAATAATAAGTACATTTTTAGAAATAATTGAATTTATGGCAGATTTTAACTAAAATCTTAGAAAATAATTTAATTTTTTTTTCCAATTTTTATTACTAATTTGAATTAAAATTTTTGTAAATTAAATTTTTGGCTGAATTAAACTAAATTTTTTTAAAAAACATTATTGAATTTTTGATAAATTTAAATTGAAATTTAGGAAAATAATTGAATTTTAGTTGATTTTGAATTGAAAATTATTGAATTTTTGATAAATTTAAATTGAAAATTTTGGAAAATAATTGAATTTTATTACCATAATAATAAGTATATTTTTTTGAAATAATTGAATTTATGGCAGATTTTAACTAAAATCTTAGAAAATAATTTAATTTTTTGTCCCAGTTTAATACTAATTCGAATTAAAATTTTTTCAAAAATTAAATTTTTCGCTGAATTAAACTGAAATTTTTAAAAAACATTATTGAATTTTTGATAAATTGAAATTGAAATTTAGGAAAATAATTGAATTTTAGTTGATTTTTAATTGAAAATTATTGAATTTTTGATAAATTTAAATTGAAAATTTTGGAAAATAATTGAATTTTTGTTGACTTTAAATTGAAATTTTTTGAAAATTTTAAATCGATCTCTTCTAAAATACAATTATTTCTTAATTTTTCTATCTACAAATTTCTTTTTTGTTGAATAATTTAATTTTAATAAATTTTTAATCAAGATTTTCAAAAAATTCAATTATTTAAAACAATTTTTCAAATTTAAAATTCTCCAAAATTTAATTATTGTCTAAAGCTCTTAAAATATTTATTAGAAATTTCAATTTATGAAAATTTTAAAATAAAAAAATCTCCTTATATTCAATTAGTTTCAAATAAATTTTAACTATTGCTATTTTAAAACTCAATTATTTCATAAAAATTTTAACTTCAATTTCATTGTGAATTAATTATATCGGATTAACGTGTTTTTTTTTTTTTTTTTTTTGTTTCAAGACAGTAATTTTTGGATTAATTTTACAAAATAGAGTAGTTTTGCCACTAGATCATATCTGATTAATGTATTTTTTTCTGTTTCAAAATAGATATTTTTTGCCCCTAAATCAATATCGGATTAATGTATTTTCTCCTGTTTCAAAATAAAAAATCATTATTATT
Organism: Leptopilina boulardi; assembly: GCF_019393585.1. Classification (NCBI taxonomy): domain Eukaryota; kingdom Metazoa; phylum Arthropoda; class Insecta; order Hymenoptera; family Figitidae; genus Leptopilina; species Leptopilina boulardi. The sequence goes on from NW_026138025.1 coordinate 103,198, forward strand.
GTTATTTTTGGATTAATTTTCAAAAAAAAAAATTTCATTACCTTAACAGCTTCCAAAATATTTCGTTCGGCTTTAGTGTGTGCTGTATCTTTCTGATTTCTGATAATTGAAGCCTTGCGTAAAACCTATTTAGAAAAAAGTATAATAATAATAATAATGAACAATATTTTCATTTTCTTTAAAATTTTGAAAATAAAAAAAATACATTTACATATTGATAAATATTAATAAACACTCTAATTGTTTGCATTATTAATAAAAAATTTTCTTAATATATTTTATATATTGTAATAAAATGGTAGACACAAAAAAAAATTGAATGATAATTACTTTTCTAAAAATTTAAATAAAATTAAAATGAATATTAATGAAATTAATTCTACATTTTTTTTTCTTCCTGTAATCAGATACGAGAGGAACAAAAAATGAAATGGCAAATTTCTTTCAGAATTCCAAAGAAATTATAAATTTAAATTCATAAATGGAATTATTTTTATTAATAAAAATTTTTATAATTTTAATTATAAATTATAATTATTAAATTCTAATAATTATAATTATTAAATTCTAATAATTATAATTATTAAATTACAATAATTATATAAAAAAAAAAATGATTATAAATATAAATTATTATACAAAATAATAATTATCCAAAGAGATAAAATTTACCTTCATTGCAAAAAGTTTTCCACTGTCTTTGCCGGTTTTTTTACGAACTTGGAAGACTTTTCCGTATCCTCCTTTACCAATAACTTTGCAAATATCAAAATCCTGTGGACCAGCTCTCTCTCTTCCTTGATTAACATTTTTCTCCGATATAACGACCGTTTCCACTTCCGTGTCATCGATATCCGGTCTTTAACAGAGAGAATATATCACCTATCTTTCTTTTTTTTTTTTAATTTTTTTTCACTACATTCTATATTTATTTAATTAAATATTAGTTAATAATTATTTAAATATATTTATTAAATAAAAATAATTCATATTATTTTATTTTCATACTCAAATATAAAAAAAAACAACTAATTTATTTTTTTAAATATAAAAAAAACAACTAATTTAATTATTTTTTTAAATATAAAAATAAAACAAATTAAATTATTTTTTAAATATATTTATTGATAAAAAAAACCAATTAATTATTATTTAAATATATTTAATTATTAACTAATTACAAAATAATGAAACATATAATAATAGAGTTTTAATTTAATTTTTCCATGTAGATTATGAAACAAAAACAAAAAAATTTATTTCTATTTTTTTTTTTTCTCTTAAAATTAAATTACCATGTAATTTATAATATATATATATTAACTTTTTGAAAAATTAGTTTTTTGATAAAAAAAAAAAAAAAAAATTATAATTAAATTTCAATTTAACAAATTATTATCATTGTAAATGTAACTTGGGGGCATAAAAAGAAAAATGATTGGGAATTTTTTTTTTCATAATTTCCTAAAAAAAAAAATTGAGAAAAAATTGAAGAAAAAAAAAAAAATGAAAAATGATATAGAATATATTATATTTGTATTTGAAATACTCACTCGATTAATTCAATTAATTCATTATCGTCCGAATTAACTTCATACTCGACCTCCACCTGTAGATTAAAAAAAAAAAAAAAAATAATAATTTCTGAATTCAATCGTTATTCAAATTTATAAACAAAACGTTTTCGTTTATAATTTTTCTTTTTTTATTAAAAAAATAATAATTAATAATTATAATTATATATTATAATAAATAATAATTATAATTATATATTATAATAAATAATAATTAAATTTAATTTAATTAAAAAATAATTATTATTATTATATATTTACATACAAACTAAATTATTACTATTATTATTATTTTTATAATTGAATAAAATTTTTTTTTAAACAATTTTCAAATAACAATGTAATTTTTAATTTTTTAAATAAAAATAAAAATAATAATAATAAATAAAAATAATTTATTTATTTATTTCAATTTTTATTATTATTATTTATTTTATTATTTTAAATTTATTTATTAATATTTTATTAAAAAATTGATATTTTTTTCCCCGATTTTTGTTCATATTTATAATATTAAATTTATTAAGTATTTAAAAAAACGAGAAAAAAAAGTAATAATTATTATAATAATAACAATAACAAAACAATAATACAATAATAATACTAATAATGATAATAGTAATAATAAAAAAAAATTCAAAAAAATTGTACTGTAATAATAATAATAATAATAATAATAATAATAGAAAAATAATACTGTAATAATAAAAATATTTTAAAAAAAATAACTTTAATAATAAAAAAAACACGAAAATAATACTGTAATAATAATAATAATAATAATAATAATAATAATAACAATACAAAAATAATACTGTATGTAATAATAAAAATAATTAAAAAATACTGTAATAATAATAATAATAATAATAATAATACGTAAATAATACAATAATAGTATAATAATTCGAATAATAAAAATAACGAATATTAATAATAATAATAATAATAATGATACAACAATAAAATAGTTTAAGTAGACGTAAGAAAAAAAAATGCGAGAATATTCTTTTAAAATTTAAATGTAAAGATAAAGAGAAATGTTTAAAAAAAAAACGAAATTCTATACCTATAAAATTTTTTTGTCAATAATAATAATAATAACAATAACAATACCTCAACGACGTCGTCGTCCTTCTTATCTTTGATGTCATCAAAAGCAAAAATTGTTGCTGCCATTCTTTGGATTCTTTTCTCTCACATTTATTTTAACTTTTAATATACGAAACACACACACACATATAAACACATACAAAAACACAATTCACGTACAAATACACATTTAAATTACACAGACGCGCGCTCGCGATGTATTTATTTTTAATTCACGCACTTTGGTTTTATATAGGTGATTTAAGAAAAAAACAAAAAAAAGAAAAAATAAAAAAAAAATTAAAATAACCTCCAAAACAAAAAAAAATGGGAAAACAATTATTGTTTAAAAAAAAAAAAACACACAAATATTTACGAGCTCCAGGAGTGGTCACACAGGAAAACGCAAGCGAGAGAGAGAGAGAGAGAGAGAGAAAGAGGAGAGAGATGGAGATTAAACCTCAAAAATGTCAAATCTGTCGAGATAACACCAAAAAAAAAGGAGTTTTTTTTTTTTTTTTATTTTATTGATACCGAGGCTTTTTTTAAAAATCCAGTCTGATATTTAAAATAATAAACACCAACACTTGACATTTGAAAATGTTTTTCTTCTTTTTTAATATAAATCGTGGTAAATGAGAGTATCGAAGAGAATGTTGAAACACCTGGCCTCTCTTCCTCGTGGCTTGGTAGATTTATAATACACACACACACACACACTATATATATATATATTTACAAAAACGGGGTCTTTTTCTCAATCGATTTTGAATAAAAAGGAAAAAAAAAGCTTTTAAAAAAACACAAAATTTAAATATACTTTTTTGTTACTGATTTAATATACATTTTTTTAATGTTACGAAAAAAATAAACACTGGGATTTGGATATTTTTATGTATTTTTCTAATTTTTTTTTTTTTTTTGACTATATATATATATACCAATGACACGATATACAATACTGATATAAAATGGGTATAGTTTAGTATTTGGGAAAAACCTTCTGCTGATGATTTTGCAATATATATATATTTATTTTTTGTTGGTGTATGTATTAAAAAGAGGGGATGTAGTTTTTAAACCAATCACAGAAGGAGAATTTGTGTTGAACGAAGGGAATTGTCCAATGGAAATAATGGAATTTTTATGTGTGTATGAAGTTCTATTGTGTATTTACCATGGTGGGGGATGTGCACGGAGGGGAAACCATGATGTTAGGTTGATACCACAATGAATAGTAAAGGTATTTACACACCTTTATTTTTTTTTCATTAACACCTCCGTTTCTGAGTATGAGTTTTTTTTACTAATTTTGATTGGCTTTGTAATGAAAAATTTCAAAGAGAGCCAAATCAAAATTGGTCAAAACTTTGACATACAGAAATGGAGGTGTGCAAGCGCCTTTATGTAATTCGAGATGGGTGGGGGAAACTTTTGAAAACATGCTCATTTTAAGGCGCTCTCACACCTTTCTATCTGCCTGCAGGTTACCATGATAAGCTGTAGGGAGATAGAAAGGTGTGAGTGTACCATTATTCTTAAGGTGCCAATCTATTTGGTTTTTGACGAGCGACGCATTTTCACGGAGAATCACTGAATTTGATTGGCTCTGACAAATATTCTATTTTCATCGTGAAAATTGAATTTTTTGTCAGAGCCAATCAAATTGAGTGATTCTACGTGAAAATACATCGCTCGCCAAAAAACAAATGGTATAAAGCAACCAAGCTGTGAACGTACCCTTATAATTTCCGAAAACTAAAAGGTTCGTTTCCATTGTTCCCACTCGCCGCCATTTATCATAATTCTCGTCAACTACCGCACTCTGCTCTAGTAAAAATTTAATAACTTTAAAGACCTGAGCAGAATAGAAACGTAACCGTAAACGAAAGAATGTGTTAGAGAAGGATAGTCATATATTATTGTTCTTCTCTTACTAATTCTTCCGTTTGCGATTGTAATTACGATTTCGGTTACGTTTCTATTGTGCATAGGCCTTTAAGGCCAACGTAGAATAGAAACGTAACCGGAATAATGAGTTAGAGAAGGATAAACAATGCCTATCCATTTCTAACTCATTCTTTTGGTTGCGTTTGCAATTATGATTCCGGTTACGTTTTTATTCTGCTCAAGCTTTTATTGTTAAAATTAAAAATTACTATAAAGTTACTAAATTTTCACTAGAGCAGGTTGTGGTAGTAAAAGAAAAAAATCATTTTTCGAAAGAAAGTGTGAATGTACCTTTAACGCAAAACACAACGAATGCAGTTGGCAGCAGTTGCCCTCTATAAGGTTATCCAAGTTGGGTGGGGGAAAACCAAGATGAATGCTTGCTGGTGCACAAACATCCGGTCTATCAGCCAATCGGCATTCATTCCCATGTGAAAGTACCGTGAATTTCACATGGGAGTGAATGCTGATTGGCTGATAGGCCGGATGTTTGTGCACCAGCAAGCATCCATTTTGGCTTTCCCCCACCCAACTTGAATAACCTTATAGTGAAACGTGCCAATTGTGAATAACTCCACAATTTTGTTTTATTTCACAAAATTTGAATTTCGTAATATAATTGTAAAATATTTTAATCAAATAAGAATTTAATATACAGTTAATATTAAATTTAATCGATTATTTAATATTTCAGTGAAATGGCAAATGAAATGTTTTAACGGACATTTTGAACTCTTTTTTTTATTCGCTTAACTTCCCAACTCTGTTAACGACAATAATCTAAATTTTCGATATAATTAAATTAAATCGTTTAAATATATACAATCTCACAATATTTTTAATCAAATTAGGAATATTATTTACTATTCTCTAATAGAAATTAAATTAAAATAGTATTTTCAGTTAAAAAGGAAAAAAAAAAAAATTTTTTAAAACCACCATTTTGGCAACGTCGCAAAAATGTGTTGGTATCACAACATTTGTCTGTCAAAGTCAGACTGATTTCTCTAATTATTTAAAATGCCGATTAAATACAAGTGTTTTTTTAATAGAATTTCTTTAAAAATTGTGAAAATTTAATAAATAAAGTGAAAAGTGCAGTGAAACAAAAAATAAAGGATCATGTAAAATTTTCTTAAAATTCAAATGACAATTTTTCGTTTTTCTCATCTCTCATCATTAACAAGTAAGTTTTTTTTATTTACTATCAGTATAAAATATCAATTTTTTATCATTATTTATAACAAACAATTGTTAAATTAATATAAAAATTATTTTATGCGAAATATTTTTTTTTCAAAAATATCACGTGAAACATAACCTAGAAATAATTTTTTTTTTTTTCGATGTAAATATTTTTCCTATCAATTTGTTAAAAAAGTAAAAAGAAATTCAAAAAAAAAAATGGTTAAAACAAAATATATTAAAAAAATAAAAGGCAAAAATACGTTTTCCTTTTTTTTCGACAATTTGGCAACACTGGAAACATTGCTTATCGGTAAACAAATTTTTTCGTGCCTAAGTATATAAAACGTCAAATTCGGTACAGTCGACGTTAATTGAAACAAAATTGTAGGAGAAATTTTGTGATTAAAAAAAAATCAGTCACAATTAATGCTTCATAGAAGCGTTAATTTAATTAGAAATTTATCGAAATCCGCAAAAATATCGTCATCAAAAATGGTGAATCGACATCATATCGAAGGTTATGAGGAATTTGTTAATTATATGAAAAAATTTAAAGAACCCGATGTTGTTTATATTTTATATAGTGGAAGTAAATTACCAAATGGTGATAGTTGGTGTCCTGATTGTGTGGAAGGTAATTATTATTTTAATTTAAAATTTAATTATAATTAAAAATAAATATATATATATATATATATTATGAAAAAAATGTGTTTCTCGATCTACATAACCTAAAAAAATAATTATCAATTATTCCGCGATTTTTATTACGTTATCTGTATATATGAATTTTTTTTTTCGATACGAATTGATAACAAAAAAAAATTGAAGTGTTTTATCAAAATTATTATTATTATTATTTTATTTCTCAGCAATGCCACATATCGAGAAAGGAATTCAATCCGCTCCCAAAGATTCGCATTTTGTCTATGTCGAAGTCGGTGATCGACCTTTGTAAGTTGTTTTTTTCAGGTTTTATTGTTTATAAACATTGGGTAAATTTTTTATTTTATAAAATTTAATTTTATTTGAAAAAATTTTATTTTATTTGAAAAAATTTTATTTCATTTAAAAAAATTTTATTTTATTTAAAAAAATTTTATTTAAAAAAATTTTATTTCATTTAAAAAAATTTTATTTTATTTTAAAAAATTTGTTAAATAATTAATTTTAATTAAATTAAATTTATTTTATCATTCAATTGAAATTAATTATATTTAAAAAATTAATTTTCATTAAATTTATTTTTAATTAAATTGAAAATAATTTGAATTAAAAAAAATAAATTTAATTAAAATTACTTTTTAAATATAATCAATTTCAATTTAATGATAAAATAAATTTAATTTAATCAAAATTAATTAAATTTAAATAAATTTAATTTAAATTTAATTTAAAATAAGTTGAATTAAAATTACTTTTTTTTATTTGTACCAAAGATTTTAAATATAATTAATTTAATTTAAAAAAAATAATTTTCATTTAATTAATTTTGCTTTAATTTAAAATAAATTTTAATTAATTTTATTTAAATTAAATTTATTTTAAATTAAAGTAAAATTAATTAAATTAAAATTCAATTTTTTTTTAAATCAAAATTTATTTATTTTCATTTATATTTTTTATAAAATATATTATTAACTAATTAAAAAAAAATTTTAATATATAATTAATTTTTATAAAAAAAAAAATACTTCTTTTTTGTGAGGAAAAATTATTAAAATAATCTTATTTATTTCTTATTTTATTGTTAATTTGATTGTTATTAATATTTATTTATTATTTATTAATAGTTTTTTTATATTATTGTTTATAATTATAATTTTATTTCACAGCTATTATTTATAATAATAAAATATTTTTTCCAAATATTTATTATTTATTTATTCTTTATATTTATTTTAATTGGCAGTAACTAATTAAATTATTTATTTTATAATTTATTTATTTTTTTAATAATTATTTCCAATTGTTTATTAATTATTTCATTAAATATTTTGTTAATTATTTTATTTATAAATTCTTTTTTAAATTATTATCTATTTTTAATGATTTTTTAACATTTCGAAATTTATTATTTATAAATCTATTTTCAATTATTATTATTAATTTTAAATAATTGTTATTTCGGTAAAGAAAAAATTTTTTATTTTCAATTAAACATTTCTTTTTTTTTTTTGGTCTTTAATAAATAAATAATAAATATAAATATTTTAGTTGGAAGGACAATAAATGTCCATTTCGAACGGACACAAAGACAAAATTAAATGTTTTGCCAACATTATCAAGATGGGGAACACAAAAACGTCTCGAGGGCGATGATTGTTCGAAAAATGAACTTTTGGAAATGTTAATCACCGACGAGGAGGATTAAATTAATAAATTGTATTTATGTAATTAATGAAATTTAAAAAAAAAAAAAAACGATTTTTATTTTCAATGACTTGCTTTTTTTTAATATTCCTTAAAAAATAATATTCATATAGTAAATAAAAAAAAAAATTCTACAAATTTTTTTTTTGGCTTATTTCTCATTGATAATTTTGTTGCTTTTTTTTTGTTTCGTTTTCATTCGCTTATAATAAATTATTTACAAATTGCACATGGGATAAGAAAATAGAAAATAATTTTTTTTCTTTTCACTTTTTCACTTCTTCCAAAACGTTCGTTGGAGGCAAAACTCGTACGGAATAATGAATTTTTTTGTTTCTCAACAAACTGTATGAATTGTCGAAAACGAATGAATCTGAAAGAAGAAAATAGTAAATTAATTTCAAATTTGGTGGAGTTGTATTCTAACAAAAAAAAAAAAAAAAATGGTCATGTTGTGTTTATTGCAAAATTCCTGTGTTTAATGAATATTTGGGGGTGTCAATGAACAAGAAAATACAAAAAAAAACAAATTTTTAATTTGTTCAGTTTCCTCAAAATGGGGGTTTAAAGGGTTCGAAAAATGTCTTTTTTGGTCACTTTTTGAAGTACTATAAAAGGAGGGGGGCATAGAAACCTTTAAGGGGGCTGGTAGTAGTTGGTCAGCTTATTTTGTTTAGTGTTCTCCTTTTTTTTTACCAACCCCACATAACCTTGGCATGTGGAAGCCAAGGTATCTGTATACAGATTTCCCAAAAGTCCCTAAGCAAAAAAAAGGGGGAATTCGCAGTTGTAACTTTCAAAAAATCGATTTTTTTTTGCATTTTCTTAAAGTATATGTTGTCAGAAATATGTCTACAAAATTTTAAGATGATCCGATGAAAATTGAATGAGATATACAGGCTGAAAGGGAACGTTCATAAAATAATAATAATAATAATAATTTTATTATATCTTTATCATTATTGTAATTATTTTTTAAATAAAATATTTATAATCTATTATTACTATTATCAATATAATATTTATTAATTAATTAATTAATAAATATTAAATTGATAATAATAATAGATTATATATTTTATAAATAAATAATAACAATAATAATATAAATATAATAAAATTATTAATATCCTATTATTATTATTATTTTTACATACTTAAGTACATTAAGTAAATTAATATTTTTTTATTAGGAAGCAATATAATTAACAAAAAAAAAAAATAAATAAATCCAATAGTGAAAATATTTTTATATTGCTTTATTAACGTTTTCTTATTATTAAGCATTTTATATAAGCGCGCTTTTTTCGACCTATAAGAGAGGGTGTTTTCGACGTTGACACTCTGAGAGCTCGAAAAGGTTCTCAACCACATTTTATTATTTTAGTGTATTTAACCTAATTTAACCTAACCTAATCCAATGCAATCTTCTCACTACGCTTTCAAGACCGGTGAAGACCACGCTGTTGCATCATGGAGGAAAGAATAATTTTAAATGATTTAGTTTTAAAGAACAATAAAACATTATTCAAGAATAATGGTCGCATTTCATGCGACGTAATGAACGTTGATACGAGTAAATATTAATTTTAATGTAATATTTATATTTTAACAAGATTTTGTACAATTCCTATAGCGTTAACGTAATTGACTTCAGGGTTTAAATTTGCCATTTTTGAAAATTTTCCGTTATTTACTTTCGCACTCAGAAAACACGCTCGGTTTATTAAACAAGATTGAGAAACCAGAGCACGAGCACAGCCCGAACGCATCCAATTTCAAATAAAGCATGCAAATAACACACCCTTTTTTGTGCACATCACCTAAAACTGCAGCCCGTATCACAAACATGTCACTTTTAGCATGCTTTAGCCAATCATAATAAGTTATGGCTAATCATAATTGGTTGAGAACCACTTAACACTTTCAGAACACTCAGAGCGTCGACGTCGAAAACACCCAGAGTTGTCGTAGCGCAAGCGCAGTAGCGTTTAATTGGCAACTCATGCATTTGGGCGAAGGAACCAATTGAAACGTACCTTAAGTAAATTTAAATTCAATTTGAATTTCATTGCACACTGACTCAATAGTATATATGAATGATCTGATTCGAATTGAGAGCTAGAAAGAATAAAAATAAAAATATTATAATTACATGTACTCGAGCCCTCGCATGTAACAACGCCAATTTCATCCATTTGATGTGCCGAAACTCGATGAATTGGAATAATTTCCATTTTCCCTCCCTCTTCCGTTTTTCTTAATATTCCAAATTTAATATCATGATCCTCGGTACGAAATTCCCAACTATTAACAAAAAAAACATTTCATATTACAAATTTTTTTTTTATTTTCTATAAAAAAAAAATATTTTTATTTATTTATTTTTTTTCAATAACCTTAAAATTGAGCCACTTTCGTTCACGGGTAATTCTAGTTTTAATTTTTCACCTTTCTTCACCGTGGCAGTTGTAAAATCGTTTTGTTTTTCCTTTTCGTTTTTATTAATGTACATACTTTTCGGTACTTTGCCTCCTTGAGAAATCTGAAATTTTTTTTTTTTTTTTTAATGTAGATTTAAAGTATATATAGTTTCAAAGTGGCTTAAATTTGCAATTTTTGGATAAATAAAAATTCGGCGTTTTAAGAATTTTGTAAAAATAAAATTTAAAGAGAAATTGTTTAAGTAAATTTTTTTTGTACTCTTAAAAATTGAATTTAAGAAAACAATTTCTTTTTTTTAATCCTAATTTAAAAGAATATATGTAATTTACTTTTGTCGTTAGTCGTGGATTTCCATCAGGATCCGTGAGTGTTCCGCCAAAGTGCATAGGAAGTTGATCAGCGTTTACGAGTTGAAGGATAGCCGGTTTCCATTTATTTGGATCGGCTTTGATAATTTGAATTTTCGAAAGTGTGTACTCGTTCATGAATCTTTTTGCAATAGAGAAGGCAAATGTGAATACTTTCGGTGCTGAAAGAAATAACTTTTTTTTTTACGAAAATTTTTTATTCTCACTTCTTTCTTTTTTTCAAAATTAGTAAAAATTGTTTTTATTACTCAAAAAAAAAAAACTCACCGTTTATAATGAAACATGTTTTCAAAATTTCCGGATAATTTGACTCGTACATTTGAATTAGGGCTAAAACAACTTCTCCAGCTGTAAAAGTATTTTTTTTTTTAACGGTGAAGAAAGATGAAGAATTTTTTTTTTTTTTTTCTTATAGAAAGAATTTTTTACCCGGTCGCCACATATATTGACGAAGATTAAAACCCTCCATGTCAAAAATAATTGTTATTTGTCCAGCGATAGGGCCATGTTTTTTTGCTTGTTCGTTGCAAATTTTTAAATAGCACTCCAAATGTTTTACCGTTATTTTAACCATTTCTTTTTTTGAGACCACGTGCAGTATTCCATACATGTCGAGTCCAGCGAAAGGTACTATCACCACTGCAAAAAAAAAACGAAACAATTTTTATTTTATAAATAAATTTTATAAGTTATTAGGCCAAATATTTCCTCTTAATATGATTTATTTTACGTTATTTTTTTTTATAACGACGCTTCGGCAGCTACCGCTACTTTTTTTTTTTTTAATAAAAAATGGTTTTCCAAAATAAAATTTTCCAATATAAAAAATCAAATACAACATTAGCTCAACATGCCACAGAAAATAATCACAATTTTGATTTTTAATAAAATATCAATTCTGAACACTGAGGAAAATTATTTTTAAAAGAAAGTTTATTAAAATGGTTTATATATTTCTAAAGATAAACATTCAATAAACTTTAAAACTGACATAGAAAAATTAAGTAACATCTATTAAGGTTTTTTAAATATCTAAAATTTTCCTTTTCTAAAAAAATACATGACATAAAAAGGTCGAATATATCGAAAACTCTCGAAAAAATCGAACTTTTAATTAAAAGCATGGGAAATGTAAAATCTTAATAGAAGGGCGAAACATATCTCTAGATTAGAAATGTACAGGTGGAGCTAATGTTGATTTCGTCAAAAATAAGCGGTAATATTTAAATTTTATATTACACATATTATAAATCTTATATTTATCAAAAACACAAACTTTGAAAATGTTTAAATTGCATACAAAAAATTAATCATTACACTATTTTACACAAAGCGGAAATAAATTTCGAATCTCCTTTAACGTTTTTTTATTATTCTTTTAGATTAGAGAATAGCTGTTACCACGAAGTAGTATAAGAAGACCCCACTCTATAAGCGAATTAAAAAAAAAACATGTAGTCGGTTTTCCAATTCTTTTTCAATATGTTATATTAGCGATACTAGCGCAGTCTTCAAAGAAAAGCGCCGCAACCACTGGAAATTGCAAATGGCTGACTGCATTATGTCCTTTTAAATTGACAGTTGTAGTTTTCCAAGTATTTATTAATAATCGTGTTTTTAATATTCTAAAGTTTTGTGATGGGTCACTGATAAAAAAGAAAGATAAAAGTTGTTAGTGTTACAAGATAAATGGAAAATAATTTAAGGATTATTATAAGGCTTTTGTTATTATAAAATACACTTTCTTGTGTAGATTTATATATTATCACCAACCTGCAACAAGTGTGATATATATTTCATATCTGTTTTGTAATAAATAAAAAAAATAAAACTTCGCTAGTATCGCTAATATAACATTTCGAAAGAGAATTGGAAAATCGACTAAATGTTTTAAAAGGAAGTGGGGTCTCCTTATACTACTTCGTGGTTGTTACGTTGTGGAAATGAACATAACCTATTCAGTTAAAGCCATCTAATTGGTAGCAATAATTAGCGCGCGATGATTTTAAAATATGTAATTCATTTTAATATAACATTTAAATAATATAATATATTATTTTCCTTTGTTATTAATAAATAATTTATAAAAAAAAAAAAAATTAACATAATTACAACTGTAGGTAGTGAAAAATATTGTTATCAAAGAAATTTTTTTGAAAATGATTAGCGCTAGAGAGATTATAGCGTAAATCACTCTCTCTCTCTCTCTCTTATTTCACATTCATAAATTTTTTCTTTACATTTTGAATCGATATGAAATAAAAAAAAGAAGAAATTAAATCATTTTTTTTAAATGAAATAAATAAAATGAAAATTGAACAGAAGCAACGAAGACGGCCGTCAGAGGCGCTAGTTTTAAATAATGTAAATTGACATGAACATATAGTAATCTGAAATACCAACACTACATGAACGAATATAAATTAATATGATAATATCGTAATCTGAAGTATCAACACTACCTCTGAACCTCTAATATACTTTTTGTTGGGTGTTTCTAAAAAAGAATATTGAATAAATTACACTTGTTATTCTAATAATTATTAAAAAGGGTATTAAATGAAATTCTGAATTTTAAAATTCTATTAATTAATAAAATTTCTCTAAAAAGATTAAGAGAAGGAGGGGCAGCTATATTAAAAATACATAATAAAAATCAAAATAATCTTAATTGAGGAGTTAAATTTATTAATCCTTTATTAATAATTATTCTTCGGGATTTAAATCGAGAGTAAGATAAGTTTACAATAAAAAATAATGCGGAGGAACATTATTTTCATTTAAATTAAAACAATGACTAACCTCAAAATGAGATAACCTCAAAAATATTTTTAAATTTACAAAATAAAATCACTGAAATATAAATACAATATTTAATTGCTTCATTTTGATGTTAGAAAATAATTATTGACAAATTATATATATTTATTCATTTTTATAATGTTAAAAAAAATTTTCCAGTAATATTTTAATATAACTTGATAAGGGTAGCGGTAGCTGCCGAAACGTCGTTATAAAAAAAAAACGTAAAATAAATCATATTAAGAGGAAATATTTAGCCTAATAACTTACAAAATTTATAAATTTCTTTTGCTTGCTATTAAATTTTTTTATTTATTAATTAATTTTAAATTTTTTAAATAAAAATAAAATTGAACCTGGAGCTCCGTCTTTGTCATATCCACACACTCCATGAGGAAGATAAACATTAAATAATGGATGGTCCCAATTTTCCAAATTATCTGCGTCCCATTGTTTCCGCCACTCCATAGACTTAAATTTTTAAAAAAAATTTATATTTGAATTTAAAAAAAATTCCTATTTATCATTTTCTTCTTTTTTTTGTCATTTATAATGAGTGTTATCTCTCTCTTTCTCTCTCTCTCTCTCTGTATATAATTATTTTTAAATTGATAGAAATTATCATAATGCAACCACTTTTGACCTGACATTTTCTTATAAAGTGCCCCGCTATTTAATAATTCCGTTAAAGAATTTGCGTAAAAATTTTGTTATGCTGTTAATATTTAAAAAAAAAAATTATAATACTCACATCGCGAAGCATTTTTTCCGCCGCTGCTGCATCCCATTTTCTTGCTACAAATAAATATTTATTTTTGTCAAATTTTTATTTTTTTATTTTATTTAATTTTTTTTTTTTCAATTACCTCTCAACCATCTCAATAAAAATTGATCGTCATGTTCGGGCTTTAAACAATCTTGTACGCTTCTTCTAAACTGAAAAAAAAATTTATATTGTTTGTTTATTAATTTATTTAAAAAACAATGGAATCATTTAATTTGATACTAAATAGTTATTATTTTTTTTTTAAATAAATTATTTCTTTTTAATTTCTGTTTTGTTTATAAAAAAAAAAAATGCAATAGTTTTTAAATGTAAACATTTTAAAGAAAGAATTTTTCAAAATTTCGTGCAGATAAATATATGTATTTTAACTGTACACCTTGACCGAATAAAAATAGTTTTTCCTTATATATTCTTGCACGCAAATTTATGAAGAAAGGAAGTGAATTATGTCAAAAGAGTTGTAATTTCCGTTAGATTAGTTTTCGCGCAAGTCCATATATGTATATGTATATATATATATATATGTCGTAATAATAAATATTATAATTGTAAATATTGTCCGATTTAGAAATAATTATTTTTCTATTCAAGGGCATTTTTAAATTAAAATAATTTTTTGAAATTATTAAACATTTTTTGATATTAATTATAGTTTTAATTAATTTTTTTTTTTTTAAATTTATACTCAAATTAGTATTATTATTTGACATTTTTTGGTTTAACGGAATATCTAATTCGCATCTTCTACGCGTTGATTTTTTCAATTTTTTTTTTTTTATTTAAATTTTAGCGTATAATTAAGTTAACAAAAAAAATTTTCAATCTGAAATTTTAATTTCATTTCCTTTTTAGTTCCAGTTTTTGTTTTCATTTTTTATTTTAGTTAAATTAATATTTAAATTTACAAATATTAAAAAATGAATTTTAATTTCTAAATTTATTATAATTGCAAATTAGTATATAATTATAAATGTTCATAACTATGTTTTTTTTTATTAAAAAACTTTTTTAATATTAAGCGGATTTAAGTTTTTTTTAAAATTTCATATTTAAATCGATTTTTTTTATATCGAATTCTTGAGAGTTTCAAATCTATTATTACAAGGAATTTTTTTTTTTTTTCTTTTCATTTGCAACAAAATATCGAGTATATTATTTAAAATAAAAAATAGGAAGCAATTAGTGAACATAATACATATGGAAAAATCAACGAAATGCAATTTATCTCCTTTATAATGAAAAGATAAAAAAAGAAAACGAAAAAAAAAAAAAAAAAAAATTTGAAAGTAAATTGATGGAAAGTCGCAGTAAATGCGCAGCTTGTTTGAATCTAAAAGCAATTTCTTCTATTATAGATGTATAACTGTGTGTTTACCGCGAAAGAAATTATCTCGAGTAAGAATATTGATGATGTTACCTCGGGAGAGCGAAATTGAAATAAAATTACCATGAATTGGAATGAATATCAGGAAAAATTGTTTTCTTAGGTATTAAATTTTTTTATTATTATATTTTTATGTTTATTTTTCATTTTATTTATTTATTTATTTGTAAAATGATTTTTAAATATTTACAGAGAGTTGATATAATAATTTACGTTTGTTTTTTCATGTATATATATATATATATATATGTATTTTTGTTTTTGTAATCTGATCGCAAAAAAATTGTTGCAAATCAACTTTCTAAGATTGTTGCAATTTTTTGTTATTGCCCCCTTCGTGTACAATCTCGTGCGAACAATTGGAGCGAATGATTTAAACTTTCTCTAAAACTTAATAAGAAATTATGAAATCTTATCTCAGGACCAAATGATAAATATATATATATATATATATCGCCGCGATTTGTAATATCAAATGACTAATTAATTTATATTTCTTACGTTTAATTCGCTTAATCGATTTTAAATTTGACTAGAAAATTTTTTCGATTAATTGTCATTTTGTTAGATTAACGTTTAATCGATATTAAATCGATAATACTATTTGCGATTAATCGATTTAAAGTCGATTGTTTGCAAAAATCGATTAATCGATTGAAAACATCTACAATTAATCGATATTTGCAATTAATCGATTGTGAACTCTACGATTAATCGATTTAAAATTTATTTTTTCGATTAATCGAACTTTAAAGTCGATTAATTGTCGAATTTAGAATTTACAATTGATTGATTGCAAAGATCGATTAATCGATAAGAAACATTTAAAATTAATCGATTTTTTCGATTAATCGATTGAAAGATCTACAATTAGTCGATTAATCGACGAATATTTAATCGATTAATTGCAAAGATTGATTAATCGTAGAGTTCACAAGTGATTAATTGTAGATGTTTTCAATCGATTAATCGATTTTTGCAATTAATCGATTGTGAACTCTACGATTAATCGATTTAAAATTGATTTTTTCGATTAATCGAACTTTAAAGTCGATTAATTGTCGAATTTACAATTGATTGATTGTAAAGATCGATAAAACGATTGAAAGATCTACAATTAGTCGATTAATCGACGAATTTTCAATCGATTAATTGCAAAGATCGATTAATCGTAGAGTTCACAATTGATTAATTGCAAATGTTTTCAATCGATTAATCGATTTTTGCAATTAATCGATTGTGAACTCTACGATTAATCGATTTTAAAATTTGATTTTTTTTTCGATTAATCGAACTTTGCAATTAATCGATTGTAAATTGTAGACCTTACAATCGATTAATTGAAAATATCGATTAATCGAAAAAAAATCAATTTTTTTAATCGATTAATCGTAAAGTTCACAATCGATTAAATTGCAATTATCGATTAATCGATAAAAAAAAGAGTTAATTTAAATTAAGAACATTTTGAAAATCTGGTACATATAAGTAAAAATAACATTTTTTTTTTTTCTTTATGCTAATCGAATACGTATCATAGAATATTATTTTTATACAATTCCCGGATATTATATATATTTAATGGTTTGTTTTGAAAATTTGAAAAAAATACAATTTATAGTATATTTATATATTATTATTATAATGTATAAGGTCATCGAGTTTTTCTGAATATTGTTTTGATAACCAGTTTTTCAAGATTCCAGATGTTCCTTGCGATATATTGTATATAGGATGAGATTTATTATTTTGAACTTGGAGA
Organism: Leptopilina boulardi; assembly: GCF_019393585.1. Lineage (NCBI taxonomy): Eukaryota > Metazoa > Arthropoda > Insecta > Hymenoptera > Figitidae > Leptopilina > Leptopilina boulardi. Next base: position 120,923 of record NW_026138025.1, read on the forward strand.
GTAAAAAAAAAAATTGGTTCATTAAAAATATTGAGATCAATAAATTCTTATCATTAAATTTATAACAATTGCCCTAATAACCTTTTTTTTTTTTTCTTTTTTTCGAATTTATTATTTCAATTATTTTAAATATTATTATTAAATTTTTTTCAACAACTAGTATTTTTATTATTATTTATTATTATTATTATTATTATTATTATTATTATATAAATTGATTAATAAATATAAAATTTTTTAATTATTACCATTATTTTAATTAATTATTATAAATTATTTTTTCGTAAAAAAAGTAACTATAAAATTTTTTTTTAATTTTCTAAAAATAATATTAAATACTAAATCTTTTCGTTAATTAAATAATCCCTTTGAATGTTGAGTGTTTTTTTACTTCTTAAAAAAAAAAAAAATTCGTTATTTTTAAATTTAGATTTATTTAAATGAGATATTTTTAATTCCTTTTTAATGTAAAAACCTTTTTTTTTAAATAAAAAAAAAAATTTCTCATTTATTTATTTATAATATAGTCTCTTTCTCTCTCTTTTTTTTGTTTTTCATTTTGCAAATTTTTTATTTTTCTCTCTTGTGTTTTTTAAAAATAAAAATCTTCAATATTATAATTGTTTATGGAAAATAATTTCCTGTAATTTGGAAAAAATATTTATTTTTCAATTGTTATAGACGGTTTCTCTTTTTGCATATTAATGAAGAAACAAGAAATGACTGTCATCGAATATTTCTTTTAAAAGTAAATTCACGTTAAGTCAATAATCGAAAACGTGACTTGCGTTTTTTTTTAAAGAACGTAATTGATTTTGTTTATTTATTTTTTTTTTTTTTTGCAAAAACTTTATAATTTTCTATTATATTTCTTATCTCTATTTTATTTTTTTTTTCTATTTTTCCTTTTATTTTAATTTCCATTTTTTTTTCTTTATTTAAAAGTATAGATAAAAAAATAAATAAATAATTACTAAATAAATATTTTTTGATTTTAAAGAATAAAATATTTTTTTTTACCTTTTTTAACAAAACACTGATATATCCCATAACGAAAATAATTTTCTCTTTTTTGAAGCAGAAAAAAATAAATTAAACTTTAATTATCAAAATACTTTTTTTTTTTCTTTACTTATAATTATTTAATTATTTTTATTTATTTATTTAATTTAAAAAATATTTGTAACTAAAAAATTTTTTATTTCGAAAAATTTAAAGTAGAATTTTTTTTTTCTTTATTTATTTATATAAAAAATGTAATAAAAAATAATTTTTGTTTTTAACGAACACTTTTTAAATCTCAACTGGATGCTGACTGAAAGTTTAAGAGGGGAACACGATCCCTTTATTTATTGAGTCGTGTGCATTAATTGAGGGAAATTGCATTTTGAGTGCGAATTAAAATAATCACAAACGAAAAGTTAATGTAGCGTTAAATTGTTTTCTCCAAGAAACACGTCAATGAAAATTATAAATTTTTATTTCCATATATTTTCATGAAATTAAATAATTAAAAATCTATTTTTATAATAATATTTAAAACAAAAAAAAACGTTATTTTCTATTTTTTAAAATAATTTTTTTAAAAATTAAAATTAATAATAATAATTTATAATATTATATTATTATTATTATTTTAAATGATTTATTTATTATTTATTTAAATAATAATAAATAATAAATTAAATTTTTTATAAATTTTTCTTATTTTGTTTGATTTTTTTTTTATTTTCCGCTTAAATCTATCGCTAGATTTTTGTTTTCTAATTAATTAAAATAAAAAAAAAAAATTTCTGGCACTCGAGCTATTATTGCAAATATATAATTTTTAACGATATATAAAGTTGAACAACTTTAGCCACAAGTTGCAATTCATTACATCATCAAATGTGGGTCACACAACACATTTTTTTTCGTGCACGTGATATAAATCGGAAATTTAACAAACAAATATTGCAAAATGAAATATTTTTGTATTTTTTTCTCTTTTTTTTTTTTGCATTCTAAAAAAAATTTTCAAATTGTCGGAATTTTTTTTTTTTGAGAATTAAAAAAAATTAATTACTAATTATTTTGTTAATTAATAAAATAATAATTCGGGAAAATTAATTTTTGAATTTTTTTTTTTTTATTAACCGTTTTCGAAAAAAAAATTTTGATAAATTTTTGTAAATAAATTTTTTTTTGTTTAAATAAAAAAAAATTATTAAAAAAAATTATACATCTATTAAAATTTTATTACTTTATTTGTAATTTATTATGTAAGGGATTTGAAAATATAAACACTATGTATACAAGAATAAATAATAATAATAATAATAATAATAATAATTTATAAAAAAAAATAAATTTATAAAAAAATAAATTTATTTATAAATAATGATGATCCTTGATTTTTTTTTATTATTGAAAGTTAATTCCTTTCAATGCATTCTTCTTTCTCTCTCTGAGAAAGTAGAACTTGCTACACGACGATGATCATCATCAATGCTTTGCGCGTGAATTAACCTCTTTTTATAATTTAAAATAAACAAAAAAAAATTGTCCGTTAAATTTTTTTTTGTTTATTTATTTTTTTTTTTGAATTTTTTTTTTTTGAATTTTTTTTCTTTTTAAGGAAATTGAAAAAAATTTAATATTTTTTTTTTAAATCGTGTTTTAAATGATTATATGTTTTTAAAAAAAAGGGAATAATTTTTTTAAATTTTCAATCACGATATACGATCTCGACCTCATTGGAATTCTTCCAGGTTAATGCGTATAAGGCTAACAACCTGAAACGATTTGCTTTCGAACGTCTTAATGTAATTTTTTTTTCTGTTCATTTATTTAATTTGCATTTTTTTTTATTATTTATTTTTCAAATCCTCGAGTAGACGATTTTTTGTTTTCCATTTTTTTTTTTTTGAGATATATTTACATTTTTTTTCTCTTTGTAAATTTAACGGTATTTTTGAGCTATTTTTAATTAATTATAATTATAATTTATGATTATTTCTGCATATTAATTAAATAATTAATTAATATTTTTTAATTCTCTATTTTATTATTTTTTTTTTAATTTTAATTTTCTATTGAATATTTTTTTTCAATTTTAATTTTTATAATTATTATTTTTTTAAATAATTTATTAGTAATAAAATTAATTAAATAAATTGTAATTATATTTTTCAAATATTTTTAATCATTTTTTTTTTTTTTAATTTTGTTAATTATAAATATTTTTCTAATTTAGTAATTAGAAAATTTTTTTAGAAATAATATTAAAATTATTATCATGAATCATTAGGGAATTATTTTAATAAATTAGTAGCGAATTATTTTTATCATTTTTTTTTTTTATTTATAGATCGCGAATTATCAGTGAATTTATTTTTGTTAAATTCCTATCAAAATATTTTTATTATTAATTTTACATTAATTATTTACATTTTTAGATTTTAATTAATTTAATTATCTAATTTTTATAAAATTAGTTAATAAATATTAATATTAAAATTAATTATTAAAATATTAATATTAAAATTATTATTAAAATGTAATTAATTAATTGAATTAATCAATTAATGAAAATAGTAATTTACGAAATTTTGCATTAATTTTTTATATATTAATTAAATAATTTTTATAAAATTTAATCATTGAAAAATTACGAGAAGTAATTTATTTATTTAATATATTTTTAATTCTTTTTTTTTTTTTTTTTTTTTTTGATTAAACAATAAATTTTAACTTTCTATAATTTTTTTTCCACCTTGAACTATGGGTCAGAGTCAACAATAAATAAAGATAATTTTACCTTCATTAGAGCAAATCGTTGATCGTCCGCAAGTTTTAATGACGGTGCCATGGTTTCAATTTACTGTCACCTTTGAATTTTTTTCCTTTTTTTTCACTTTTGTTTCCTGAACACTAACTTTTCAATATTTTGTAATTTTCTTTATTTACTATAAAAAAAAAAAATGTTTTCATTGGAATTTTTTTTTTATTACTTTTATGGAATTATTTAATTATTTTTAAATAATTTCATTGTTATTTAATTTGTAATTTTGGAAAACTTTTCCGATTTTTTATTTTCAATTCTTCAATTTTTTTCTTTTTAAATTATTGTTTATTTTTAATTTTCAATTTTGCTAATTGAATTATTAAATTAAAAAAAAAATTTTTTTAATTACAATTTTTATTATACATTTTTTTTAGCAAAAATGAGATTTTTTTTTATAATTAAATATTTAAATTAACTTTGGAATTTTAAATTCATTTTTTTTTTTTATTAACTTTTTTGTGGAATCGATTTTTCAAAATAGAATTTTTAATTTTAAATTATCGATTCAATTTTTAAAAATTTTATTTAAAAAAAAAAATTAAAATTTGTTATTCTATAGTAATTTATTTATTTATAAAACAAGACCTTTATTTATTTTTAAATTATTCTGGCAATGCAAAATATTAGGGAATTGATGAATTATTATTTTTTTTTTTAAAATTTTATTTCAACAAAAACAAACTTAAATGACACGTGTCAATTAAAAAATAAACAATACAGAAAAAAAATGTTTTTTTCAAAAATTAAAAATATAAATTTTTTTTTTTTAAATTAATTTGGAAATTTAAGTGAACTATTTTCATATAATTAGCGAATGAACTGGAGAGCGAGTTTTATAAAGTTAAATATATATATAAATAAAAAAAAACTCGCTCTATCAACGCGAAAGCTGATTGAAGACTAAACAGAAATCATAAAACTTGGAGGGACTTGAGACAACTCCAGGTCATACCCCACTATTTTCTTTCTCCTGAGGTGAGAAATGCTCATTTCGTTTCAGTAATTTAATTCCTTAAGCTTTTTGTATACATTTTATATTTACGCATTTTCAGAAATTAACTTTCGACAATTTAAAAATAATTACATTCCTTTTAATATCTATACAATTGAAACGTTGCTTTTCTTCGTTATAATTTATTTCCAATCGTTCAAACGTTTCAGTCTATTTTTATTTTTTCATTTTTTTTTTTTTTTTAATATTTACGAAACTGTGATTAAATTTTTTTTTTTTTAATTTTAAGGATAAGTTTTTGTCGATATTCTATCATTAAAAAAAAAGTCGAAATATCGATATTATCGATAATAATCGATATATCGAAGTTTCAATCGATAAATCGAGGTTTTAATCGATAATTGAATCGATATATCAAAGTCACAATCGATAATTGAATCTATATAACGACGTTTCAATCGATATATTGATAATTGAATCGATATATCGAAGTTTCGATCGATAAATCGAGGTTTCAATCGATAATTGAATCGATATATAGAAGTTACAATCGATAAATCAAAGTTTTAACCGATATATCTATTGAGATTTCGATATATCAATTAAAACTTCGATATATCGATTCTATAATCGGTTACTATCAATAATTAAATCGATATATCGAAGTTTCAATAGATAGAAACTGATAATTAAATCGATATATCGAAGATACAATCGATAATAACCGATTATAGAATCGATATATCGAAGTTTCAATCGATATATCGAAATCTCAATTGATATATCGAGGTATAAGTCGAAATATCAATTAATCGAAGAATAAATGTCTCGAAGTATAAATCGATATATCGAAATATGAGTCGATTAATCGTAGAATCAATTAATTTATCGATACATCAAAATTTAAAAAAAAATGCATAAAAATTTATTAATATATGTAATTAATGTAAAATTTAAATGAAAGAAAAAATATTGTATGTATAAATTTAGTGTAAAGTCACATTATTATCATATAGCCTACGGCCCTTACTGTTTACAATTTTTAACCTCAAAGCCACGTCAAGGTTAAGATTTGAGAGACATTTGACAATTTTTTTTTTTTGTAATTTTATTTACCTTCTTATATATATGTATTAGTCAAATTTAAATTTTCTCATTTTAAAATTAATTAAATCAAAACATTCAAAATTTACTCAATTTAGACAGTAGGTTTCGAATTATAAAATTTTTAATTTTTAACAAAAATATTTTTTTTTAATTTAGAAAAAAAAGAATGAAAATTATTTTATTGTTTCTAAAATTAAAATAATATTAAAAAAAAAAACAAAATGTTTACATAAAAAAAAATAATAACAAAAATTTTTCCTGTTTTTAATTAAAATTGAAACTTATCTTCCATCTAACGGATTAAATTCGAATGAATCAAATTGTTATTATCGACTGAAGAGCATTTAGATTATTTTTAATGTTGACATTGTAGTATTCGCTTATAAATTAAGCATTCTATAAATTATTTTTTTTTTAACTGTTAATATTATTTAATTGGTATTTATATAATATTTAATTTAATATAATAATATTCGATAAATCGATAAAAAATTCGATTTATCGATTTATGGTTCGATATATAAATTCAAAAATTCGATTTATAGTTCGATATATCGATAAAAAAATTCGATTAATCGATTTATGGTTCGATATATCGATTAAAAATTCGATTTATCGATTTATGGTTCGATATATCGATTAAAAATTCGATTTATCGATTTATGCTTCGATATATCGATAAAAAATCAGATTTATCGATTTATATTTCGATATACCGATAAAAAAATTAGATTTATCGATTTATAGTTCGATATATCCATAAAAAATTCGATTTATGGTTCGATATATCGATTAAAAATTCGATATATTGTTCTATATATATCGATTAAAATTATATTTATCGATTAATAGTACGATATATCGATAGAAAATTCGATTTATCGATTTATGCTTCGATATATCGATTAAAAATTCGATTTATCGATTTATGCTTCGATATATCAATAAAAAATCAGATTTATCGATTAATACTTTGATATACCGATAAAAAAATTAGATTTATGGTTCGATATATCGATTAAAAATTCTATTTATCAATTTATGGTTCGACATATCGTTAAATAAAATTCGATTTATGGTTCGATATATCGATTAAAAATTCTATTTATCAATTTATGGTTCGACATATCGTTAAATAAAATTCGATTAATTGATTTATGCTTCGATATATCGATAAAAAATCGACTTATGATTCATTTAAAATTTTTTTTAATTTCTCTCCTTTATCGAATTTTGATTGGTCAAATTTTTTAAATTCTCGCCAAAATATTTTTGTAGGTTATGTTTGTGTTCGGTCATTATTTCAAAATTTATAAATTTAAATTATAAATAAAATTTTTTTTTGTTATTATTATTATTATTTAAAATATAATTAATTAAATATAAATAAAGTAATTAATTATAAATTATTTATTTAAACAATATTATTAATTAATTTAATTTCTTAATTAAATATAAAAGCAATTGGCTAGAAAGGAATAATTTTTTTTTGTAAATAAAAATTTTATAAATTATAAAATATAGAAAAGGAAAAAAAATATATTTTCGTTTATAAAAAAAAAAAAAGAATAGAAAATAAATATGAAAATGCCAATAAAGACGGGGGCAATAAACGCATTTTATTGTGTCAATTATAAATTATTATTATATGTATACGTATATAGATATATATATATATTGAAGTTCACGACGTTGTTATGTATACGCGTGCGCAATAGTTTAAAGACATTTCAATTTTTCCCACGTTTGTAAAACATAATCAACCTCACACAGAGTTTATATCTGTCCTTTTGACAGTGAACCAGTGTCTGTGTTCGAAGAGATTAAATAATTCTCGTTTTGAAAAAATCCTCAATATTATAATTATATTTATTATAATAAATCAATTTTCTTCACTTTTTTTTTCACGTAAGTAATTTTAATTTTCAATTTTACTGAAAAAAAAATTTTTTTTTCTTTAAATTTTTAGTTAAAAAAAATTAATAATTTCAAAAGATAACTATTTAATAATAATTAAAGTTTTATTTAATTAATTTTTAATAATTAATAATTATTAATTAATTGTACCAATTATTTAATTAATTATTTTTCATTAATTATAACTATATAATTATTTAACAATTTCTTATTAAGTATTAATTAACTGTTATTAATTATTAACACTAATAATAATAATATTTAATTAAATAATTTATTTAATTATAATTTTAATTAAAATTAATTTTATTTAATTTGTTGTTTTTTAATTTTTTTATCTATTGAACATTAAATTTTCTAATTAATTAGAAAATTGATTATAAAGAAAAAATAATAATTCTAAAAAGAGTAATTATTGGAAATAATTATTATTTAAAGATATTTTCTAGTTGGGAAATGACGATACTTTTCTTTTTTTTTTTTCATTTGAATAATGTCAATGTAATTATGGTGCTGTTTCCAGTCTCCAATCTTTTTATATATATATCTCTCTCTCTCTTTCTCGCGGCATGGATTTTAATCTATAGCTGCGATGAAAGAGAAAAAAATTATATTCACTTTCCTTTGGCGACCGTGACTGGTCACTGGTCTCCAAAGGGACTTTGATCATTGTCGTTGTCGTCGTCGTCGTCATTATTAAAAACGACGAAAAGACGATCGAGTTTAAAATTATTCTCAATCATCAAATGATTTTCATAATTTCACAAGTGATTGAAAAATTCATTATTAATGATCTTTTTCAAGACATGCAATAGTTTGAAATTTTTTTACAACGACACAGAAATTGGAAACAAAAATAGTATTGGTATTTTTAAGCAATTTTATGCTAACAAAAAAAGAAAAAAAAATAGTAAAAAAGTAAAATAGTAGTGGTAGTAGTAGTAGTAGTAAAATAATAAAAATAAAAAGTTGTGAATATTTCTTTTCTTGGGATAGAAAAAAAATTTTTTACAAAAACACTTTTTTTTAGATTTTACCCTCACTTTTTTTTCAAAATCCTAACATAATAGACAATTTTGGAACTTGGCATCGTGTTTAGGGAGCAAAAATACATTGAAAAGCACTCCCAATATCGAAAATGAAAAAAAAATTTTTTTTTGGTCCTTACCCCCACTTTTCTTAAAATCCTGACGTACTAGACAATTTTGAAACCCGGGATAGTGTTTAGCGAGCAAAAATATATTGGAAAGCACTCCCAATATCGAAAATAAAGAAAAAAAAAATTTTTTTTGCTCCTTACCCCCACTTTTCTCAAAATCCTGACGTACTAGACAATTTTGAAACCCCGGATAGTGTTTAGCGAGCAAAAATATATTGGAAAGCACTCCCAATATCGAAAATAAAGAAAAAAAAAATTTTTTTTAGTCCTTACCCCCTACTTTTCTCAAAATCCTGACGTACTAGACAATTTTGGAACCCGGGATCGTGTTTAGCAAGCAAAAATACATTAGAAACCACTCCGATATCGAAAAAAAAAATTTTTTTTAGTCCTTACCTCCACTTTTCTCAAAATCCTGACGTACTAGACAATTTTGGAACCCGGGATCGTGTTTAGCAAGCAAAAATACATTAGAAACCACTCCGATATCGAAAATAAAAATTTTTTTTGGTCCTTACCCCCACTTTTCTCAAAATCCTGACGTACTAGACAATTTTGAAACCCGGGATCGTGTTTAGCAAGCAAAAATACATTGGAAAGCACTCCCAATATCGAAAATAAGCCAAAAAAATTTTTTTTTGGTCCCTACCCCCACTTTTTTCAAAATCCTTACGTGATACGTAATTTTGTGACCCGGGAATGTATTTAGCGGGCAAAAATACATTGAAAAGCACTCCGATATCGAAAATAACTTTTAAAAAAATTTTTTTTTGGTCTCAACCCCCACTTTTTTCAAAATCCTTACGTGATACGTAATTTTGTGACCCGGGAATGTATTTAGCGGGCAAAAATACATTGAAAAGCACTCCGATATCGAAAATAACTTGAAAAAAATTTTTTTTAGTCTCTACCCCCACTTTTTTAAAAATTTTTTTACGTGCTATAAAATTTTTGAACCCGATTTTAAGGTTTTTGATTTTTTTTTTCTCTTTAACTTGACGTGTTAGAAACATCCGTAAGATCTTAAATTAAAGCTTTCATCGTACATTTTAAGACGCAACATGCGCAAGACAAAAAAATGAATTTTGAAAAATTGGGGGTGGAGGCCAAAAAAAAAATTTTTTTTTTTTCTGTTCGATATGGGAATCGTTTTCAATGTATTTTTGTCCGCTGAACACGATTCCGGATCTCAAAATTGCCTAGCACGTCATTATTTTGAGAAAAGTGGGGATAAAAACCACAAAAACGGGTTTTTTTTGTATTTTTTCAAAATCCTAACGTACTAGACAACTTTGGGACTCGGTATCGTATTCAGTAGACAAAAATACATTGAAAACTACTTCGATAAAAAAAATGTTGAATTTTTCCTTAAATAATTTTTGTAACGAATTTCCATTTTGATTTGTTTGACGGTTTTATATACTTGCCTTTAGTAAATTAAGATTCGCGTCGGTTAAGATGACTCATGTCTTTTATAATTTGAATAAAATAGAAATTTTTTTTCGTTTCCTTTGTTTTAAAGTTTTGCAATTTTTTTTTTTTTTTTTTTTTTTTTTAATGTATGGAAAAGTGTCGTCAAGGTTTTTATCTTCACTTTTGTATCTCCATACATAAATATAGAGGAACTGACATTCGTAATTTCCTGTTTGTGTTACGAGAGATTCATATATGATAGTTTCTTCTCTATGATTTTGATAGTGATGCGTTATTATATTTTACCTAGGTTCTCATAATTTTTGTATTCATCGAACATTTGTCGAGAGCCTTAAATTAAAAAAAAAAAATAAATAATAAAAAATTATATTTTACAGATTAGCGAAAAAAATGAGGGACAAATATTTCTTATTCATTATTTTTATAATTTTTTTTAATACACTAATTCGTGACGTTTTATTATTACGTTTTTAAATTTAATAAGTTGTACTCAAAATTTATTATCTGGAAATAATTTTTATTTTAGTATTTTTTTTTTTTATCTTTTTTTAAAAGGAAATAAAACAAATAATTTTAGTACCGGCACGAATTTATTTTTATATTTAGTAAATTTTTAGAATCATCAAAAATTTCTCGTAAAAAAAAACATTAGAAATGTCGTAATAATTTCAATTTATTTATTTTTTTAATATCTATGTAAAAATTTTGCATTTGTTCTTCTTAAAGTTAAAAAAATATTTTTTTTTTATAAATTCCTGTAAACTTAAATTACCAACAGAAAGGTTTGTGTCCCTGCTAAATTTTTGCGGGAATTTCTTTATCGACTTAAAATTTTCCTAATCTGCACCATAATTCGATATATCGAATTATAAATCGATAAATCGAACTGTGAATCGATATTTAGAACCATAATTCGATAAATCGACAAGTGCATCAAAATATCGAACTTTATATCGATATAAATAATCGATATGTCGAACCATAAATCGATACATTGAATTTTTAATCGAAATATCGAACTTTATATCGACGTAAACGATCAATATATCGAACTATAAATTGATAGATCGAATTGCTAATCGAAATATCGAACTTTATATCGATATAACAATCGATATGTCGAACCATAAATCGATATATCGAACCATAATCAATAAATCGAATTCTTAATCGAAATATCAAACTTTATATCGATAAAAAAATATCGAATATAATATCGAACCATAAGTCGATAAATCGAATTTCTAATCGAAATATCGAACTTTATATTGTCATAAAAATCGATATATCGAATTATAAATAGATTTTTTTTTCTTTTATTAATAATTTAAATTTATTTTCTTTCGAAATAAATAAAAATTATTTTATTAAAAATCAAAAAAAAAATTCGATATTTTCATTTATTTCATGGAAAGAATAAATTTTTGAATTATTTGACAAGTGTAGAAATGTCACTCATTAATTGTCTAATTGGAAGGAAGTGAAAAATGAATATAAAAATTGTTGATATTTGAATTTTTGCCAACTTACGAAATTAATTTCAAGTGTATCAAAAATGTTTTGGTATTTTTTTTTCACATTCACAGAATTAACGGCAATTTGCCAAATTTTTCATTTATTTTCGTAAAGCAAAATTTTGTATTATGCAAATTTTCTTAAATATTGTGTAAATTATCGGAAAAAAAATCGCCGTAGAGAGGGGAAGGGAGGGGGAATTTTATGAAAAAAAAAATTTTTTTTCAATTAATTTTGTTACATATTTTAAGATATAATTATTTATTATTGTAATATTCAGATATAAATAAATATATCTAATAAATATTATTTGGTAATAAATAAATAAATTTTTTTGATTTATTAAATATTTAAAAATATAATATAAAAACAAAAAATTATTAAATTTAACAAATTTAAAATTGTTTTTAATTTTTTAGAAAAATTATTTTATTAACTTTTTTTAAAAATATTTTTTCATATAAATTTATAATTTTTTTTTTAATTTTTCATTTTGTTATAACAAAATATTTTCGAGTCTGTATTTTCTTGCTCTTTGCCTTGAACTTGAAACAGCGAACTCTTCAGATCACCTCGTTTCAGCGATTCTCAACTATTCGAGACAATTGAATATTATATATATATATATGTTTAACAATAAAAATAATATTAACATTTTTAAAAAATTAATTTTTTAAATTTTGGAGAAAATTTTAAAATTTTTTGAATAAATTTTTCATTTTAATATCATTTATGAAATTAAAAAAAAATTTCTTTTCTGTACACAGTAAATTAAAAAAAGATATTAAAAATTTTTTTAAAAAAGTACTAAAATTAAAAAAAAATTTTTTAATACTTTAAATAATTATAATATATATAATAAAAATAATAATAATAATAATAATTTAAATATAATTTATTTATTTATTTAATTGTTTACAATATAAAAAACTTATAATTTTTTGAATTTTAAAAATGTTTTCAATATTTATAATTTTGTTTAAAAATAGAAAATGAAAAGAAAAAAATTCAAATTTTCCAAAAACATTTTCAATTTTTGCCTTATAAAACCAAAAATTAATTTAATAAATTTTTTAAAAATATTTCAATTTTGTTTTTTAATGAAAAATTTAAAAAAAAAATTATAAAAAATAAATAAAAAAAAATTATTTTGAAAATTTTTTTATTTTTTAAAATTATGGTTTTTTTTCTTTAAAATAAGAAAAAAAATTAAATTTTTTTTTTAATTGCTGTAATATATCATAATAATAATAATAATAATAATAATAATTGAGGTTCACTGAAATGTGAATTGCTCGTTTGTTCTCGGCAATATTCGAGGCAGATCGTAAACACACACACAAACATAGTCATTTTCTGATTTGTTTAGTTGCCGCGACCATCTGAGTCCAACGACAACGCATTGACAACGCATGTGAACTGATTATTTGAAATTATATTGTCAGCTGTCCGTGACCAAAAATATATATGTGTCAGTGATTTGATTTTTGTTTAAAGTTGGGACAAACAAAAAATAAATAAAAAGTTAAAAAAAAGTGTTCTTTTTTTTTTTTTTTTAATAAAAAAATATTTTAACGAACAAAAAAAAAATTTAATGTAATCTTTACACGTCAACATATTTTTTTTTTCTTTTTAAATGTTTTAAAATGTGCCTCAAACTCATTCAAGGTCTTCTCACTTAGAAATGGTAAAAACTATAAATATATATTTAATGCTTATTCCCCCTTCCCCCCCCCAAAAAAAAAAAATTAAGTCCAAAATTTTTGGTTTTTATATATTTTTTTCTTTATATATATATATATATTTATTTTTTTCAAATTCGCGCCATAATGATGTATTTTTATTTTGTAATTACGATTTTTTAATTTTCTGTATTTAAAAAATTTTTTTTTTTTGTTATTATTTTAATTTTATTCATTTTTATAATTTTTTTTAATTTCGTTTTTTATTTAGAAATTTATTTATTTATTTATTTATAAATAAATTTTTTATTTTTTCTTATTAATTTTTAAAAATTTATTTTGTTCTTTTTTATTTTTTTAATTTAATTTTTTTATGTTTTGTTTTTTTAAGTTTAAATTTTTTATTTATTTATTTTTTTTTATTTTTACTTATTGTTACATCATTTTTTTTAGTTTTTTCAATTTTGTTTTCTTTTCTTTTTTTTTATATATTTATAATTTTTCTATCCGTTTTTTTTATATGTATTTTTTTTTAATATTTTGTTTCACTTGATTTTTTTTTTATTTTTACTTTCCCTTTTTTTTTGGTTATCAATTTTTTTTTCCTTTTTTTTTTAAATCAACTAATTAAAAACGAAACTCGCGATTTTCCGATCAGTCTCAAGCAATTTTTTTTCATCGTACCAATTATTCGCAATTAAAATTGATTATGATTCTGATTAAAAAATCAACAAGAGATGACAATTAAAAAATTTTTTTTCTTTTTTTTTTCTTAATCATTTGACTGAAATTTTTGCATTGAGAAAGTGAAGATTATTTTATAAAATTAAATGCGCGAGAATTTTTTTTTTTTCATTTTGAAAGATTTATTAATTGAAACCTCGACTTTGGCACAAATTCCCCCGAAAAATCATTGCGCACGGCCAACTAAACTCAATTCTTGATCTTGAAAGTTCGATGTGTTATATAAAAATCATTTCAATTTTTGCATGATAAAAATATCTTGGAATGTAATCGCGTTTTTTTTTTTTTTTTTTTTTATATTAACATTTTCTTAAAATTTCATGAAAAAAAATTATTTTTGCTTGTGCAATCAATTTTTTTTTTAATTAGAAAGAGGAAAGTTTTTATTGAAATTAATAAAAAAAAAAAAAAAATTGAAAAAGAAAATAAAAATTACGTGATGGATGTAAATAAAAAGTGGTTTAATTTTTTTACTGCCTGATTGAAAGTAAGCGATAGGAAGTAGTTTATTGCATAGAGTAATTGAGCTTCCTGTCTCACAATTAATCTGAGTCTCTGTAGGTAACGAGAGTTGTGATTTAAATTTGTACACGAGCCGCAAGAGACAATCCAATCAAACCACTTGGTATTTTTAGTTATATGCACTGGCACTCTTTATTCAAGGGTCGAAAGCGTCAATATACTTTTTTAAAAATTTTTTTATTGGAATTTTTAATTTTTGATATATTTTTTATAAATTTTTTATTGAGAAATTTTTATACTTTTATTTATTTTTTTTTTATTTTTTATTGAAATTTTTATACTTTTATTTATTTTTTTATATTTTTTATTGCAAATTTTTTTATTTTTTTAATATATTTTTTAAATTTTTTAATGAAAATTTTATTTTTTTTATAATTTTTAATTCAAATTTTTATTAATTTATTTGTTTTTTTTCTATATTTAGAATTTTTTAATGAAAATTTTATTTTTTTATATATTTTTTAAATTTTTTATTGAAAATTTTATTTTTTTATATATTTTTTAAATTAATAATTAAAATTTTTTATACTTTCATTTATTTTTTTTTGTATTTTTTATTCAAATTTTTATTAATTTATTTGTTTTTTTTATATATTTAGAATTTTTTAATAAAAATTTTATTTTTTTATATATTTTTAAAATTTTTTATTAAAATTTTTATACTTTCATTTATTTTTTTTTATATTTTTTCTTCAAATTTTTATTAATTTATTTGTTTTTTTATATATTTTTTAAATTTTTTATTGAGAATTTTATTTTTTTATATATTTTTTAAATTAATAATTAAAATTTTTATACTTTCATTTATTTTTTTTAATAATTTTTAATTCAAATTTTTATTAATTTATTTGTTTTTTTTATATATTTTGAATTTTTTAATAAAAATTTTATTTTTTTATATATATTTTTTAAATTTTTTATTGAAATTTATATACTTTTACTTATTTTTAAAAATTTTTATTAATTTATTAATTTTTTTTATATTTTTTGAATTTTTTAATGAAAAATTTTGTACTTTTATTTATTTTTTAAATTTTTTATTAAAATTTTTTATATTTATTACATTTTTTTTAGAAAATTTTATTCTTTTATTTATTTTTTTATATAAATTAAAATTTACAACCCTCGGGGATCGAATCCATGACCCTATACCTAACCTAAGACATATAATCTAACGCCTAAACGACCGCGCCAAATCGACTTTATTTTTTTATATATTTTTTTGAAATTTTTTATACTTTAATTAATTTTTTCAACATTTTTTTATTAAAAATTTTATTTTATTTATTTTTTTTAATTTTTTATTGAATTTTTATACTTTTATTTGTTTTTTTTTTTTGTATTTTTATTGAAAATTTTATCTTTTAATTTATTTTATTTATATTTTTTAAAATTTTTTTAAATTTTTTATATATTTTTTTATTTTTATTGAAATTTTTATTCTTTATTTATTTTTTATTTCTATTGAAAATTTTATTCTTTTATTTATTTTTTAAAGTTTTTATCGAAAAAATTTATTCTTTTATTTATAAAAAAATTTTTTTTATTTTTTTTTTATTGAAATTTTAATTTATTTTTTTGTATATTTTAAAAATTTTTTATTAAAATTTTTATTATTATATTTATTTTTTTATATATTTTTCTAATTTTATATTGAAATTTTTATTATTTCTGTCAAATAAATTTTTTTAATTCTTTTAGTTAATACAAAAAAAAAAAAAAAATTTGAAAAATAAATAAAGAAAATTAAAATTACGAATTCCAATCGATGATGTAATGAAAATAATCAATTGTTCTCGTCTCGGTCTATTTGTCCTTATTCGATGAATCGTTTTCTGAAATACTCGTAAAATGATACAATTATTTGATTATAAATCGTCACTGAGAAGAAAATAATTATTATTTAATTTTATTATTATTTTAATTTAATATAATATTGTTTTAGTATATTGTTATTTTATTATATTATTATTTAATTATTTCTTTAATTAATAATTAATAAATTATCAAATATATTTTTTAAAAAAATTTAAATTTAGCGCCATTATCTACAGTTTTGTGTTACATGGTTGGCACTACTATGCAGTTGCCGATTCCTAACCTAAAAATTCTACTACTTTGTTAATTCATAAACAGCTTTGAAATTAAAATTTCTTTTTGAATAATGTTTGTTCATGAAAAATAATTATTTTATTTAGTAAATTATTATTAGCAAATAAAAAATTAATTAAAATATTATTGAAACACTTTTTTTTTTTTTTTTTTTTTTTTAATTCAAAATAAATTAAAGCTGTATCTTTTTTTTTTACAAAAATCGAATATTGTACGGAGATTTTTTTGTTTGTTAATTGTGAAATTAAAAATCGGAAAAGAACAAACGACTGTATAATTTACTAATCTCTCGACAAATAGAGAAATATTGTCCCTGAGTAAATGTTTAGAAAAGATTTTCTCAGCGGATTAAGAATTATTCTTATGTTTGTCTTTGCCACTTTATTTCGAAAGATTATTTATTTCTACAATGCGAGAATTTAATATCGAAAATTAAAGTTTGCAATATTTTATTTAATTTCAATTTTTTTTTTAATTTCTGCAAAACTTTATTTTCCAATTAATTAAATTTGGAAATTTTCTAAAAAAAAAAAATTCTTTTTTTGTATTTATTTCTTATTTATATATTGAATTTTTTTTTTTAAATTACAGCTTGTCTTAATTTTTATTTAAAATCAATTTAATTATTTTAAAAGTAAATTAAAAAAAAAAATAAATTTAATAAATAAAAGAAATGTTATAATTTTCATTTTTTTTTTGTGAATGAAAATTAAAACGAATTATGTGAGAAAATTGCCATTTTGCATGGATAATATATACATATTACATTCACGTTATACAATGAAATTACATATATCTTTTAATGATCCCAAGAATGTTGTGCTTTCATGGCAATAAATAATTTACATATACGTCAATTATGGTAAATTTCTAATTGTCGGTGTCATTTAACTCTCAGTCAGTGGTGCCAGGCTGCACACCAATTCCACTCCCACCATGCCGCCCGTGCGCCTCCCACCATACGGCCACACACACAAGTGTAAAGCGTGCGCTTACTCTTGTAGGTGTGCCTATTTTTCGTTTTCCTCATATTCGCCCGCTTCAGCTGAGCGACTATGCCTGTTTTTACCGACAGCCGGTTAATTTCACGCGCGAACTTTTAAATTCTTTATAATATAAATATACTTTTATTAATGTTTTTATAGATATTTATTAATAAATAATTAATAAATGATTAGTAATTAATTAATAAATAACCGATAAATAATTATTACATAATTAACAATAATTTTTAATTAATAAATTAATATTTAATAATTATTAATTAATAAATTAATATTTAATAATTATTAATTAATAAATAATTATTGAATAATTATTAATCAATAAATTATTGTTAAAATAATTGTGCTTGTACAATTATTTATTTATAATTTATTGATTAATAATTATTCAATAATTATTTATTAATTATTAATTATTAAATATTAATTTATTAATTAATAATTAATAAATGATTAGTAATTAATTAATAAATAACCGATAAATAATTATTACATAATTAACAATAATTTTTAATTAATAAATTAATATTTAATAATTATTAATTAATAAATTAATATTTAATAATTATTAATTAATAAATAATTATTGAATAATTATTAATCAATAAATTATTGTTAAAATAATTGTGCTTGTACAATTATTTATTTATAATTTATTGATTAATAATTATTAAATATTAATTTATTAATTAAAAATTATTGTTAGTTATGTAATAATTATTTATCGGTTATTTATTAATTAATTACTAATCATTTATTAATTATTTATTAATAAATATCTATAAAAACATTAATAAAAGTATATTTATATTATAAAGAATTTAAAAGTTCGCGCGTGAAATTAACCGGCTGTCGGTAAAAACAGGCATAGTCGCTTAGCTGAAGCGGGCGAATATGAGGAAAACGAAAAATAGGCACACCTACAAGAGTAAGCGCACGCTTTACACTTGTGTGTGTGGCCGTATGGTGGGAGGCGCACGGGCGGCATGGTGGGAGTGGAATTGGTGTGCAGCCTGGCACCACTGCTCTCAGTTTCCTGTAATTATTTGAAGGAAACGGATGTTCTTTAATCATTCACGTTTCACACCTTTAAAATAGTCCTTTCCTCCTTTTTCTTTCAAATACATTCATTTTTTTTCTCATACTTCATAGGAAAGTTAATTTTTAACATTGTTTTGGTGATTAATTTTTTCTTTATTACATTTCTTTTCTTCTAAAATAATTAAAAAATAAAATTAAAATAATCAAACATCGATATATCGAACTGTGAGTCGATATATCGAATCATAAATCGATACATCGAATTATTTATCGATATATCGAACAATCCAATCGAAATATCGAACCATAAATCGATACATCGAACTATTAATCGATATATCGAAAAATAAATCGATATAAACAACTAATAATCGATATATCGAACTATAAATCGATAAATCGAACTGTTAATCGATACAAACAATCGATAAGTCGAACTTAATCGATATATCGAAATATAAATCGATAAACAGAACTGTTAATCGATATAACGAAAAATCAATCGATATATCGATCTATGAATTGATATATCGAACCATAAATAAATAAGTCGAACTATTAATCGATATATCGAAGTGTAAATCGATAAGTCGAACTGAAAATCTTTATATCGAACCATAAATCGATACATCGAACTTTCTATCGATATAAACAATTAAAAATTGATATATCGAACTATAAATCGATAAATCGAACTGTTAATTGATACAAACAATCGATAAGTCGAACTTAATCGATATATCGAAATATAAATCGATAATTTGAACTGTTAATCGATATAACAAAAAATCAATCGATATATCGAACTATGAATTGATATATCAAACAATAAATCGATAAGTCGAACTATTAATCGATATATCGAAGTGTGAATCGATAAGTCGAACTGAAAATCGAAATATCGAACCATAAATCGATACATCGAACTTTCTATCGATGTAAACAACTAAAAATCGATGTATTGAACTTTTAATCAATATATCGAACGATAAGTCGATACATAATGGCATTGAATCATATATCGATATTATACTTAATAGTAGAACATCTGAAATGTGAACGATATTTTTATTGAATAGAAAAATGAATTGTCTAAGCTGAAAAAGTTATTTTTATATTTTTTTCGCAGTGTCGAAGGAGAAGATATAAAATTTTGGCCTAATGTCTGTATGGTCGACGAGCACTGGACGAAATTCAGTATTTGGTGCGGAGGGTGGACCGCCCCCCTCCTCACACCTTTCAATTCATCCTCAACCACTTACACATTTGCACAGCACCACCGGACACTGTTTTCACAAAAGATTTCATAACTGCCAGGTTTGTTTATGTTTATTTATATATGTATATAGACATGTAACTATTAATTTATAAAAAATTAATGATTCGTGGAAAATTTTATTTAAATCAAATAAAAATTTACTTGAATAAAATAAATATTTATTTCAATCAAATAAAAATTTATTTGAATGTAATAAATATTTATTTGAATCAAATAAAAGTTAATTTAAATCAAATAAAAATTTATTTGAATCTAATAAAAATTTATTTGAATCAAATAAATATTTATTAGACTATGAGACAAATATATAATTTCTCTGGGTGAACTTAATAAAAAAAAATTAAATTGCAAAATTGAAAAAATAAATAAATTTGTAAAATTCAATTTAGTAAAATTTAATTTTAGTTTCAAATACAATTTTTTTTTTAGGTTTTTTATATCATTTTTATTAAATAATATGGAGTTGATTGGATTTTATTAAAAATTAATTTTTTTTTTAATTTTCTAACAATTTCCTACCTAAACAATATTATCGGTTCCAATTTTTTTTTTATTCCTGCGCTTTGCAATCTTTCTCTTTTACTTTCTCTTTTTGCACAATTATTTATTTATTTAACTATTATTAATTTGGAATTTTTTTTTTGTAATTATAATTTTGTTAAAAAATTTTAAATAAAATATAAATAATAATATATTTTTTATGTAATATATTATTTTTTATATTATATTTTATACAATATTATTTTATTTATTTTTTTTTTTTATTTTCTCTCTGCACTTTGAATTTTTTTTTCTTTTTTTTTTTATCTCTTAACGGCCTACTAACATTAATTTCAGCTTTTTTTTCTTCTTCTTCTTCTTTTTATTAATTTTTTTTCTTTTCCATTAATTAGTGTAATTGTTATTTTTTGTTTGGTTCAGCACCTGTTGGTTTTTTTGTCCTACGTGGGACTTGCTAGAAGCTCCTCTGTTGGCACAACAATTTGGTATGTTCTTCTAATTGCTCAACACACGAGCTTTATACTTAACTCTCGCTACTAACAATTCTATAAAAAAAAAAAAAAAAAATAATTCTTTTTTAAATTATTATTATCTTCATTAATTTACAGTTCCAATGAATTTTTTTTTTTGCATTTAATAGAAATTTATTTTAATTTCTTTATACAAACGTAAAAAATTATTTTAACTCCAAAAAAAATTTTCCTTTTTTAAAACTAAAGAAAATTTATTTTTTTTTTATATATTTCTTGGAGATTTTAAATTTTTTTGAAAATATTTCCTCCCTTTAAAAAAAACAAAAAATTGAAAAATAAATTTTTTATTCCAATAGTTCGATTAAAAATTAAAAAAAAAAAATTTTTTTAATTTTTTTAATTAAAAATTATTTTTCTTTTTTCCATTTTTTTTTATTAAAATTTTTTTTAGTCTAAGATGTCACAATCTGGAGATGGCCTTCATACTCCGGGATATCTTGCTTGGAGGAAACTTCAACTCAGCAGAGCAAAACTTAAAGCATCGAGTAAAACTTCGGCACTTCTCTCTGGTTTTGCCATGGTAATTATTATATTTTTATTTTTAATTTATATTTTCCTATTGGAATTTACTTATGAGTGTCACATTTGAGAAGTTTTCCCCCATCCTTTTTGTTTTTTTTAACGTATTTTTTTGTAACTTACTAGTATTTTTTCTGGGGAATTACGAAAATTACCGATGACAAAAGAAAAAGGTTATTGTAGAACAGCCTTAAGCCACACTGAAAAAATTGAAAAATTTGTATTAACGTTGTGAGTGTACCCTAATGTTCCTGGTAACTTCCAAAAATATTAAGGTACGATTGCAAATTTACTGGCAGCTTGCTTGTCCGCAGGTTGTCATGGTAATGCACAAGAGTAAGAGAGACAGTAACAGTTGTGAAGGCACCTTTTCTGCTAACAGATTGTCATGATAACGTACAAGAGTAAGAAAGACAGAGAATTTACTGTTTCTCTTACTCTTGTACGTTACCATGACAACTTGTTGGCAGACAAGGTGCCTTCACAACTGTTACTGTCTCTCTTACTCTTGTACGTTACCATGACAACCTGCAGGCAAGCAAGCTGCCAGGAAAGTTGCAATAGTACCTTAATATTTTTGGAAGTTACCAGGAACATTAGGGTACCGTCACAACATTAATGCAAATTTTTAATTTGTCCATTGTATCTTTATGAGAGACATTAAATTTTCTGTCCCTCTTACTCTCGTACGTTACCATGACAACCTATTGACAAACAAGGTGCCTTCACAACTATTACTGTACAGTAGCTCAAAACAAATACTCTAGCAAACACTACCGCATTAACAGGGTTGGATTACTATTAGAAAAAACCAACCAGAGCTCAAATATTGAAACAAATACTTAAGCAAAACACTGCCAGGGTTGGATCACTATTAAAAAAAAATAAGAGCTCATAAAAAAAACAATTTCAGGTCGCCATGGTTGAAGTGCAGTTGAACTCGGACACAAAAGTGCCAAAAGAAATGCTGATTGCCTTTGCCGTTTGCACCACACTTCTTGTTGCTGTTCATATGTTGGCATTAATGATATCAACATGCATTCTACCAAACATTGAAGCAGTTTGCAATCTTCATAGTATCAGTCTTGTTCATGAATCGCCACATGAACGTCTTCATTGGTATATTGAAGTTGCATGGGCATTTTCAACATTATTGGGACTATTGTTATTTCTTTTGGAAATTGCAATTTTATGTTGGGTGAAATTTTATGATTTTTCCGAAGTTGCCGCATGGTCAGCGTGTATTGTTCTTATTCCGGTATTAATTATATTTCTTGCATTCGCTGTTCATTTTTATAGAAGTCTTGTTACACATAAATATGAGGTTACTGTGTCAGGTATCAGGGAACTTGAATTGCTTAAAGAACAAATTGAGTTCTCAGACGCTGAAGGCGGAAGAAATGGAGTTAATACACTTCAAGGCAGTACCCATATTGTTTGATAAAAATTATTTTAAAGAAAAAAAGAAAGAAAAGAAAATGTTTTTATCTTGTGTTTACGTTCCCGTTCTATTCTTAGGCCTTAGACTGTGTTCACACGACTGCGTTCGAACCCAGTCATGTGAACACAGCCTAAAGCCTATCTAGTATTTACGTTCCTGTTCTTAGGCCTTAGGCTGTGTTCACACGACTGCGTTCGAACCCAGTCATGTGAACACAGCCTAAGGCCTAAGAATAGAAACGCAAACACTAGATAGAAAAAGACAGTAATATCGTCTGTTCTTTTCTATCTGACGTTCCCCTTCTATTCTGCTTTATGAACGATAAAATTCACAAAAGCAGAGAATTAACTTTAAAAAAAAAATTACTTTAAAAAAAAAATTTATCCCTTCTTTTAAAGACTGCATCGATTCCAGTGAGAGGGGAATTTCCCCACTTTTCTTTTTTTTTTTTAGAAAACAAAAACCGGAAAAAAGCGACTGCTCGATTCGCTGAAAATAATATTCGAGTTTCGAATCTCTGTAAATAAAATTTCTACACATTCCTTACAGTGCATAGGGACTTAAATATTGTATTGAATCGAATCTCTATTTTATTATTGATGTTTTTTTATTATTTTGTGTTTCTGGGCCTTTCTCCCCCCCTCCTTATTTCTTAAGGGTACGTTTACAAGATCGATATATTGTTCTCTTCGATACTATCCAATCACAATTCTGCAATTTCTCGATATATCGAACTGTAAACTGTGCCTAATGTTTTTTCAAGATTCTTTTGGAAACTTGAAATTTAACCTGTTTATATAAAGGCTGATTATCTTCTCATATTCGAAAAGTGAACTAGTCTTTATATATTAGATTTCAGTCGGTAGTGAAATATACATCCTAACTGCCTTCCGGTTTGATGACATTTTAAAAAGTCGTGACACTTCTATAATAAAATTAGTAAGGTGTAAAGGCCAATTCACAATTTCCGAAAGTCTTTCGCGAAGCTATTGTGCATTTGCCTTTACATCATACGCCACAAACTAATTTTATTATAGAAGTGTCACAACTATTCAAAATGCCGTCAAACCGGAAGTATATTCAATTTAGGTTGGTTTCCATTGTCCCCACTCACTATTTCGTCAACTACCGCACCCTGCTCTAGTGAAAATTTAGTGACTATTGTTAAAATTAAAGGTTACTAAAGTTTCCCTAGAGCAGGGTGCGGTAGTTGACGAAATAACGAGTGGGGAGAATGGAAACTAACCTTTAGTTTGTATATTTAATGCAATAATTTTTTTCTGAAATTAATTATAATAATTAATTAATAATGTTTCTAATAAATTAATTATTACAGTTATTAATTAGTTATTATTATTGATTAGTTGATAAATTTTGATAAGCGTTAATTGTATATCAAAAAAAATAATAATAATAAGGACAAAAACATCAACTGCCGAATTGACTGCTACCTGAAAAAATAAAAAAGAAGAAGAATTTATACACATTATTTTAGAAAATAAGTGTATTTGTAATTTATGAATCTTCATATTGTGTAGAAATAATTTTTTGTAGCAGTATTATATAGGTCATGACATTTATATTTATTATTGATTGTTTTTTTTTTTTTGAGTACTTCAATTATGATTTAATGAATTAATAATAAAAAAAAATGCAGGGAACTGAAAAAAAATTTGTATTTATTTAAGATAAAGAAAGAACTGATCCCCTTCTTTTATATTTTTATTTCAATCATAAACATAACCTATAATTTATTTCTTCTTATGTCTTTTTGTTTAGTGCGCGTCACATATATTTGAATTTTCTAAATTTCCTAATGAAAAAATAAAAATTAGCTATTGTGAAAGCAGCCTTATGGTATAAATATTAATAAATAAATAATAAAAAATTTTATTATAATATAATTTCGTTGGTAATTATGATTGTAAACTTTAAATTTTTGAGGTTATGATTGTATCGCAGTGTTTATTGGTTTTGTTGTAAGAAAATTGTAAACGTAACTTAAATTTTATTTCAATTGAATAATGGTACATTTACACTTTTGGTAAAAAATTTTTTTCAATTTGCATTTTTCGAAATACACAAACCTAATTGGCTGTCCACAAGGAATGAATCAGATTGTGGACAACCAATCAAGGTTTGTGTATGTCGGAAAATGCAAAACGAAGAAATTTTTTTTACTAAAGTTGTGAATTCTAGTTACTGTCACGTCCTGGGTTTGATGTGAAGGTGGTTTTTCGATATTCGATATATCGAATCGACTTAGTGGATTCTTTGTAACGAGCGACTATATTCTCGCTCGAATAACTTATCGATATCTCGAATTAACGATACTTACGCGCTAAATAATAAATATTCAAAATATTAAATAATTAATATTTTGTATTCTAGAATTTATTCTCACATAAATTTAGCAATTGAGGAAACTATAAAAAGTTAACTTAATTGTAAAATAATATCTTCACGCTTTAAGTATTTTCAAGTCTTATTCTCAAATCAAAGAATATAAACAGTTCTAAGAAAAGTCATAAATTAAGTAAAATAGCAAAAAGAAATATGATTCTAACTTTCCTTTAATCCCAACCATGAAATAAAAACCCTTAAAGATCATAAAAAATCCACTTGAAAAAGTTGTGGTCCTTTCTCTACAGGACACCAAACACATGTTGACCAGACACACATGTAGACTCGCTAAATCGAGAAAAGTCACGTATTGATCAAACAAAGGATAAAATATTTGTAAAGAAATATTTTATATCAACTAGATTTTTACATTAAAAATATAAATTAAAAATCATCATCTTCTCTATAGAACATTATTAAATATATAATCGTGGTGTGTGTGTGTGTGTGTGTGTTATTTACACAATAACAAGATAATAATTAATTATTACATTAATACGTATGAGTATGTTATATTGTTAATTATAATATTTATAATATAATAAATATTATGTATAAGATATACCTTGAAATATATAATTAGTAAAGTGTATAGTAAATAAGATACGTAGTGTTGTGCAGTGCAGTGTTGCTGGAAACAGCATAGAATAAGAAAATATAAAGAGCATGCGCAAAGAAGCCACATGGACTCACAGCTGAGCGCTTCTCCACTACTTGTACTTTATGCTTTACGTCAGATCTTATCTTGCCTTCGACTTGTCGAGTTCGCTCCAAGTCAACCTTGTATTTGTCTCTTTCTATATTTAATAAAAGCTTGGGTTTTAATCTAGAAGTCGGAACAATTAATAATTGGTTAATTCGTTATCTAATTATTATTGTTCGTCTTCAAGAGGATTTTCCCTCCGTTTTAACGGAAATTAATTGTGTAATTATTTAAACTTTCCCGGTTCATTTTAATGATTAACACTAAGGCTGAATCCACAAAATAACCAAGTGAAATTGCGCTTGCGCAATTAAATATACAACTTGGCTCGTAACATCTTTGTACCTTAATTACCGTTTGAAAACGGACACTGATTTGAATTTTTGTCCAATTCACTTTGAATAAATAAATATTAAAATATTAAATAAATAAACGTTCTTTTTAATTGGAAAAACCCCTTTGGGTAAAAAACCAATTTTATTTATTAATTCGCAAAAATAAATAGCACCCTAGCTCCCACTACTACTTAATTGGGGGAGGTAGCTCCGCCCATTGATTCGTCCAATCAAATGATGCCACGTCATATAACCTTGTAACGTCATATTACGCAATTCTGCTTTGACCAAGGTCATTTCTATTTATAGTTTATTTCTAACGGTTTTTATATCTATTAATAGTTTATTACTATTATTATTATAATTTATATTTCTAATTACTATATTATTTATTAATACAAATTAGATTTTATTCTAATATTGACTTAGTTATTTATATATAGAAATTATTTTTATTTAAGATGGATGGATAATAATTAATAATTAATTAATTTTTTATTTATAATTATCGTGTGGTTATTTTTACAAGTTTAAACATTAAAAATTTTCATATTTAAATTTACAAGTTCCAACAGAAATAATTTCTCTTTTAGTAATATTATGTATAGTTCAGGTTTGTCACGTTGGTATGTTACTAGAATCAATATGCCAGACGTCACATAGTTACAAAGCGCCTTTATGATGTGTGATTGTACCCTAATGGTATAATATTTTTTTCGCATACCTACCCATCTCTTTTCAGTTTTAGAAATCGTCTGCTAGTTAAGCTTTTGGCGGCATGTCTCTCTGTATTGTGGGAAATAATTTTCTTGGAATAAAATAATTTTACAGTAATTTTTAAATTTACGTAAAAAAAAAAAATAAAAGCACAGTAACTCTTTAATAATCTCCATGATTTATATTTGAAAAATTCACAGATGAATCAACAGTAAAGGTATATGTGCAAATCTTTATTTTATTTTTAAATACCAATAAAATTTATCAGTATATTACTCATAAGAATGTTTACATACGAACACACACACACATAATTAGTTATTGCATGAGATAAAAACGAGGGGAAGTACCTTTCTAGTAAGAAAAAAATGTCGTAAAAAGTGTTTTGTTTCATATTCTTCACAACACGAATATTTTTGGCTAAGATAAAAATTGTACGTAAACTTTTTTAACATTTTTAGCGATAATATAATTTCTTATTGGAAACGTTATAATCTTTTACTTATTAAAGAAACATTTTTTATTTACATTCTAAAGAAAAATCACAAAACATTATTTTCAATATTTATTAAAAAAAAAAAAGACCAAAATATTTTAGATAAATTTATA
Organism: Leptopilina boulardi; assembly: GCF_019393585.1. Taxonomy (NCBI): domain Eukaryota; kingdom Metazoa; phylum Arthropoda; class Insecta; order Hymenoptera; family Figitidae; genus Leptopilina; species Leptopilina boulardi. The sequence goes on from NW_026138025.1 coordinate 148,978, forward strand.
ACAATCTACACATTCTTTTGAACATTTCAATGATTACATCAAGATTTCTTTTTGTTCATATACTTCTTTGTATATGAAATTATTATTCCTGTTAAAAAAAAAAAAATATTGAAATAAAAGATATAATTAATAAAGTTATTCAAATTATTATATATAAAGTAAATTTTTTTTTTTTTTAATTCATAATTAAGCTATAATTATTAAAATAAAAATTCATAGGGTTAATCAAATTAAAATAAATTAATAATAGTAAATAAAAATTATTTTATTAATTAATAATGGAAATAAAAAGATTATAAAATAATTAAAAATAATGATTAGAGGCAAATTAATTTAGATGATGGTATAAATATTAGGGGAAAAAAAAAATTCGAAAAAGTTGAATTTTTCATTTTATGCATTTTCATTTGTCATAATTATTTTTGAGTACAATTTTCAGTTTTTCGAATTATTATTTGATATAATTTCTATAAATATCGATTTTTCTGCAAAATTTTTAACTTAAACGAAAAATCATTTAATAAAATTTCTAATTTGATAGAATTTTCATTTGTCCGAAATTGCAAATGACCGAAACAACAATTGATTTTGGCGCGATTTTTAAATTATCAACTAATCATAATTTTATAAATAATTTTTGATTGGTTGATAATTTAAAAATCGCGCCAAAATCGATTGTTGTTTCGGTCATTTGCAATTTCGGACAAATGAAAATTCTATCAATTTGAAATTGTGTTAAATGATTTTTCGGTTAAGTTAAAAATTCTGCAGAAAAATCGGTTTTTATAGAAATTATATTAAATAATAATTCGAACAATTAAAAATTCATCTGAAAGAATGAAAATTCGTAAAAAAAATTTTTTTTTCTAAAACATACCTACCTACACTAATTCGTTTTGTTTTTTACTTTCTAACTTTTTTTCATATAAAATATAAATTAGAGAATTAAATAATAATGAACTTGTTGTAAAACTAAAATGTAATTTAAATAAAAAATTTATTATTTATTTAAAGGATCTTTTAAAAATTACATATGAAATTTTCAATATATATATATATATTATTTTATTTTATATTTTTTTAGACATAGTTATTCATTTTTTATTTTACCTTTATGAATTTTCTTTTTAATTAAAATTAATTTTTATTTATTTAATTCTTTAATTCTGCAAATTTTTCAATATTAAAAATTTTATAATATTCAATAATTGTTTAAAATTTTAAAAAAAATTAAATTTAAAATTCCTTAAAAATAAATTAGAATTTTCAAAAATTTTAATTTAAAACCTTCTAAAACTCTAATTACTTCCAAAATTTTCCATCTAAATTTTTCTGAAATATAATACATTCAACTATAACATTATCAAAAGTCAATTATTTTTATAATATTCTTAAAAAAGTCAATTAGGTATTTAAAAGAATTTTTCAATTAAAAACTTTTGAAAGTCAATATTCGTTTTAAAATATTTGATAAATTATATTTTTAATTCCAAAAAATTTAATTATTGTCTGAAACTAAAAAAAAATATTTTGAAATTCAGAAAATAAAGCAATAAAAGTTAGAAAGATAAATATTTTAATAAATTAATGCATGCATTTTTCTAAATATTTTATCGTTGGGCTTCATACAGAAAAATTTTATTTACTTTTTTATATTGTATCTCGTAAAATATTTATTTTAACTATATAATTACATCTTATCTAAAGGTGTGGTAGTAAATGTAAATAGGATAAGAATTCATAAAATAATATATTTTAATTAAATAAAACAATGTAGGTACATAACTAACCGACAGTTTTTAAACGAAAAATAAAGATAACTTAGTGATAATTAAAAATGGAAATAAAACTAAATTTCAAATAAGAAATAAAATTAAAAGAAATTATATATATTTATAAGACTTATAATATCGAAAAAACAATTTTATAGTTACATTAATAAATTAAATATCATTAAAGTGAAACATTAAATCGGATGAATATAATTTATTTAAATCGTTAACTAATTTAACCATACGATACTCATCTAAATACGAATCGTCTTTAAGTAAAATAAAATCAACATTCTCCCCATCAATAGTTTTCTTAATTATTCCATATTTTTTCAAATTAAAACTTTGTGGAATATAATATCTTCGATTTGTTGGAAATTTAAAACTTCTATCAATATATGCAATTCCAGCCATACTATTTAAGTTCAATTGAGTGAATAATATTTTTTTATCGGAGGTATTTGGGATGTATTTCATAGCATCTTCTTGAATTCTATGAAACGAATTATCTGTACTAAATGATACACTTTTACCTAATTCTCTTCCTAATATTTGATTGTAATGTTCATTAGAAACTAAATGTGCTTGATAAAGTGGAAATGGTTTTTTGAAAAAATGTCCAGTAACAATTTGTCTTAGGGCCAATCTCTTAAATGCAACATCTAATCTTGTTTTCCAATGTTTATCTCCTTTTAATTTACCAGAAAAATGTGAATAAATAACGAAGTAATCCTCAAATCGGATATTATTTTGAATTCCTATTGTACTCTTGAAAGCGTCAAACACAGGTGCAACATCCTGTATATGAACATGACGAAATATTCTATTAATGGTTCTCTCTGCAGATGCTAAATTTTTAACTTCATATAGAGAATTTTGAAACAGTACATCATCAATAAAAATGTTATTTTTTATTTTTAATGGACTATATAGACTTGGAATTGAACCACTTTCAAAAATATCTTTTGCCAATGAATTATAAGACAACATAATATTACTGGAACCTGGTCTTAAAATATATTCTTTTAACATTTTTTTCGCATCACTGAGTCTGTGTAGGGGTATTCTCGTGGATATGAAATCCGCAGCTTCTTCAATACTTGAACTTCTTATTAATTGTTCCACTTCTTTATTGTTAAGTAACTTTGAACTCTCTTCTCTAATTTTAATCCATTTTTCTTTTTCTATTGGCTTTTGAACTAGATCCATTTGCAAAATAGATTCTCCATTAATGTAATGGGTATTCTGTACAGTAAACTCAAGTTCCGGATATACAATGTATTGGTTTTTTAAAGTATGCTGAAATTCAGAAAGATCGACAATTCCATATTGAGAATTCATAGTTATGTGGAAACGTACTTCTTTTTCAAAGGGAAATTTTGATATTTTAGAGTCAATTGGTGCAATATCTCTCAAAAATGTAAGATCGTTAAAAAAAAATTCTTTTCCTTTCAATTTCTCCAAATCACTAACAAAAATGCTTTTCATTGATGTTTGACTAAACAATTTTGTTGGTAGTTTAAATTTGTAAGGTTTAATAATTTGTATATTTGATAATGAATCGACAAGGCTTCGAACATTATACAAATTTGATTTACTGTCTTTCAAACCAGCAATTCCTTTATTTTCAAACAAAACTAATGTCTCAGTATAATCAATGTTTGCTAATACCTTTAATAATTTTTTTTTATCGAAAACATCATTAATTCGAAAATTACCCTGCGAAGTAAGTTTTCCAGGTCCTCTTGAAGTTGACGGAATATTATCACTTGGTAAACCACCTTTAACAATTGGTTGTCTAATTTCAATCGCATTTCGATAATCAATAGCTGGCTTATTTTTCAGTGAATTTAGATTAGCGTAAAATTTATCATTGGTTGAAAATAATGTATTTAACTCATTTACCAATCTAACCATTCGTTTTTCTTTTATAATTTCCATATAGACTATTGGCAATGTAATAAAATCAGATTCTTTAACAGGTTTATCTACTTGCCAGTCATATGTAAAACTTATTTCATCAGGAACATAATACATTTGCATGGGAACATTGAAATAATAAGGATCAATGTGCACTATTCCAGATGGATTCTGAATTTCCAATTTATACAATACTACTATCTTTGAATCACTAGTTCTAGGAGTATTTTTTACAGCATTTTGTGCATTTGAATAAAAAGCCTTATGATTCATTTTAAAACGACGAAGATAATATTCAGAAAATAGTAGTTGTGACAATTCTTCTCTACTTAATTCTACAGCACGATAAAGTGTTTTTGGAATTGTAGTAAATTTATCATCACACTGTCTAAGGGCTAATCTGTATAGTGAAGCCAAAAATTTTCTTTGTGCATATGCAGTTGGTGGTAAAGTATTTGCAAAATGTGAATACAATACATAATAATCCTCAAATCGCATATTTTGCCGAATTGGAAATAACTTATAACTTTCAAACACAGCTTCAATATTCTGTAAATGAATCCCATCAAAAATATAGTTTATAGTTTTTTTCGCATCTTCCAAATTTTCAATTTGATATAAAGACTTTTTAAATAGTACATCGTCAATAAAAATATGATTCTTTATTTTCCATTCGTTAAATATTTTAGAAGGTGTAATACCTGTATTTATTTCCTTTGCCAACATTTCATAAGTAGGAACACGAGTTTCAATTGGATCGATTCTTAAAATGTAACCTTTTAACATTTCTTCCATTTCTGTTAATCTATGACGAGGAGTATTTAATGAGATAAGGCTGGCAGCATTCTCGATATCTACACTTCTTGTAAATGTAGATATTTCTTTAGTGTCAAGTAAATAATTATACTTTATTTTATATATCTGCCAATCCAATTGCAATATTGGCTTTTGTTTTAGTTCTAAAAGTAAGAAATCCCTTCCATTTTTGAATTCAGCATTTACTACCGAAAATGTGAGTTCTGGATAAACAACAAATTGGTTTTTCCAACTCTTATCAAATGCTGCTAAATCAACAATTCCATATTGAGAATCAATTGTCATGTGATAACGAACTTCTGTTATGGAATTTGATTTTTCATTAACAATATTAATTTCACTTGGACGAATATCTGTCAATAGGGTAATATCATTGAAATAAAAATCTTCTCCTTTCATTGCCTTCAAAGTATCAACAATTAGTGGTTTGTCTAATGTTTGTTTAAACCACAGTTCTTTTGGCATTTCGCACTTTTCTATGTCTTGATTCCAACGTATTCTCTCTAAATTTTTTTGTAATGTTATTAATTTGTCTTTATTTTTGTATAAATCAACCCATTTTTCAGGTTTTAAATCTTCTAAAGATAATAACATTTCACGATATTTTTGTTCACCATACATAACTTTAGATAGAGGGTTACTTAGAACTAATTCTTCAGCTGGCCTTGAAGTATCAAGAGTATTTCCACTTGGCACAATTTCTCGTGACGTACCTGGGTTGTTTGGTGTCTTATTCCATTCAATCGTATTATGATAAACTTGATAATCTTTTATTATTTTCGTATCTCCATCTAGATTTAGATAAGGCATAAGTCTCCGAAGAAGCTCTTTTCTGTCCATTCCAGAAATATCAACATTTGGCAAAGTATCCGGAGAAAGAAGTTGGTCGAATCCTTTTGATGTTAAAGGAATATCATTAGTCGGCAAACCCCCTTTTACTTGTTGTGTTTTCAGATTAACTTTGTATGGTATTATTTTCGTATCTTCAAGATAAGGTAGATTACTTCGGAGTAGATCATTTTCTCCCATTTCCAGTTTTATATTAGAAATTTCATTAGTTGCTGGATTATATTTACGATACGAGATTTTGTTCATGTTATCTTTTACTGGCAACACGGGTACTTGAGGTGAACTGCCTTCAATGGTTCTTAGTTCTGCAGTATTTCCAAATGATGATATGCATGTGGGTCCAAAGAAATTTTCACCGCCGGGATAATAGTATTGAACTAGTTTATAATTTTTCTCTTCACGCAGAACCTTAGGTATCAGACCATTAAATGTGGTTGACAGTTTCATCTTAGTATTAAGCTTTTTTAACATAGTTGTTAATATCAATTTTAGATTTTTATTTATAGCAGTCGTTGCAATTTTTTGAATCATAAAGTTATACGTCTTGTGCAATGATTTGTAGCCAAACTTGCTTAAATGGAAGGTTAATTGAAATCCAGGATCTACTACTTGTAGGAAGGAAATAGACATATCTTTTAACAGGTGCTTGGTAAGAATTTCCTGCGAAACGGATCTCGCCAACACTTTTGAAACTTGATATAATGAAGTTAATCTACTGGCACTTGCTGTACTTGCAAAAGTACTTCTAATTAAATATTTTTGGCCTGATCCAATGACAAAGTTGTCGCTTATTTTTGTTGCGTATTTTGTGGCAAGACTTACTCCAGGAAGAAGGATGAGAGCATCTGAAGGACAGCTTATTGCGGCTCCAATTTTGCTATCCGCTTTTACGCTTTCAATACAATTGTAAAATGGTACAAGTATTTTTAGAAAATTAAAAACCTTCTCTTTTGTAGTTTCATTTTTATAGTCGTCCATTAGCCTATTTACAAATTGTCTTGTCTTTATTTCGGCAATCCTTTCAATAAATGCTTCGCTATCTTCATGAGCGAATTTCATATCATTGGCAATTATATTTATTTCCATTTCTGTATATGAATCATTAGCAATTACATTACCAAACTCTTGTTTGTTATCACTTCTTACGAGTAATGACAAAACATTATCGTTATCTATAATGGCATAAAAATCTGTTTTTCCTTCTTCTTTAACTGCAAACAGTAGGTATACATTGGGGTTTATCTTTCTTGCCATAGGCGGTATCCCCATTGACGTTGGATAATCTTTAGCTTTTGCATCACTAACAATAGATTTTGAGTCTAATTTTTCTTTTAATTTACTGTCATTTAAAACTTTTCTTATTGCAATCTTTTCAATTTCATATTTTGTCTTTCTTACATTTTCAAACTGTTTCTCATAAACAACTTGCAATTCGGGTAGATTTTCTAAAGAACAACCAGAAGGAAGAGTTAATTTTACAAGGAAATGATAATATGACATATAGTTTGTCACAGATTCAGATAAAAGATTTTTAAAAGTAGAAAAGGTACAATGTTTCTCTAGTATAGTTGTTGCCAATAATCTTCGATTTTTTAATTCTTTCATTTCCTTTTCGAATTTGTAATAAAGGTTGTTTTCAAAATAATGATTTTTAATTTTATTCATTTCTAAATTAATATTTGAAAATAAATTTTCATAAACTTCATTCCAAAATTCTGCATTAAACAAAGTTTGATATTTCTCCCTGAATGTTTCTTTTTCCTTAGAGGCGTAAAAAAATAGTGCCGGTGTTGAAAAAGCTGCTAACATTATTTGATAAGTTTCGTTTCCGTAATCCTCTTGTAAATCAAACTCTCGTGTAATTGAAATTAAATCACCAAACGAAGCGTTTAGAGTTTCTGCTAGTATGGATTTGACAATTTTTAAACCAGCCATTGCGTATAAATAATCCACTTCCATTATGTTCATATCTTTATTTTCTGGCTCGGGAAATATTGGCAGAATATATTCAAAAAAAATTGTTTTAGCTGACAAAAAATTAAGTTTCGGGCTTTTGTTTGTTTTTGAACAGTAATCTATACTTGTGTAATTGTTAAAGAATTCCTGCTTTATAGTTTTCATCAACGTGGAATAAGATGTATTATCTGCCTTGTTGATTATTTTTGCTAAATAATCGTTGATATTACCATAGTGTGAAAATAGAGCATTGTTGATGATGTACTGATATGTTTCATCTACGTATTTTGTATCGAGTGTTTCATTTTCGTCACCACCGTAAAGATCGTTTCCTTTTAATATTGTTTGTAGAAGCTGGAGTTTTGTTTCGATTACATTGTTGGAATTATTAAGGTATTTGAAATAAGTATTGAGTACAGGGACAGTCTGATTTCGCTCATTCAATCTAATTAGGCCTTTGTTGTAAAAGATAACGCCGAGAGTGGTAATATAGTGACAAACAGATAGAAATTGAAAGTTTGGTGAATGTTGAACGAAAACAGATGTGTCGTTCATCATGAGTCGATTCGCTTTTTGCTGTGTTTCTTTTTTAATGTATTAACTGTTGTAAATTTTTAATATATTTTTTGCTGTTGTATCTCTACACTTTAGTGAAGTTTTAATTTTTCCTTAGGAAACCTGAAATAATTTGACATTATGTTAAATTAAGCGTTTTATTGCAACGATCGGTTGAGCGCTCGGTATGAAATTTTATTTTTCCAAATCGACCCATTTGGATGATGATATAAAAAAGTATCAACTCAGAAATCTACATCACCGACTGTCGGTAAAACAGGGGAATGTCGATACAAAAAAATTACTGACACAGAAATCTACATTACCGACTAATGTTAAAACAGGTTTAGCAATGGGCTAAAGACCGAAATATTAAAAAAAAATTTCCATGGTTCGTAAGATTTTAGCAATGATTTATAAGTAAGAGTAATAAAAATGGAAGATACAATTGCAAATGAGTGTCTAATTTGGCGTGGAATTCATTAAAAATTATTGTTAAATAAAATAAATTAATTGCATTATAGATTAAGTTAAATAAACTTTTTCTCTCATTATAACGAATAAGATTGTAAAAATTTCCTTCAGATGAAATTTTAATTTTTCCAAATAGATCCATTTGGAAAAGAAGATATAAATAATAATATAAGATTAAAAAATCTTGTTCTTTTTTTGATAAAATAACCGTTAAATAAATTGTAGGCACAATTTAAGAAGTTTAAAAAAAATAAAATTATTATATAGAATTTTTTTACTCACCGTGAATGAGCACTTGTAAAGCAAAAAAACTATGTCGAATAGTCTCTGATAGAGGAATGATGCTACGAAAACTAGAAGGATAGTTAAATATTTTAATATTTGACTTTATCAAGCAAAATTTTTATTAATTTTTTTTAATATTGTACGTCGTTAAATATTTATTTTTATTGTTGTCGACATATCGATATATTTAGTTTCAAGAATTTAATTTTTTAAACGTGTCTTATTTTTTACTGCTTTAAAATTTTTCACATTTATTAAATGAATTTCTATATATGTAAAAGAAAATATTGAAAAAAATTGTAACAACTTTTCGTAGATGCAATATTGAAACAATAAAAATTAGAAGGATAGTTAAATATTTTAACGTTTTACTTTATCAAGCAAAATTTTATTCATTTTTTTTGTATTGTATGTCGTTAAATATTTCTTTTAACTGTTGTTGACAAATCGAAACATTTTTTTTAAAGTTTAAATTTACTACACGTGTCTTATTTTTACTACTTTAAAATTTTACATATTTATTAAATATATATCTATATGTAAAAGAAATATTGAAAAAAAACTTTCAACTCACATTTTTTCGTCAATAATATATAACAAAACATATATTATTCAAAACAAACAATTTTATCAATCTTATTTGGATACATTCTTTTGTTAAGTTAATTATTTATTTTGAATTAAATATAAACTTTTTAATTTTGTCAATTAAAAATAATATAATAGATTAATTAAACTATTTTGTTAAGTCAGAGAAATTTTTTCTCTGATTATAAGGGATTTTAAAATTTTCCTTTAGATGAATAATAAGAAAAATAAGATTAAAAAATCTTGTTTTTTTTTAATAAAACAACAGTTAAATAAATTGTAGGTAGGGTCAGTTGGGGTAAATGGGGACAAGAGGTTTTAGAGCTTAATTTACAATTTTAAAATTAAGTTCAACGTCAATATTTTAACCTCAGATCACCTGCAAGAGGTATTGACTATTGCCAAGCTTTTCTCTTGACAATTGGCAGCATGATAAAAAAAGTTATCGCTCAATGTATAAAAACTTGAAAATCAAAGTCAAACTATTTCAGTATTTTGTTGAGCATTTCGAAGAAAAGAGGCATAAAAATCATACCAAATTTTTTTCTTATTCCTTATGACTCCTATAACAGAAATTCACTTGAGTTTTTCATTTTTGTCAATTTGGTTAATAATGACAAGCTGTCCCGATTTACCTCAATTATTTGAAAATTCAGGGTAAATGGGGACAGCTTGTCATTATTAACCAATTTAACAAAAATTAAAAATTCAGCTGAATTTCTGTTATGGGAATCTTAAGAAATATGAAAAAAATTTGGTATGATTTTTAAGTCTGTTTTCTCTGAAATGCGAGACAAAATATTGAAATACAAAAAAAAAATTTCAATTGGTTCAACTATTATATATATCTACTACAAATTTTTTCCAAGTTTTTCCATCCCTTACTACAGTAATATACTTAAAGAAACTTTTTTCTTAAAACTTTCTTAGAAACTATGCTGTCCCCATTTACCCCGAATTTTATGAAATTTTCTAAATTTTGGGGTAATTGGGGGGAGTTAGTTTCATGCGTTTAATGATTATCTAAATTTCTTTCTGCTGCATAAAATTAATCTTTGGAATGTAAATAACAAGTTAAAAAAAATAAACCAGCAAATATTATCTTTTAATGGAAGAAACTTACGTAATTTGTGAAAAATAGCGATTTTGTCCCCATTTACCCCAATTGACCCTACATTTTAAGAAGTATAATAAAAATAAAATTATTATATAGAATTAGTTTACTCACCGTGAATGATCACTTGTGAAGCAAAACAACTGCATTAAATTGTCTCCGATAGAGAAATGAAGCAATGAAATCTAAAAGGACAGTTAAATATTTTAATATTTGACTTTATCAAAGAAAAATTTTATTCATTTTTTTGTATTGTATGTCGTTAAATATATTTTTATACTGTTGTTGACAAATTGAATCATTTTTTTCAAGGCTTTAGTTTACTACACGTGTCTTATTTTTACTACTTTAAAATTTTACATATTTATTAAATATGGCTCGCATGATTATTCCCCAAATTTCAATTTCATAATTTTCAAGACATCGAAATTCTTATCATCTAAATATCATTCCACATAATTTTAATATTTCGAAATACCATTTAACATAATTTTTATTTTTTCTAATAATCATTTATTCTAATTTTTAAATAATCAAAATACCTTTTAACATATGTAATTTTTATTTTGACGAATTACCATTGGTTAGAAGTTTTAAATGTTCAAATTTCAATTATCTCGAATTTTCATCTAGTCACATATCCATTTAGTATAATTTTTATTGCTTCGAAATATTATTTTACATAAATTTCAATTTTCTAAACTTCATTTGATATAATTGCTATTTTTTTTAAAATCCACATGACCTAAAATTCTCTGACATTATTTGCTATTTGGCATAATTCACAAAACACAGAAAATTTAAATGTCCTAAATTTTGTTTTGCCGATTTATAATTTTTCATAATCTCTATTTCTTATAATAGTCACTGTATATAAGTTCCCATTTTCGAATTTTTAAATAACATATGATCCAATCAACAGAAATTTCATTTCACCTAAAATATCATGTCTTCGTTTTTAAGCAGTGTTTTCCCATCTATGTGTTTTATATTTTTTGATTAAAATAGTCGGTAAAGTAGATGTAGATTCTACATAAACAAAAAAAAATCTTTATTTTCTTTACTGACAATTTTAATTAAAAAATATAAAACACATAGATGGGTAATAACTGCTTAAAAACGAAGACATGATATTTTAGGTGAAATGAAATTTCTGTTGATTGGATCATATGTTATTTAAAAATTCGAAAATGGGATCGGCAAAACAAAATTTAGGACAATTAAATTTTCTGTGTTTTGAGAATTATGCCAAATAGCAAATAGTGTCAGTTAATTTTAGGTAATGTGGATTTAAAAAAAAAATAGCAATTATATCAAATGAAGTTTAGAAAATTGAAATTTATGTAAAATAATATTTCGAAGCAATAAAAATTATACTTAATGGATATCTGATTAGATGAAAATTTTAGATAATTGAAATTTGAACATTTAAAACTTCTAACCAATGGTAATTCGTCAAAATAAAAATTGCGTTAAACGTTATTTCGAAATATAAAAATTATATGAAATGACATTTCAAAAACAAGCAAATTATATTAAATGGCGATTAGTTTGAATGAATTTTAGGTTATGCAAGCATTCCGAGAATTAATAATTGTGACAAATAACCATTCGGAAGAATGAAATTTATGATAAAGAAGTTTTCGGCAAAATAAATATTATATCAATAGATAATTCTATTATTTAAAAATTAGAATAAATGATTATTCGAAAAAATAAAAATTATCTTAAATGGTATTTCGAAATATAAAAATTATGTGGAATGACATTTAGATGATAAGAATTTCGATGTCTTGAAAATTATGAAATTGAAATTTGGGGAATAATCATTTATTGTATTGTATTGTATTTCGTTAAATATTTCTTTTCGAAACATTTTTTTTCAAGGCTTTAGTTTATTACACGTGTCTTATTTTTACTACTTTAAAATTTTACATATTTATTAAATGTATATCTATATGTAAAAAAAATACTGAAAAAAACTTTCAACTCACATTTTTTCGTCAATAATATATAACAAAATATATATATTATTCAAAAAAATAATTTTATCAAGCTTATTTGGATACATTCTTTTGTTAAGTTAATTATTTATTTTGAATTAACTATAAACTTTTTAATTTTGTCAATTAAAAATATTAAAATAGATTAATTAAACTATTTTGTAAAGTCAAAGAAATTTTTTCTCTGATTATAACGGATTTTAAGAATTTCCTTTAAATGAATAATAAGAAAAATAAGAATTAAAAAATCTTGTTTTTTCTTGATAAAACAACCGTTAAATAAATTTTCGGTAGGGTCAGTTGGGGTAAATGGGGACAAGAGGTTTTAGAGCTTAATTTACAGTTTTAAAATTAAGTTCAACGTCAATATTTTAACCTCAGATCACCTGCAAGAGGTATTGACTATTGCCAAGCTTTTCTCTTGACAATTAGCAGCACAGCAAGATAAAAAAAGTTATCGCTCAATGTATAAAAACTTGAAAATCAAAGTCAAACTGTTTCAGTATTTTGTCGAGCATTTCGAAGAAAAGAGGCATAAAAATCATACCAAATTCTTTTCTTATTCCTTATGACTCCTATAACAGAAATTCACTTGAATTTTTGTCAATTTGGTTAATAATGACAAGCTGTCCCGATTTACCTCAATAATTTGAAAATCCAGGGTAAATGGGGACAGCTTGTCATTATTAACCAATTTAACAAAAATTAAAAATTCAGCTGAATTTCTGTTATGGGAATCATAAGGAATATGAAAAAAATTTGGTATGATTTTTAAGTCTGCTTTCTTTGAAATGCGAGACAAAATACTGAAATACAAAAAAAAATAAAAAAATTCAAATGGTTCAACTATTATATATATCTACTACAAACTTTTTCCAAGTTCTTTCATCCCTTTATACAGTAATATACTTAAGGAAACTTTTTTCTTAAAACTTTCTTAGAAACTATGCTGTCCCCATTTACCCCAAATTGTATGAAATTTTCTAAATTTTGGGGTAATTGGGGACAGTCAGTTTCATGCGTTGAATGCTTATCTAAATTTTTTTTCTGCTGCATAAAATTAATCCTCGGATTGTAAATAACAACTTAAAAAAAATAAACCGGCAAATATTACCTTTTAAAGGAAGAAATTTACGTAATTTGTGAAAAATAGCGATTATGTCCCCATTTATGTCTCCGATAGAGAAACGAAGCAATGAAAACTAAAAGGACAGTTAAATATTTTAATATTTGACTTTATCAAAGCATAATTTTATTAATTTTTTTTTAATATTGTACGTCGTTAAATTAATGTTCCCATGGAAATGTATTATGTTCCTGATGAAATAAGTTTTACATATGACTGGCAAGTAGATAAACCTGTTAAAGCATCTGATTTTATTACATTGCCAATAGTCTATATGGAAATTATAAAAGAAAAACGAATGGTTAGATTGGTAAATGAGTTAAATACATTATTTTCAACCAATGATAAATTTTACGCTAATCTAAATTCACTGAAAAATAAGCCAGCTATTGATTATCGAAATGCGATTGAAATTAGACAACCAATTGTTAAAGGTGGTTTACCAAGTGATAATATTCCGTCAACTTCAAGAGGACCTGGAAAACTTACTTCGCAGGGTAATTTTCGAATTAATGATGTTTTCGATAAAAAAAAATTATTAGACGTATTAGCAAACATTGATTATACTGAGACACTAGTTTTGTTTGAAAATAAAGGAATTGCTGGTTTGAAAGACAGTAAATCAAATTTGTATAATGTTCGAAGCCTTGTCGATTCATTATCAAATATACAAATTATTGAACCTTACAAATTTAAACTACCAACAAAATTGTTTAGTCAAACATCAATGAAAAGCATTTTTGTTAGTGATTTGGAGAAATTGAAAGGAAAAGAATTTTTTTTTAACGATCTTACATTTTTGAGAGATATTGCACCAATTGACTCTAAAATATCAAAATTTCCCTTTGAAAAAGAAGTACGTTTCCACATAACTATGAATTCTCAATATGGAATTGTCGATCTTTCTGAATTTCAGCATACTTTAAAAAACCAATACATTGTATATCCGGAACTTGAGTTTACTGTACAGAATACCCATTACATTAATGGAGAATCTATTTTGCAAATGGATCTAGTTCAAAAGCCAATAGAAAAAGAAAAATGGATTAAAATTAGAGAAGAGAGTTCAAAGTTACTTAACAATAAAGAAGTGGGACAATTAATAAGAAGTTCAAGTATTGAAGATGCTGCGTATTCCATATCCACGAGAATACCCCTACACAGACTCAGTGATTCGAAAAAATTGTTAAAAGAATATATTTTAAGACCAGGTTCCAGTAATATTATGTTGTCTTATAATTCATTGGCAAAAGATATTTTTGAAAGTGGTTCAATTCCAAGTCTATATAGTCCATTAAAAATAAAAAATAACATTTTTATTGATGATGTACTGTTTCAAAATTCTTTATATGAAGTTAAAAATTTAGCATCTGCAGAGAGAACCATTAATATAATATTTCCTGATTTTGATGAACAGGATGTTGCATCTGTGTTTCACGCATTCAAGAGTAAAAGAGAAATTCAAAATAATATCCGATTTGAGGATTACTTCGTTATTTATTCACATTTTTCTGGTAAATTAAAAGGAGATAAACATTGGAAAACAAGATTAGATGTTGCATTTAAGAGATTGGCCCTAAGACAAATTGTTACTGGACATTTTTTCAAAAAACCATTTCCACTTTATCAAGCACATTTAGTTTCTAATGAACATTACAATCAAATATTAGGAAGAGAATTAGGTAAAAGTGTATCATTTAGTACAGATAATCCGTTTCATAGAATTCAAGAAGATGCTATGAAATACATCCCAAATACCTCCGGTAAAAAAATATTATTCACTGAATTGAACTTAAATAGTATGGCTGGAATTGCATATATTGATAGAAGTTTTAAATTTCCAACAAATCGAAGATATTATATTCCACAAAGTTTTAATTTGAAAAAATATGGAATAATTAAGAAAACTATTGATGGGGAGAATGTTGATTTTATTTTACTTAAAGACGATTCGTATTTAGATGAGTATCGTATGGTTAAATTAGTTAACGATTTAAATGAATTACATTCATCCGATTTAATGTTTCACTTTAATGATATTTAATTTATTAATGTAACTATAAAATTGTTTTTTCGATATTATAAGTCTTATAAATATATATTTATTTATTTATTTATTCAAAGTATACGGGCAGCGCCCATTCGTACAGTGTACTATGATACGATAATTCTAATTTAAACAAAATTAATCAGCCGCGCTAACATTATTGTTCTCATCATACATAAAATTACGCAGTTCAATTATAAACTTATTTAAAGAAATACCAAAAAAGTTAACACTTGTGCTACACTGATTTGCCTCTTTACACAATCTGTTGATCACAGAATTGTTCAAATAGTTAGTTTTATTGAAAGGAATGTGAAACAATTGTTGATGTCTTGGAGATTTTAGGGGTATATGCAAATAAAATAGACTCAGCAATTCTGCACAATTAATTATGCCGTTAATAATTTTAAACAAGAAAAGCATATCGGCGTATAAAAATCGCTGAGATAATAGCTGAATATCAAATTTTAATCTTAAGTCTGTGTAGTCATGATTATGATAATCAATTGGTACACCAGTCTGTTTAGCCATAAAACGAAGAAATCTGTTCTGAACACGTTCGATATCTGTTAACAGGTAGCTTTGATAAGGTTTCCACAATACAGAGACGAATTCAATTATAGGCCTAACTAGTGCGAAATACAATTTTTTCAATACAAGAGGATTTCGAAAACATTTTGCATTTCTAATGACAAAACCCAAGGCTCGGGTAGCTTTATTAATTGTATAAGTAATATGATCTATAAAGGAAAATGAGCCGTTAATCATTACCCCAAGGTCGACAATCGTGGACACTCTCAAAAGTACCTTTTTATCAACAAAATAGTTATTATTAATGAAATTCGAAGATGTAGAAAAGGATATTGTTTTACATTTGTTGATATTTAAAAGTAGTTTATTCTTTTTAGACCAAGATAAAAGCTGATTGAGGTCATATTGTAATTGCATATAATCACATTCATTAGAGATTGCTATAAATAATTTCAAGTCGTCAGCAAATAGTGAATATTTACAAAATTTAAAAATGAAATTTATGTCGTTGATGAAAAGCACAAAGAACAGAGGTCCAAGATTCGATCCCTGGGGGACTCCAGAAGTGGCGGAAAATATATTAGAATAATCATATTTAATTCTAACTGACAAGGTTCTGTCTTTAAGATAACTTTCAATCCAAGTGATTAAATTAGGAGAAAAACCCAGAGCTTCAAGCTTTGCCAAGAGAATGCCGTGATCCACCTTATCAAAAGCTTTGGCAAAATCAGTGTAGACCACGTCAACCTGTAAACCTTTTTCAAAATTGTTAAGCACAAAATCAGAATAAATACTTAAGTTTGTCAGAACCGATTTACCTCTCACGAAACCATGCTGACTGTCAATAATCAACGAATCTACTTGTCTATATACATCGTCATGAATTATGCTTTCAAATATTTTCGCGATAGTGCTTAAAATAGTTATTGGTCGATAATTAACAACATCATTCTTGTTTCCGTCCTTATATATGGGAACAACAATTCCACGTTTCCATACAAATGGAAAAATTCCACAGGCTAATGACCAATTGAACAGAATATAAAGAGGCTCGACGAAAGAGGAACAGCAAGATTTCAAGAGAGAAGGCGGAATCTCATCTGGTCCAGCCCCCTTATTAACATCCAACATTTTAAGTTTTAACAAAATTGTTTCTCTCGATATATGACCAACAGTAATTGAATTATTTTTATTAATAACAAAGTCATTAGCTGAAATATTAGTAGAAGGTAGAGTGTAAACGGAACTAAAATAATTTTTAAAACAATTAGCAATATCTACATTGGTGCCTGCAACAAATTGATCATATATCATTTCATTAGGAATTCTAGAGGTTCCACGCAAATTATTGACAAAACTCCAGAAATATTTTGGATTTGAGATAACTGAATTCTCAACACGAGCCATATAACTTTTATAGCATAATTTAGATTTAATTTTACATTCTGAACGAAATTTTGAAAAAATTAAGTAATCGTGATGAGAACCAGTTTGTTTATAATTTTGATGAGCCGCCTTCTTCAATGATACCAATTGCTTTAGTTCCTTGGTAAACCATGATGGATAAGTGGATGATACAGATATTTTTGTAGGTACAAATAAGTTAAAGGCAGTGTATATATAATTGTAAAAAACGGAGACTGCATCATCAATATTAAGCGTGTTTAAAACATTAGTCCAATTGACATTTAGTAAATAAATATGCAGGTTTGCCAAATCTGCTTTGCTAAAATCATATCTAGCACGTGGACTACTGAAATTATCATTCACACTGTTACTATTATCAACATTATTACTTGTGGTAAAAATCAATGGTGGGTGGTATTTATAATTTCTTTTAATTTTATTTCTTATTTGAAATTTAGTTTTATTTCCATTTTTAATTATCACTAAGTTATCTTTATTTTTCGTTTAAAAACTGTCGGTTAGTTATGTACCTACATTGTTTTATTTAATTAAAATATATTATTTTATGAATTCTTATCCTATTTACATTTACTACCACACCTTTAGATAAGATGTAATTATATAGTTAAAATAAATATTTTACGAGATACAATATAAAAAAGTAAATAAAATTTTGCTGTATGAAGCCTAACGATAAAATATTTAGAAAAATGCATGCATTAATTTATTAAATTTATTTATTAAAATATTTATCTTTCTAACATTTATTGCTTTATTTAAAATGAATAAAATTTTTTTCTTGATGAAGTCAAACGTTAAATTTTAGAAAAATTGGTAGTTGCAAATTTTTTAAATATTTTTTTACATATAGACATTCACATACATTTAATAAGTTTGAAAAATTTTAAAGCAGTAAAAATAAAACACGTTTGAAAAATTAAATCCTTAAAACGAAATATATCGATATCTCGACAACAATAAAAATAAATTTGAAATAATAAGGATCAATGTGCACTATTCCAGATGGATTCTGAATTTCCAATTTATACAATACTACTATCTTTAAATCACTAGTTCTAGGAGTATTTTTTACAGCATTTTGTGCATTTGAATAAAAAGCCTTATGATTCATTTTAAAACGACGAAGATAATATTCAGAAAATAGTAGTTGTGACAATTCTTCTCTACTTAATTCTACAGCACGATAAAGTGTTTTTGGAATTGTAGTAAATTTATCATCACACTGTCTAAGGGCTAATCTGTATAGTGAAGCTAAAAATTTTCTTTGTGCAGGTGCAGTTGGTGGTAAAGTATTTGCAAAATGTGAATACAATACATAATAATCCTCAAATCGCATATTTTGCCGAATTGGAAATAACTTATAACTTTCAAACACAGTTTCAATATTCTGTAAATGAATCCCATCAAAAATATAGTTTATAGTTTTTTTCGCATCTTCCAAATTTTCAATTTGATATAAAGACTTTTTAAATAGTACATCGTCAATAAAAATATGATTCTTTATTTTCCATTCATTAAATATTTCAGAAGGTGTAATAACTGTATTTATTTCCTTCGCCAACATTTCATAAGTAGGAACACGAGTCTCAATTGGATCGATTCTTAAAATATAACCTTTTAACATTTCTTCCATTTCAGTTAATCTATGCTGAGGAGTATTTAATGAGATAAGGCTGGCAGCATTCTCGATATCTACACTTCTTGTAAATGTAGATATTTCTTTAGTGTGAAGTAAATAATTATACTTTATTTTATATATCTGCCAATCCAATTTCAATATTGGCTTTTGTTTTAGTTCTAAAAGTAAGAAATCCCTTCCATTTTTGAATTCAGCATTTACTACCGAAAATGTGAGTTCTGGATAAACAACAAATTGGTTTTTCCAACTCTTATCAAATGCTGCTAAATCAACAATTCCATATTGAGAATCAATTGTCATGTGATAACGAACTTCTGTTATGGAATTTGATTTTTTATTAACAATATTAATTTCACTTGGACGAATATCTGTCAATAGGGTAATATCATTAAAATAAAAATCTCCTTTCATTGCCTTCAAATTATCAACAATTTGTGGTTTGTCTAATGTTTGTTTAAACCACAGTTCTTTTGGCATTTCGCACTTTTCTATGTCTTGATTCCAACGTATTCTCTCTAAATTTTTTTGTAATGTTATTAATTTGTCTTTATTTTTGTGTAAATCAACCCAATTTTCAGGTTTTAAATCTTCTAAAGATAATAACATTTCACGATATTTTTGTTCACCATACATAACTCTAGATAGAGGGTTACTAAGAACTAATTCTGTAGCTAGCCTTGAAGTATCAAGAGTATTTCCACTTGGCACAATTTCTCGTGACGTACCTGGGTTGTTTGGTATCTTATTCCATTCAATCGTATTATGATAAACTTGATAATCTTTTATTATTTTCGTATCTCCATCTAGATTTAGATAAGGCATAAGTCTCCGAAGAAGCTCTTTTCTGTCCATTCCAGAAATATCAACATTTGGCAAAGTATCCGGAGAAAGAAGTTGGTCGAATCCTTTTGATGTTGAAGGAATATCATTAGTCGGCAAACCCCCTTTTACTTGTTGTGTTTCCGGATTAACTTTATATGGCATTATTTTCGTATCTTCAAGATCAGGTAGATTACTGCGGAGTAGATCATCTTCTCCTATTTCCAGTTTTATATAAGAAATTTCATTAGTTACTGGATTATATTTACGATAGGAGATTTTGTTCATGTTATCTTTTACTGGCAACACGGGATCTTGAAGTGAACTTCCTTCAATGGTTCTTAGTTCTGCAGTATTTCCAAATGATGACATGCATGTGGGTCCAAAGAAATTTTCACCGTTCGGATAATAGTATTGAACGAGTTTATAATTATTCTCTTCTCTCAGAACCTTTGGTATCAGACCATTAAATGTTGACAGTTTCATATTCGTATTAAACTTTTTTAACACAGTTGTTAATAACAATTTTAGATTTGTATTGATCTTTGGAATTTTTTGAATCATAGTGTTATAAATCTTGTGCAATTTTTGGTAGCCAAACTTTCCTAAGCTGTTGATTAATTCAAATCCAGGATCTATAACTCGTAGGATGGTAATAGATAAATCTTTTAACAGAGACTTGGTTAAAATTTCCTGCGCAACGGTTTTAGTAATTAATTCTGAAATTTGGAATAATGAATTAAATTTAGTGGCACTTGATAGGGTTGTACTGATTACATATTTTTCGCCTAATCTAGTTGCTAAGCTGGTGGTTATTTTTGTTGCATAGTTTGCAGCAAGACCCGCTACAGGGATCAGGCTGAGAACATCTAGAGAACAACTCGTAACTGCATCTTTTATGTTTTTTGCTATTATGTTTTCAATACAATTGTAAAATGGTACAAGTACTTTAACAAAAGTAAAAACCTTCTCTTTTGTAGTTTCATTTTTATAGTCTTCCATTAGCTGATTTACAAATTGTGTTGTCTTTATTTCTGCAATTCGCTCAGCAAATGCTTCGCTATTTGCATTAGATTTTTCAAGAATAGTATAATATTCACCATCCTCTATTGGGAAAGAGAGTAAATTAGTAACAGCTTTAGAAAAATTTTGCTCGTTCCTACTATTTGTAAGTAAAGTTAAATTTTTATTTTCCTCTTTAATTGCGTAAAATTCTGGCTTATTGTTTTCCTTCTGTATTGAAAATAATACGTAAATGTCATTGTTTATCTGTTGTTTTTTTACTTTATGGGTGATTGAAGGAAGGATGATATGAATGAATACAGAAACGAAGGAAATATCGTAAAGTACTCTTGCTACCTTCACAGTAACATTTGATTTCAGTTTTTCTTCAAAATTGTTTTCTACTATAAATTTTTTAATTCTGATTTTTTGAATTTCATTATATGTCTTTCGTATATTATTAAACTGATTTTCATAGACAACTTGCAATTCGGGTAGATTTATTACGGAACAACCAGAAAGAACACTTATTTTTATAAAAAAATGATAATATGACATATAGTTTGTCACATATTCATTTTCATGTTTTTTAAAATAAGGAATGGGACAATGTTTCTCTAGTATAGTTTTTGCCAATAATCTTCGATTTTTTAATTCTTTCATTTCCTTCTCAAGTTTGTATAGAAGAATATTGTCAAAAAATTGATGTACAAAATTATTCATTCTTGTATTAATATATGAAAATAAAATCTTATAAGCTTCAGTCCAAAATTCTATATTTGATGAAATTTGATATTTTTCTCTGAATGTTTCTTTTTCCTTAGAGGCATAAAAAAATAGTGCCGGTGTTGAGAAAACATTTAACATTATTTCATAAGTTTCGTTACCGTAAGCCTTTTGTAAATCAATCTCTCGTGTAATTGAAATTAAATCACCAAACGAAGCGTTTAGAGTTTCTCCAAGTATCGATTTGACAATTTTTAAACCAGCCATTGCGTATAAATAATCCACTTCCATTATGTTCATATCTTTATTTTCTGGCTCGGGAAATATTGGCAGAATATATTCCAAAAAAATTGTTTTAGCTGACAAAAAATTAAGTTTCGGGCTTTTGTTAGTTTTTGAACAGTAATCTATACTTGTGTAATTGTTAAAGAATTCCTGCTTTATAGTTTTCATCAACGTGAAATAAGATGTATTATCTGCCTTGTTGATTATTTTTGCTAAATAATCGTTGATATTACCATAGTGTGAAAATAGAGCATTGTTGATGATGTACTGATATGTTTCATCTACGTATTTTGTATCGAGTGTTTCATTTTCGTCACCACCGTAAAGATCGGTTCCTTTTAATATTGTTTGTAGAAGCTGGAGTTTTGTTTCGATTACATTGTTGGAATTATTAAGGAATTTGAAATAAGTATTGAGTACAGGGACAGTCTGATTTCGCTCATTCAATCTAATTAGGCCTTTGTTGTAAAAGATAACGCCGAGAGTGGTAATATAGTGACAAACAGATAGAAATTGAAAGTTTGGTGAATGTTGAACGAAAACAGATGTGTCGTTCATCATGAGTCGATTCGCTTTTTGCTGTGTTTCTTTTTAATGTATTAACTGTTGTAAATTTTTAATATATTTTTTGCTGTTGTATCTCTACACTTTAGTGAAGTTTTAATTTTTCCTGAGGAAACCTGAAATAATTTGACATTATGTTAAATTAAGCGTTTTATTGCAACGATCGGTTGAGCGCTCAGTATGAAATTTTATTTTTCCAAATAGATCCATTTGAAAAAGAAGATATAAATAATAATATAAGATTAAAAAATCTTGTTCTTTTTTTTATAAAATAACCGTTAAATAACTTGTAGGCACATTTTAAGAAAGTTTAATAAGAATAAAATTATTATATAGAATTATTTTACTCACCGTGAATGAGCACTTGTAAAGCAAAAAAACTATGTCGAATTGTCTCTGATAGAGGAATGATGCTACGTAAACTAGAAGGACAGTTAAATATTTTAATATTTGACTTTATCAAGCAAAATTTTTATTAATTTTTTTTTTAATATTGTACGTCGTTAAATATTTATTTTTATTGTTGTCGACATATCGATATATTTAGTTTCAAGAATTTAATTTTTTAAACGTGTCTTATTTTTTACTGCTTTAAAATTTTTCACATTTATTAAATGTATTTCTACATGTAAAAGAAAATATTGAAAAAAATTGTAACAACTTTTCGTCGATGCAAAAATGAAACAATAAAAATTGGAAGGATAGTTAAATATTTTAACGTTTCACATTAACAAGCAAAAATTTAATTCATTTTTTTAATATTGTACCTATGTCGTTAAATATTTATTTATACTGTTGTCGAAATTTATCGATATATTTTGTTTTAAGGATTTAATTTTTCAAACGTGTTTTATTTTTACTGCTTTAAAATTTTTCAAACTTATTAAATGTATGTAAATGTCTATATGTAAACAAATATTTAAAAAATTTGCAACTACCAATTTTTCAAAAATTTAAAGGTGCTTATATACCTCAAATTTCGATCAGATGAACATTATTTCTGGACCGTGAAAATGCGTGAAAAGTCATTTTCACGGCGGGTATTTTTGAATTGTTTCAAACAAAAAATGTTTTTTTAAGAAATATAATATTAAATAATTGTTTTAATATGTAAGAACACTTTAAAATAGTGATAGAAAGATGATTTGATTGAAAAATTTAGCAAATTTTGCTTTAAAACGTTTTCTGCTACAAGAAAGTGTAAAATGACGATGTTTGTGAAATGGTTTGTACAGTGCTTCTTCCTTGTGAGTGTTTCTCAGAGTTTTGTTTATGTTATGTCGGTTCTTTTTAATTTGTAATAAATAATGAGTGCTGAAAATAAATCGGTAAGTTGAAATGTTTATCAAATAAATTTAAATTCAACTAATTGTTTCGAATAACTGAAAGAAACATGTAAACATGTACACTGTACAAACCATTTCACAAACATCGTCATTTTATACTTTCTTGTAGCAGAAAACGTTTTAAAGCAAAATTTGCTAAATTTTTTAATCAAATCATCTTTCTATCACTATTTTAAAGTGTTCTTACATATTAAAACAATTATTTAATATTATATTTCTTAAAAAAACCTTTTTTGTATAAAACAATTCAAAAATACCCGCCGTGAAAATGACTTTTCACGCATTTTCACGGTCCAGAAATAATGTTCATCTGATCGAAATTTGAGGTATATAAGCACCTTAACGTTTGACTTTATCAAGAAAAAAATTATATTCATTTCTTTGTATTGTATGTCCTTAAATATTTCTTTTTGAAACATTTTTTTCAAGGCTTTAGTCTTCTACACGTGTCTTATTTTTACTACTTTAAAATTTTACATATTTATTAAATATATATCTATATGTAAAAGAAATATTGAAAAAAAAACTTTCAACTCACATTTTTCCGTCAATAATATATAACAAAATATATGTTATTCAAAACAAACAATTTTATCAATCTTATTTGGATATATTCTTTTGTTAAGTTAATTATTTATTTTGAATTAACTATAAACTTTTTAATTTTGTCAATTAAAAATAATAAAATAAATTAATTATACTATTTTGTTAAGTCAAAGAAATTTTTTCTCTGAATATAACGGATTTTAAAAATTTCCTTTAGGGTCAGTTGGGGTAAATGGGGACAAGAGGTTTTAGAGCTTAATTTATAGTCTTAAAATTAAGTTCAAGGTCAATATTTTTTACCTCAGATCACCTGCAAGAGGTTTTGACTATTTCCAAGCTTTTCTCTTGACAATTAGCAGCAAGAGAAAAAAGTTATCGCTCAATGTATAAAAACTTGAAAATCAAAGTCAATCTGTTTCAGTATTTTTTCTCGCATTTCAAAGAAGACAGACTTAAAAGTCATACCAAATTTTTTTCTTATTCCTTATGACTCCTATAACTAAAATTCACTTAATTTTTTGATTTTTATCAATTTGGGTAATAATGACAAGCTGTCCCCATTTACTCTCAATTATTATATTTTTGGGGTAAATGGAGACAGCTTGTCATTATTAAGCAAATTAACAAAAATCAAAAATTCAAGTGCATTTCTGTTATGGGAGTCATAGGGAATAAGAAAAAAATTTGGTATGATTTTTAAGTCTGTTTTCTTTGAAATGCGAGACAAAATACTGGAAAACAAAAAAAAATAAAAAAATTTCAATTGGTTCAACTATTATATATATATATATCTACTACAAATTTTTTCCAAGTTTTTTCATCCCTTAATACAGCACTGAGAAAACAATCTATTTAAGTTTAAAAGAATCCTTTTATCATAAGCGGATTTTCCTTTCAATATTTATTTGAAAGGATTTCCTCTTAGGACAAAAGGAAAGTCTTTTAAAGTGTATCCTTTAATTATTAAAAGAATTTAGTTTACTATTTAAAGGAAATATTTTTAAAGAAATAAAAATAAATAGTTTATTAATTTTTTATTTATTAGTATTGTTAATAATTAAAGAATTACTGTCATTTATTAATTTTAAATAAAATGAAATGAAATTATTTATATTTATTATTATTAATAAGTTAATAGTTTTTTATATAAAACTCGGAAAATTTTCATAATTTCTATTATTTTATATTAATTTTTTTATACCTTTTTTTCATAGTTTTGAGAGATCAATTATAAAATTAAATTTGAAAATTTTCAATTTAAAGTAAATAAAATTTATAAAGATAAAAAATGATAAAATAGTAAAAATGTCCTTTTTCATTGGTTTAATTTTACAAATTACAAGTGAATTTTTCAAATTCAATTCACGGAAATTATTTTCACTTTCAATTTCGAAAAATTTTTGGATTAAAATTTTTGAACCCATGGTAATATTAAGGTTATATTTTACAAAATCATTGATGGTCATTAGTTTTAAAACATTGAAAGTAATACCATTTTCTGTAATAAAAACAGTAAAGGAATAAAAAATTTTATTTTTAAAAATAGTACTCACCGTGAATTTACCACTTGTGAAGCAAAACAACTACATTAAATTGTCTCCGATAGAGAAACGAAGCAATGAAAACTAAAAGGACAGTTAAATATTTTAATATTTGACTTTATCAAAACATAATTTTTTTAATTTTTTTTTTAATATTGTTCGTCGTTAAATAGTTATTTTTATTGTTGTCGAGATATCGATATATTTAGTTTCAAGAATTGAATTTTTCAAACGTGTTTTATTTTTACTGCTTTAAAATTTTTCAAACTTATTAAATGTATGTGAATGTCTATATGTAAAAAAATATTTAAAAAATTTGCAACTACCAATTTTTCAAAAATTTAACGTTTGACTTTATCAAGAAAAAAATTTTATTCATTTTTTTATATTGTATGTCGTTAAATATTTTTCTTTTAACTGTTGTTGACAAATCGAAACATTTTTTTCAAGGTTTTAATTTACTACACGTGTCTTATTTTTACTACTTTAAAATTTTACATATTTATTAAATGTATATCTATATGTAAAAAAAATATTGAAAACAAGATGTAAATTCAGATGTTCATTAGATGAATATTTTGCTTCCACTTTGCGATCAGCCAAAGAATTTGCTTCCTCGTGAAGAAAGCATTAACATTGAAATAAACATACAAAAATAATATAATAATATAAACATTAGAGTACCTATACATTTGAGTAAAATTTAAAAAATTAATGGAAGTTAAAAAATCAAAAATTCATATTTTAACCGAAATTTCTAAATATTAATGAAAAATAATATATAATTATTTACAATTATTTTGATTCGTTTTCATGCAAGGAATACAATTATTTCATCTGTAAACTAATATTTTTCTATTTAAAAATTTTTTGATTAAAAAAAATTTTTTGGAAGAAAGACGATAAAATTTTTTTTTGGGTATATTTTAAAATCCTTCGGTCAGATTTGAGATATTAATATATTAATATATTAATATTAATCCATTAAAACCTGTTAAAGTTATCTTCTAAACAAAAAAGGGATCCACACACACATGCATACATACATCCGGACAATTGATCAGGATTTCATATAACATGTTTCTATATAGAGAAAAATTTATTTCCGACACTTTTGAAAATTTTTACAAACGATAAGACTACAAAGCTTCCTCCACGAAGAAGCAAAAACTTTCAACTCACATTTTTAAATAAAATAAAATAAATGAAATAAATAATGTAAAATAAAATAAAATAAATGAATTCTAGCACAATGGAGTCAATAACAAATGCGGCAGAAGATTTGGTACCTCGTCCGTATCAAATTGATCTTTTTGAAAAGGCCGTGGCAGAAAATACGATAATTTATCTACCCACAGGATCGGGAAAAACATTTATTGCTGTTCAAGTTGTAAAAAAACTAAGTGCCGCTATACAGGGGTGAGATTTGTGGTTTTTTTTTGTAATTAATAATTCTTCATATTGTCATAAAGGACCCCGCACAAAATGCATTGATTTTGGTTCTCAGTCAAAATGGCTGGTTTTTCGATATGTTGTAGTTTTAGTAATTCTGAATAAATGTTTCCTCTATTAAAATTCAAAAAAAAAAATGATAACTTTTAATGTTATCAGCCATAAAAGGTTGAAAACTCGTGCGGTATGGTTCATATAAAAACATACAACAAGAACGAAAAAAACAGATACAAGTTCTTTTTGTTATTATCGTTGGGTGGATGGTTCGATGGATGAATGAATGAATGAATAAATGAATGAATTAATTAATCAATTTTCTTTCATTCCCGTGTAGCCTGATATTCGTTAATGAGTGTTTGTTTTTCGAACCTATCACGTCTAGCACCTATGGGCATTCTCAGACCAGCTTTGATTCAATTGTTGTCTTTCTCAGTGCGGCAAAAGCCGACTGACTATTCACGATAATGTTATTTCTGATTCCTAATTTTTCTTTTTCAAGAGACCTAATGGCGCAGTTCATAAATGCACAGACTTTCGCTTGCCAAAACGTGGTACATTTACCTAGAGGTACTTTCACTTTAATGCAACCAGTTATTTGATACATTCCCCAACCTGAGCCCTTTTCGATCTTAAAGCAGTCAGTGAACCACACTTTGTCCCCAAGTGGAAATCCATTCTTCCAGTTTTTCTCTAGAAGGTAGATTTTCAAATAAGGTTTTTAAACCTTTTGATCATTTTGCTCTATACCGTTCATAATGCTAGAATAAACAAAATGGAATCTGAATAAAGCTACGAGCTGTTTGCATCTTTTAAAACTTCCAGCTAAAATCGCCGAGGTGTCCATACAATCATGCAAGGTAATCTGAAACCATTCAGTCTTCCATCCATCCATTCATCAATCCATCTATTCATTCCGTGATTCACTCATTAATTAAATGAATAATTCATTCATCCAACCATCCAACGATAATAACAAAAAGAACTTGTATCTGTTTTTTTCGTTATTGTTGTATGTTTTTATATGAACCATACCGCACGAGTTTTCAACCCCTTTATGGCTGATAACATTAAAAGTTATCATTTTTTTTTTTGAATTTTGATAGAGGAAACATTTGTTCAGAATTACTAAAACTACAACATATCCAAAAACCAGCCATTTTGACCGAGAACCAAAATCAATGCATTTTGTGCGGTGTCATTTAACTTGAAAATTCACAGTCATTGCAAATCTTACCTCATCTTTGTATGAGAGATGAATGCCAAAATTATTTATGATTAAACATTCCTTTTTAATATACTTTAGACTAATAGCACAAATTAGATTAATAAATAATTATAATTCGAGGATAATAACTAAAAATAAAATATATAAGATTGACTCATCTTATAGACTTGCATAGGCTGTGAAATGCGATCAAAGGAAACTTTATATCATATATGATATAAGGTGGTTTTAAAATATATAAAAATAATATATTTAAGGATATACAAAATTGAATTATTTTTTATTCCCCCTCCCCCCAGTAAATATAGTAGTGGATCGAAACGAACAATTTTTATTGTAAATACAGTACCACTTGTAATGCAACAAACAGATTATCTTGCAAGGCATACAGGTTTAAATGCCAAGGGTTTTAGCGGCGATACACGTGTTAAAAGTTGGGATAATAAAAAATGGCGCAGCGAAATCGAAGACACACCGGTAAAATTAAATTTTTTTTTCTTTTAACGGCAAATATTTTTTTTATATTAATTTCCTTTTTTTTAACCGAATTTTGAAATCTAATAAAATAATATTTCTAAAAAAAGATTTTAGTAATGGTAGCACAGATATTTCTCGATATAATTAATTGTGGAGCAATGTCACTTGATGGGGTAAATTTAATAATATTCGACGAATGCCATAGAGCTGTAACTGATCATCCAATGAGGCAAATAATGCAAAGATTTGAAAAATGTCCAATTGATAAAAGACCAAGAGTTTTGGGTTTATCGGCAACTTTACTTAATGCTAATGTTAATATAGATAAAGTACAAGAAACAATTGAGGTATTTTTACTTTTTTTGATTTAAAAGAAAAAAAAATTCTAAAATTAAAAAAAAATTTACTTTTAAATTTTTTTTAATTGTCTTTAGTCACTGGAAGTAACGTTTAATGCAAAAATAGCATCAATTGAATCATTAGCTATTATTGCTGGATTTTCAACAAATCCAAGAGAAAATTGTATTAAATATAATGAAATATTAGAATGTCCAAAAGAAGTTGATGATATTATAAATGAAGTGACGGAAATATTGAAAATCATTAAAATACCACAACCATCGGATAATAATTTATCGACTTCTGTATTTAAGGCACAATCAAGAAGCGAAAAATTAATAAATATTTTATTTGATATTAAGGAAAATTTATTGAATACAGGTAAAAATTTACATTAAATAAACAATAATTATATATCCAATAATAATAATTATTATTATTATAATTTTTATTATTATTTTTATTTCTTTAAAATTATAGGAATATTTGGAGGCAGTAAAGCTGTATTATTACATATGATACAAATGGAAAATATTAAAAAAGTTGTTACCGAACCAGTAAGTAGATAAAATAATAAATATTTATTTAATATCAATAATAATAAATTTTTCAATTTTAGCAAACAATATTTATCTTGGAATTTATTTTCACAAAATTAATGATTCTACGAAAAATGTTTGACGTTGAAATGCAGGGATTATCGCTAAAAGAACAAATTTATCAGTATGTCTTTTTAATATTATTGTTTAAAATAAAAAAAAATTGTTTTTAGATTCAAGTTGAAATGATAAAATATATAAGATTTTCTAAAGATATATATATATTACAAATTTTGATTTATTTAAAAATAAATGTAAAATAAATTTTTCAATGTACAGATTTTCATCGGACAAAATTCTCAAATTAATAGCAGTACTAAAACAATTTAAAGAGAGAAAAGATTCTAATCAAAAATTTTGTTGTATTATTTTTGTTAAACGTCGCTTTACTGCACAAATTTTGTATCATATTTTAAAAGTAAGTTGACTTAAAAAAAAAAACAAAAACATTTTAATTAGATTGTGAATTTAAAAAAAAAAAAAAGTTGAGTAACAATTTTTTTCTTTCTATAGAATCTTCAAGAGTCAAATAATGAATTTAATTTTTTGATGCCTAAATATATGGTGGGATCACATAGTGATTCTTTTAAAAATACTAGAGAAAGCATGTGTACTGCTAAATGGAATCAGGAGGTATTAAGAAGGTAATTAAGAGAGCTAGTCATTAATTTTTTTTTTTTTTATTAAATTGTTGAAAAAAAGCTGAGAATGCAAAATTTTATAAACTTTGAATAATAAGGCATAGAATATTAAGTTGTGATTTATGTGAGAGAAATAATGTTTCTAATCAAACAAATTTTTTCTAAAATTAGAAACTATATGTATCCCAAAAAAAACAGGTGAAATTTTATCGATTGATAAATCAGGATCTGATTTTGTATTTGCTTGCAACTCGCTAGTCGGGGGTTTTAAGGGTTACTTATTAGGAATTTTATGTCGGTTTTCACAAATTCAAAATGGCGGATCCAATATGGCGGAATTTTTTTTTTTTTGAATAGATCGAATTCGCTTAAAATTCATTACTCGGGGGTTTTCGGGGTCGCTGATTACGAATCTGATATCGGTTTTCACAAATTCAAAATGGCGGATCCAATATGGCGGAATTTTTTTTTAAATAGATCGAATTTGATTAAAATTCATTACTCAGGGGTTTTCGCGGTCGCTGATTACGAATTTGATATTAGTTTTCAAAAATTCAAAATGGCGGATCCAATATGGCGGAATTTTTTTTTAAATAGATCGAATTCGCCTAAAATTCATTACTCGGGGGTTTTCGGGGTCGCTGATTACGAATCTGATATCGGTTTTCACAAATTCAAAATGGCGGATCCAATATGGCGAAAAAAATGTAAAATTTCTTTTAAATCTATTGAATTTGCTTGTAACTCGCTAGTCGGGGGGTTTTAAGGGTCACTGATTACGAATCTGATGTCGGTTTTCAAAAATTCAAAATGGCGGATCCAATATGGCGGAATTTTTTTTTAAATAGATCGAATTCGCTTAAAATTCATTACTCGGGGGTTTTCGGGGTCGCTGATTACGAATCTGATGTCGATTTTCAAAAATTCAAAATGGCGGATCCAATATGGCGGAATTTTTTTTTAAATAGATCGAATTCGCCTAAAATTCATTACTCGGGGGTTTTTGGGGTCGCTGATTACGAATCTGATATCGGTTTTCACAAATTCAAAATGGCGGATCCAATATGGCGGAATTTTTTTTTAAATAGATCGAATTCGCTTAAAATTCATTACTCGGGGGTTTTCGATGTCGCTGATTACGAATCTGACATTAGTTTTCAAAAATTCAAAATGGCGGATCCAATATGGCGGAATTTTTTTTTAAATAGATCGAATTCGCTTAAAATTCATTACTCGGGGGTTTTCGATGTCGCTGATTACGAATCTGATATTAGTTTTTAAAAATTCAAAATGGCGGATCCAATATGGCGGAATTTTTTTTTTAAATAGATCGAATTCGCTTAAAATTCATTACTCGGGGGTTTTCGGGGTCGCTAATTACGAATTTGATATTAGTTTTCAAAAATTCAAAATGGCGGATCCAATATGGCGGAATTTTTTTTTAAATAGATCGAATTCGCTTAAAATTCATTACTCGGGGGTTTTCGAGGTCGCTGATTACGAATCTGATATTGGTTTTCAAAAATATTGTCATAAAAATTGATTTTGCAAAAAAAATTTTTTTTTTTTATTTCTACAGTTTCCGTAATGGTAAATCAAATTGTATTGTTGCAACTGATGTTGTGGACGAAGGTGTCGATATTCCTCAATGCACTTTAATTGTTCGTTTTGATTTATCAATGGATTTTAGATCTTATATACAAAGTAAAGGTAGAGCTCGTCATTCATCGAGTCAATATACAATGCTTGTACCAAATGGTGATGATAAATTTGAATCAAAATATATTGAATTTCAACAAACTGAAAAATTTCTTCAACAAGTAAGGATTTTGGTATAGAAAAGAAAAAAAAAATTAGATAATACATAAAATATAATTTTTTTTTTTTTTTTCTAATAGATACTAGTTGGACATACTGATTTTCGTACATTGCCAAAAATTGAAGATATTGAAAATGAATTGTATAATTATAAAATTGAACCCTATTTGCATATTAATGCGGAGGGTAAAACATGTGCAATAACTGAACAATCTGCCATTAATTTATTAAATAGATATTGTGCAAATTTATATAAATCAAAATTTGTCAGTTTAACGCCAACTTGGACTTTACATAAAAGTCAAAACAAAAATCACACGATAATTTATCAGGTATAATATATTTTTTTTTTTTTTAATTTGTCTCTGTTAAATTGAAATTTGTTTTAATTTCTAAAAAAAAGTGTTAAAAAATAAAAAAAAAATTTTTTGAAATATTTTCCATAAAAAAAAGAAAAATTTAATTAATTCAAGGTATCACTGAAATTACCAATTGTTTCGCCATTGAAGGAAGTGATTCTTGGCGATTGGATGGATTCAATTGAAAATGCAAAACGATCAGTTGCAATGAAAACGTGTATTAAATTAAAAGAAATTGGCGAATTAAATGATAATTTAAATCCAATTAGACCTGATGATATTCAAGAAAATGTCAATCATCTTTTTCCAAATTGGATCGATGAAGAAATAAATGATAACGAAATACCGGGAAGTTACAGTAAAAAAAGGAAACATAATTTAATTGTACGTTTTTTTTTTTTTTTTAATTATTAATTATTTCTTCATATTATATAAATTAAAAAATTTATTTTTTAGCATCCAAAAACTTTTTATGGAGCATTTCCGCAGATAAATAAAATTTTATTTCTTCATATTATAAAAATGACACCAAAATACAAGTCAAGAGATAATCGAGATTTAGTATTTTATAATTTATTAAAAGACAATGCAAGTTATGGAATATTAACAACTACCGAATTACCTGAAGTAAGAGAATTATTTTTAATTAACGATTAATTTAATACATTTTAAATTAAATAATAATAAATTTAACATTAATTTTCAGTTACCAAATTTTCCAATATTTATGAATATTGGACCTATTGAAATTAATGTGGATGTTAATTTTAAACAAATACAATTAGATGATGAAAAAATTAAGTTATTAAAAATTTTTCATTTAATGTTATTTCAAAAAATTTTAAATCTTATTCATGATTTTATGATTTTTGATGTTAATAATTTGGAAAATAGTTTTGCAATTGTTCCAGGTTTGTTGAAATTTTGAAAATAAAATTTCGGCGGGAAATTTTGAAAATTCAATTTGTTATTGAATTTAAAAAATTCGCGCTGAAATTTTTTTTTTTGTAATTTGCAATTTCGGATAATTTTAAAATAAATTCAGCTATTTCCTTTTTTTTATAAGGTAAATATAAATTAGATTTTTTTTTTTTTTTTAGTGAATAAAAATTTTGAAATCGATTGGAATATTGTTGAAACGTATCAGAAAATTGAAAATAAAATTCCACCATTGCCATTGAAAATTAATGAATATAATTATGAATTTGCATTGGTAAAGAAAAATTATTGTCGTAATGTGTCGGAAATTCAAAAAATTTATATTGTTACAATGATTTGTAATGATATTAAAGCTGATTCTAATTTTCCGGATAGAAAATTTGATTCTTACATTGATTATTATAGAGATCGTCACAATGTATTTATAAAAAATGGAAAACAATCACTTTTAGAAGTAAAATCAATATCAACGAATATTAATTTTATTGTACCTCGGTAGGTAAATTTTTTTTTTTTCTATTGAGACGCATTGATTTTTTTCCCGAAAAATTAAAAAAAAAATTCGAATATCCCATGGATATCCAATGGATATCTGAGGATATCCTTTGGATATCTTCTGGATATCTCTATAGATTTTCATAAATGTCCTCCAGACATCCCATAGATATCGTCAGGATATCCCACAGATATCATCAGGATATCACATATATATCGTCAGGATATCCCACAGATATCATCAGGATATCACATAGATATCGTCAGGATATCCCACAGATATTTTCAGGATATTCTCAGTATATCTTCTGGATGTCAAGAAGATATATTTTCAGGATACTGTTTTTAAAGTCATTATGAGACTACGAGTGAGAATATTCTGTAACCTTTAAAAATATATGTTGAGATATTAAATATCCCGTGAATATCCTAAGAATATCCCACGGACATCCTGAGGATATCCCATGGATATCCTGCGATATAATATCCAATAGATATTTCGTGGATGTCTTAGGGATATCCTGTGGATATCCTATGGATGTCCTGTTGATGTCCCACAGACCGGCGGTTTGGATATCCCAAGATATCCTATGGATATCCCAAGATATCCTATGGATATCCCAAGATATCCTATGGATATCCCAAGATATCCTATGGATATCCCAAGATATCCTATGGATATCCCAAGATATCCTACGGATATCCCAAGATATCCTATGGATATCCCTAGATATCCTATAGATATCCCTAGATATCCTATAGATATCCCTAGATATCCTATAGATATCCCAAGATATCCTGGGCCCATTCTAGGATATCGACCACTGATATGGATATCCTAGGGATATCCTAGGGATATCCTTTTGTTATGAGGGCGATCATTTAGAATTTGTTGAGATATTAAATATCCCGTTAATATCCTAAGAATATACCACGGACATCCTGAGGATATCCCATGGATATCCCGCGATATAGTATCCAATAGATATTTTGTGGATGTCTTAGGGATATCCTGTGGATATCCTATGGATGTCCTGTTGATGTCCCACAGACCGGTGGTTTGGATATCCCAAGATATCCTATGGATATCCCAAGATATCCTATGGATATCCCAAGATATCCTATCGATATCCCAAGATATCCTATGGATATCCCAAGATATCCTATGGATATCCCAAGATATCCTATGGATATCCCTAGATATCCTATAGATATCCCTAGATATCCTATAGATATCCCAAGATATCCTGGGCCCATTCTAGGATATCGACCATTGATATGGATATCCTATGGATATCCTAGGGATATCCTTTTGTTATGAGGGCGATCATTTAGAATTTGTTGAGATATTAAATATCCCGTTAATATCCTAAGAATATACCACGGACATCCTGAGGATATCCCATGGATATCCCGCGATATAATATCCAATAGATATTTTGTGGATGTCTTAGGGATATCCTGTGGATATCCTGTGAATATTATTATTCATTATATTGGCTTAACAATTTTAACCTTTAAAAATATATGTTGAGATATTAAATATCCCGTGAATATCCTAAGAATATCCCACGGACATCCTGAGGATATCCCATGGATATCCTGCGATATAATATCCAATAGATATTTCGTGGATGTCTTAGGGATATCCTGTGGATATCCTATGGATGTCCTGTTGATGTCCCACTGACCGGCGGTTTGGATATCCTATGGATATCCCAAGATATCCTATGGATATCCCTAGATATCCTATGGATATCCCTAGATATCCTATGGATATCCCTAGATATCCTATAGATATCCCAAGATATCCTGGGCACCATTCTAGGATATCGACCATTGATATGGATATCCTATGGATATCCTAGGGATATCCTTTTGTTATGAGGGCGATCATTTAGAATTTCGAATAAATAAAATATCGACTTAATGCGTAATTCGATCAATTAAATTTTCGACCTTTTTAATTTTTTTTGGGGGGGGAAAAATCATGCGCCTCTCTTTCTATTTTATTTTCTCATCAGAAAAATTGTTTTCTGTGTTACTAAATTTTTTTTTTTTTTTGAATAATAGAAACAGTAGCAAAAAAACGAGGGAAAATATTGAAAAAGAAGAACATCTTGTACCTGAACTTTGTGATATTATAAATTTTCCCGCATTATATTGGTTAAAAGCAACGGCATTGCCATCAATTCTTCATCGAATAATGCAATTTTTAATTGCCGATGAATTACAACGGGAGATTGAAAAAAATGCTAAAATTCAAGTAAATTATTGTAAATCATCAATTTTGACAATAAATGATATTGAGGAGAAAAAAGAGATAATAGAAACAATATTTGATGAATCATTAGAAATTGATGAAACAGAATTGGAACTAATGGAAATTGAAGGCACAGAATTTAATGGTAAATATTTATTTATTTAATTTTGATGTGAGAATTTAGAAAAAATAATTAGATTAGAAAAATTAATTTCTAATTTTAACTATATATATATATATAAGTGAAACAAAAAAAAAGATTTTTAAATATAAAATTAAATTTCAGTATTTAATATAAAAACCGAATATCCATGGTTAAAAAAAGATGAGCCTTTGGATTTAATATGCGATGCGGATAAAATTCAAATGATTGACATTGAAATGTATTATAAATTTATGAATATTGATGAAAAAAATGAAGATATTATGAAAAATACAAAAATTATTAATAATTATAATTTGCGGCCAAATTTAAAAGTGCCGATGATAAAATTATTATTAAATAAAAATTCAGAGGGGCTTAATAATATTATTTTAATGAAGGTATTATCTTTTTTTATTTTTTTTTTTTTTTTGGGAATTACAAAAATAATATATAGTATTGTTTCAAAATTTTTCATATATTTTAATTAATTTTTTTTTTTTTTTTAGGCTCTAACAAGTAAATTAAGTAACGATGCTTTTGATTTTGAACGTATGGAAACATTGGGTGATTCATTTTTAAAATTTGCTGTCACTTTATTTTTATATGAAACATATAAAAATTTCAATGAAGGCCAATTAACGGCATTAAAGGGGAAATTAATTGGTAATAGAAATCTATATTATTGTGGTTTAAATAAAAAAATTCCAGGACATATAAAAATTGAGGAATTTATTCCTGGTAATAATTTTATTGTTCCTTCTTTCACTGCCGATAGAGCAATTCAACAAATATTAATTGACAATGAGGTATTTAATAATATTATATTATTAATTAATAATAATTTTACTATTATTAATAATTAATAATAATTATATTATTATTATTATTATTATTATTATTATTAAAATTAGGTATTAAATAAATGTAAAATTAATAAAATAATTTATTCATAATTTTAAGATATCCTCAAATGTATTATATGAATTACATATACCGGATGAGGAGAAAATTAATGGTTTTATAACTGAATCAACTCTAAATAATATTGAGGAAAGAATTTTAAATTGGAATGATAAACCAACAAATTGTATAATGGAACATTTTTTAGGAAGGCAAAATATTGCTGATAAAATTGTTGCCGATTGTGTTGAATCAATTATTGGTGCTTGCCTTTGTGTAAGTATTAATTTTTTTTTTTTTTTTTTTAATTTTTCCAATAATTAATTTCCAATAATATTAAAATAAAAAGAAAATAAAAATTTTGTTAAAAAAAATTCGTATAAAAAGAAAATTCTTGAAATTTTAATTTGAAAATTTGAAAATACGTCTAAAAAATAATTATTTCTAATAAAATTTTTTTTTTTTTAAATAATTCTATTTAATTTTTGTATCGATATAAAAAGTTAAAAAAAAAAAAATTAAGTTTTTTTTTGTAATTATAAATTTGTAAATTATTAAATATAATTTTTTCAATTTAATTTTAAATTCAATTTTTAATATTGTCTCTCTATTTAGAAAAAAAAAATGTTTAAAATTTCTGAATTTTTTAAAAAAAATTTTAATTAGTATTGAAAAAATTAATTTTCTCTTTTTCAAGTCCCTGGGCATAGAAGGCGCTTTAAATATTCTCAAATGGTTTCAAATAATTCCATCGTTGTCGAATGTTGAATTGAAAAATATTTCAATTTCAAGGAATTCATTTAATGAAATTGTTGCGGCAAATATTAATGATCACATGCCCTGGGCAACTATGATTGAAAAGAGATTAAATTATACATTCAATGATCGATCATTACTTCTTCAGGTAGTAATTTTGATTTTTTAATTTTTTTTTTTTTGATAATTGTCTTTTTAGTTGAAAAGTATTTAAATATATTTCAAAAAAAAAAAAATGAAAAATTTAAAATAGTTAAAAATAGTTAAAAATAGAAAATAGTTAAATGAAAAATTAAAAAACGGTAAAAAAAATTAAATTATAAAATAAAAATTATAATTTACAATATTATTTGTTTTTGTAAATTTATCCATTACATAACTGAAAAAAAGAAAATTGTTCTCAGGCATTTTCTCATCCGTCGTATTCGGCTAATGGTTCAACTCCATGTTATCAAAGACTAGAGTTTCTTGGCGATGCAGTTTTAGGTAAAAAAAAAAAAAACCCAATTTTATTTATTTATTTTAAAATATATATATTTTATACTTTCCAAATGTTATAATAATTAAATTTTAATAATTAAAAATTTAATTTTTTTATATAGTTTACAGGCCTCGGATTATACAACTTTTTCGACTATTTCCAATTTTTTTTTTTTTTTTCAAAAATACGACTTTTTTCGATTTATTTTAATAAAATGCGACTATTACGACTTTTTTTTACCTTTTAAAAAAAAAATTTTTGAAATAAAATATATATTTTTTTTTTAGTATAAAATTTAGATCTTCTTTATTTCAAATTATTTAACAAATTTTTAACTAAAATTCTTCACTAAATTAATTATTTTTTAATAATTTTAATAAAATTCATCATAAATTTAATTATTTCAAAAATTATTTTTCAATTAAAATTTTTATAAAATTTAACAATTGTTTATAATTTTTAAAAAATATCAAATAAAATTTAAAAAAAAAATTTTGAATTCAAAATCAAATAAAATTCAATTATTTTGAAAACTTTCAATTCAAAATCAACTAAAATTCAATTATTACCAAAAATTTTGAATTCAAAATCAATTAAAATTCAATAATTATTTAAAATTTCAATTCAAAAATTAATTATTATCAAAATTTTCATAAAAAAATCAACTAAAATTAAATTATTATCAAAAATTTCAATTATTTTCAAAATTTTGAATTTTAAAGCTTCTAAAATTTAATTATTTCTAAAATTTTCCATCGAAAATTTTTTGAAATTTATAATATTCAATTATTTTCAAAATTTTCAATTCAAAATCTGGAAATTAATTGAATTTTAGTTGATTTTGAATTGAAAATTTTTTGAAAATAATTGAATTTTCTTTGATTTTTAATTGAAATTTTGAGAAATAATTGAATTTTAATTGAAATATTGAATAATAATTTAATTTTAGTTGATTTTTTATTTGAAAATTTTGAAAATAATTGAATTTTATTTGATTTTAAATTGAAAATCTAGAAAATAATTGAATTTTTTGTTGATTTTAATTTCAATTAAAATTCAATTATTTTCAAAAATTTCAATTAAAAATCAAAGAAAATTCAATTATTTTCAAAATTTTCAATTCAAAATAAACTAAAATTCAATTATTCTCAAAAATTTCAATTAAAATTCAATTATTTTCAAAATTTTCAATTCAAAATCAACTAAAATTAAATTATTATCCAAAATTTCAATTCAAAATTAAATTATTATCCAAAATTTCAATTCAAAATTAAATTATTTTCAAAACTTTAAATTTTAAAGCTTCTAAAATTGAATTATTTCTAAAATTTTCGATCGAAAATTTTTTTTTACAAATTTATCAATTTTAATTATAATTCTAAGAAAATTCAATTATTTTTAACTATATTTTTATAATATTCTTTAAAAAATTTTACTATCTGAATCCATTTTTGAAATTAAAAATGATTTTTCAAATTATTGTATTTTTTGTTCAATAAATTTCAAAAAATCTCAATTGTAAATTCAATTATACATTTAAAAAAAAAAAAAAAAAAAATGTTATCTGAAATTATTTGGATAAATTATTTTTAGTTCTGTGAAATTTAATTATTGTCTGAAAATTAACAAAATCTTTTAAAATTCAATTATTTCTAAATATTTCAACTTTAATTCTTCTAAAAGTATTTTAAAAAAAAAAATTGATTTAAAAAATCTGTAAAATATTTTTATTAAAATAAAAAAAAATCGACTTTTTCTTTTTTGTAATATAAATTGACTAAAACGACTTTTTTTGTGCCTTTAAGTCGATCCGAGGCCTGAGTTTAGTTTTTCTATTTAAAAAAAAAAAAAAATTTTTCTAATAAAGTTCGTTTTCTAAAAAATATATTTCTAAAATTTTTTTTTTGTAATTTTTCTAAAAGTGATAAATTTATTTTTTTAATTTTAATAAATTCTAATATTTTTTTCTCTAAATTTAATAATTTATTTTTTTCTCTAAATTTAATAATTTATTTATTTTTCTAAATTTAATAATTAATTTATCAAATTTAATAATTTACCTATATATTTTTTTTTCTAAAATTAATAATTAATTTTTCTAAAAATATTATTTAAAATTCTATTTGCTCATGAAATATTATCTTATGACCAACATTTCTGAAGATAGTTTTGTATTTCGTTTGCAGCATAAACATAAAATGGACACAAAAATAGTATATAATCTTTCGTTCAACTTCTTTTGTATATAGTAAAAAAAAAAAAAAATACTGATAAGACTTCTTCGAAGTTGCTTCCTAATAACAAAAAATGATTTCTATTTAATTTTTCAAACTGAACTTAAATATAAATTTAAATTCATTTTTAATATAAATTTAATTTAAAAAAAAAAATTTAGAAATTCACAAAATATGTTAGAAAATAAATTTTAGAATTTAAAATCTATTGGAAAAAAAAATTTAGAAATTCACAAAATATGTTAGAAAACAAATTTTAGAATTTGAGAAATTTATTAGAAATAAAATTTTAGAATTTAAAATCTATTAGACCAAAAAAAAATTTTAGAATTTGAAATTTATTAGAAATAAAATTTTAGAATTTAAAATCTTTTAGAATAAAAAATTTTAGAATTTGAAATTTATTAGAAATAAAATTTTAGAATTTAAAATCAATTAGAATAAAAAAATTTTAGAATTTGAAATTTATTAGAAATAAAATTTTTAGAAAAATTAAATTTTTTTTTTTTAATTTAAATTTTAAAAAAAGAACCGTTTTAACAAAAAATTTAATATCTTTACTATAGTATAATTATTGTTCGTTTTTTTTTTTATATATATATAGATTTTCTTATAACCGTTTATATATATGAATATTGTGGAGAATTGTCTCCTGGCGATCTTACGGATTTAAGATCAGCATTAGTAAATAATATAACATTTGCTTGTATCTCGGTGAGATATGGATTACATATTGCACTATTGTCTTACATACCAAGTTTACATGAGACAATAAATAGATTTGTAAAATATCAAGAACAAAAAAATCACGTCGTTGATGTTGAGGTGAGAAAGAAAATTTAAATAGATATATATATATATTTTTAATTTTTTACTCCCTCCCCAAAAAAAAAAGAAAAAAAAAAAAAAAAAAAAAATAATTTATTCAGTTACTCTGGACTTTACTTGAGGAAGATGAATGTAATTTAGCTGAACATGTTGATGGACCAAAAGTATTGAGCGATATTTTCGAATCATTAATTGGTGCTATTTATATTGATTCGGGAAAAAATTTGCAAAAAGTTTGGGAAATTTTATTCACAATGATGCATAAAGAATTTGGTAAAATTATTTCATTTCTTATTATTTTATCGAAAAAAAAAAAATAAATTATTTCATTTCTTATTTTATCGAAAAAAAAAAAATAATAATTATTTATTTGTTCATTTTTCCAAAAAAGAAATTTTTTGTTTCACTTATTTTGTTTCTTAAAAAATTTTCTTCAATGTGAAATTATTGAGATTAGAAAAAAATTGTGAATTTGTTTTTTTTTTCGATTTCATTTTTTTCAGAATTATTTTGTGCTGATGTTCCAAAACAACCGGTGAGAGTTATTTATGAAACTGGACTAAAACCAAGATTTTTGTAAGAAACATTTTTATTATTCAATAGAATATTTAATTAATTTACTTATTTATTTTATTTTATTTTAATTAATACAGTGATTTTTCGCAGCTAATTTATTTTTTTTTCGTATATAATTTTGTTTAATTTTATTTTTAAATTTGATAAAATAAAAATTTTGATTTCGAAATAACGAATTTTAATATTTTTCTGTTTCGGTTTTTGTGGTATCAGATAAAATTATTTGTTCTTTTCTTGTTTTTGGTTTATTAAATTTTTTTTTTAAATTCTATTTTTATTAAAAAAAAAAAAA
The DNA here is from genome assembly GCF_019393585.1 of Leptopilina boulardi. NCBI lineage: Eukaryota > Metazoa > Arthropoda > Insecta > Hymenoptera > Figitidae > Leptopilina > Leptopilina boulardi. Next base: position 191,729 of record NW_026138025.1, read on the forward strand.
AATTATAAAATCAATTTTAAAAAATTTTTATAAAAAAAATATGTAATAAAATTTTGATTTTTTTTTTTTCCATTAGAAAAGCAACGAAAGTAGAAGCAACTGGTCAAATAATGATACCGTTAGAAATTATTGTCGAGGGAAAACGAATATTATTCCATGGATTTGGCGCTAATAAAAAGCAGGCAAAATCCGCGGCATCGAAACAAGCATTATTAAAATATTATCAATCTAAAAAGTAAGTGAGAGAAAAATGAAAAAAAAAAAAAAAACAAAAATTATATTAATTTCATAAAGTATTAAGAAAAATAATTTTTTTTTTTTATTGATAAATTCACACACTTGAAAGTATATATTTTTTTTATTTAATATAAATTTTATTATATAAGTAAAATAAAATATAATGTCAAATTATTAAAGAATTTAAAACTTAAAATATTGTTTTCTTTGTTATATAATCGTGAGACAAATGTGGAATTATAATTATTATTTTTTATTGCTAAGAAAAAAGGAATTTTTTTTGGAAATTATAAATGAAAATTGTGATTTTATTATTTACCTTGATTTTTTCTGGAATAATTCAAAAACAATGTGTAAATTTACGAAATAAAAATTAACAAAAAATGTAATTTCAAAAAAAATATTAAAATAGAAATTCACAAAATAGTTTATAAAATATATATTAACAAAATAGAAATTTATAAAATATAAATTTACAAAATTTGAAATTTGTATAAATAAATAAATAAAATATAAATTAAAAAATGCAAAAATATAAATTTTCACAAAATAAAAGAATATTTATTTATTTACACAAAAAAGTTTTTCTGATTTAATTAAATAAAAATTACATTAAAAAAAAAAAATTTATTTAAAATATTTTTAAAAAAAAAATTTAAATTCTATATAAATTTAATTTAATGAATTTTAATAAAAAAAAAAAAAATAAATAAATTACAGAATTTTTTCTCTATATATATTTTTTATGGAATAAAATTTTATTTTCTAAAACCGCAGACCTCAAAAAAATTATTTCTTCTGAATAATACACTGCCATTTGTTTTTATTTTTTTTTCTTTGCAAATAATCTTTACCCTTTTTTTTAATAGTAGTTTTTATATTCCCAAAAGCAGCTGATGTTACTAAGCAAAAAAAATAAAAATAAAAAATTGAAGAAAAAAAATTCATTTTTGCCAAATAAAAATTTATATTTTTGTTAAATAAAATTTCATTTGAGCCAAATAAAATTTTATTTTTCTTTAATAAAAATTTCATTTTCCCCAAAAATAAAAATAAAAAAAAAAAAAAACATAAATTTATATAAATAATACTTTTTATATATTCCAAAAATTAGCTAATGTTAATAAGTAAAATAAAATGAAAATTAATTTTTTTTAAATTAAAGAAAAAAATTTTGATTTGAACCCAAATAAAAATTTATTTTCCCCAAATATATCAAAAAAATACTTTTAAAGTTAAATTTAAAAAAAAAAACTACTTTTTAAAATAATTGAAATAAAAAAAAAAAATATTCACCAAAAGATAAAATAAAAAATTGTTTTCTACTTTAATAAATTGTCATTCATTTATTATAATATTTATTATAAAATATAAATAGAAAAAAAAATGAGAATATAAATTATTTACTCAACAGAGGGCTGTCTGTACAAATAAATTAAAAAAAAAAAAAATAAAAATAAAAACATGCGATAAGGAATTATCTGAGAAAAATTTTTATCTAAATATTTCTCGAAATTTTATATTTAAAATGACATCACATAATTCTCTTATATTTGATTCTAATAAAATCTACTATATACAATTAAAGAGAAAAATTTTACAAAAATTAATTTCTTTTTAGGTGTATAAAATTTTTTTTTTTTTTTTTATTTAAATAAATATTCTAATTTTAATTTATCATAAACTTTTTTTAATAAATAAAGAAGAAAACAAATTTTTTCATAGACGAAAAACTTGAAATTATTTATATATTATATTCCTCAGAATAATAATAATTTTTATTAAAAATATAATTTTATAATTTTAATTTTTCAAATATAATATAAAATAATTATATACATATATTATATAATAATTAATAATATATTATTATTATATTATTTATTTTAATATTACAATATTTTTTCTTTTTTTAAAATAATAAATATTAATAATAAATTTAATTATAATATATTATATTACCAAAAAAAAAAAAAATAAATAAAAAACAGGGACTGAAAATATTTAATTCTCGAATATTTTTAAGACTTACTCTTAAAAATAAATTAAAACAAGCAAAAAGAAAAAGAAGTACATGAGAAAGATTTAAAAACAAAAGAACTAATGAATTAAATGTTCTACTAGAAATAACCAATGAAATTTGTGTAAATTATGTTGGATAATTTTTATCTCGCTAAAAGTATTGTGAATGTGCCTTTATGCCTACGACGAGTAACATGTGATTGGAGCTTAACACTGCTGGTGTGAATCACATTATCAAAGGATGGGAATCACCGAATTCTTTAATTTTCTAAAATAAAGTGGAGGGGGGGGGGGGGGTACACAAGCAGTACATATAAAAACCACAAATTTCCCCATGGCATTACATTTGTTTCTTTGACACAACGTGTTCAAGTCAAAAACTTCTTCAAATTAAAAGAAAAAAAAGAAGTGAGTATATTGAAATTAATTACAAAAAAATTCAAATGAATAAATTTCATATTTTTCTCATTTTAAAAATTTCAAAAGTTTAAAAATAATTTTCTTGAAAAAATAATAAAATTAATTTTACAAATATAATTTTGAAATATTTTTTTTTTTTCCTTTTTGAAAAATAATTTAATAAATCTACTTTGAATTTGAAATTTTTTAAATTACCAAATAGTAAAATTTAATAATTTAAATTTTTTATTTTATTCTTTTCGTGAAACTTGGAAACATTAGATTCGAAATTATTTTTTTCGGCATGTGGTCCGACGCAATTAAAGTTTTTGATTATTTTACATTTAAAAGTGAAATTGAATTTAATTATTTTTGACGTTATTAATTAATTGTCGTTAGGATTTTTTACGAAATTTTTTTATTTTTATAATTATAGATTAATAATATTTTTATTTTATTTTTTTTTTTACTTATTTTTTATTTATTTGTTAAATTGATGGGATTTTTATTATAATTATAATAATTTTTTTTAATATAATTTATAATAATTTCGTAATAGTATTATAACAAATATTTTAATAAAATAATAATATATAATTTTTGTTTTAAAATTAATTTGTATAATTTTTTTTCAAAATTAATTTACAATTAATAAAAAATAATTTAATCAAAAATTTGAAGACAAAAATTTTAAGTTTTTTGACTCGAGACTTTTTGAGAAAAAATTACCACTTTTTTTTTCATTGTTTGTGTGTGTATTTTTTTTTAAATTATTCTTTTTTTGTTATTTATATTGTATTAAAAGAAAATTTTTTTTTAATAATTCTTTTTTGTTAATAAAATAAAATTTGGTAATAAATATTTTTTTTATTATAATAAAATTGGTTAATAAATATTTTTTTTTATTATAATAAAATTGGTTAATAAATATTTTTTTTTATTATAATAAAATTGGTTAATTAATATTTTTTTTATTATAATATAAAAAAAATTGGTTAATAAATATTTTTTTGTTAAGAAAAAATATTTTTTTTTTTCTAAATCTATTATATAATTAAAAAATTATATAAGCACCTAATTTTATTTTAATTCTATTTTCAAAAAAAATAAAAAAAAATTTTTTATTTCCAATATATAAAAAATATTTAGAAAAAAAAAAAATTTCATGATTTTTTAAAAATTATTTTTCCAGAATATGTCTGGCAGACAAGATGGAAATCGCACTAATCAGTGTAATCCAACTCATACACCGAGTGGACCAGGACATCAAGCCGGTTATCATGGAAGTGGAACAAAGGCCGATAAGGACAATCATTCTCGTCAAATGAATCCACAAGATTCAAGAGGTTCACAACGAAAATAATTTTGAAAAAAAAAAAAAATTTTTTTCTCAATTTATATATATATTTTTTTTTCTTCACATTATGTAAAATAATGTAACAATATATAACATAAAAAAAAAATTTCAAGATTTAAATTTTCATTTACAATCAAAAAAATCCAATATATTATTAATTAATTTTTTTTTTTTTTTGACAAAAAAAATGAAAAACAAAAATTTTAACAAAAAAAATAAATAAAATTTTTTATTTAATAATTAATTTTTTTTTCTGTTTTTATTAATTTAATATTCAAAATTTGCAAGAAATTTTTTTTTGCATTTTTCTTCTCTTTTTTTGTTAACAAAAAAAAAAATTGTCAAAAATTCTATTTTTATACAAAATACAATAATTTATATTATTAATTGAATTTTAATAATAATAATAATAATAATTTTCAAAAATTCGTAATAATAAAAGAAAAATATTAAATTAAATGTGAAAGAAGAATATTTATTATTGTAACAATTTCTTGGAATTTATAACAAGGTAAGTGCATAAAAATAATATTTTTTTTTTTTTTAGAGAGAATTTATAATTTTTATTAAAAATTTTTAATTATTATTTAAAATTTAATTCAATTAAAAATAATGCTAATGTGTAGTATATTTATCTAAATATTCAAAAAAAATTATTGAAAATTCTCTGAATTTAATTTTCATTAAACAGAATTTTTTTAATTTAATATAAATTTTCATTAAACAGAATTTTTTAATTTAATATAAATTTTCATTTAGTACAATTTTTATTATTTAATTAAAATTTTTTATTTTAATCAATTATTAATTTGAATTTAATTTTATATATTTTAAAAAATTTGAATTTAGTTTAATTTTTAATTAAATCGAATTTTCATAATAGTAATTTAGAATTTATTTATTTATTTACATTTGTTTATTTATTATTATTATCATCTATTTATTTATTTAATTAAATTTATTTTTATTTATTTATTTACATTTATTTATTTACATTTATTTATTTACATTTATTTATTTAATTAAATTTATTTATTTCCCAATTTATTGAGTTAACTATTCAAATTCAAATATTTAATATCGATGTTTTCGATTAATCGATAAAGAAAAATAACAAAATTCATTCAATCATTAGTTTCGTAAATAATTAAAAAAAAATACGGCAGCAATTTTAACATAATTTTTATGTATTTTATTATTTTTTTGTTTTTATACTCATTAATTTTTAATTTATTTCTAATAATTTTGCCGCTTAATTGATAAATAATTTAATGAATTAATTAATTTTTGTTAGAAACAAAATTTCCCGCCACTGTGCGCGCGCACGCATAAGTTCAATTAATCGATTGCTATAACCAATCGATTTTTGATTTCAATTGAGAAAATAAGAAAAATAATAATAATATTTGTTTATTTATTTAAAAAAATAAATTTCGTAACGTTCATTTAAAATAAATATATAATATTACAGTGAAATTTATATCCGCGCAGTAATTCGCGTCAAAAAATACAACACACACACACATACACAAGTGTCAGCTGATCTAAGAATGTAAGTGACGTTTTAAAAATATAATTAAATTCGTAGAAAAAAAAAAAACCTTTGACCGCATTTAATAATCCTCGTGGGAGGGGAAAAAAATGAGTCAAATAGCGCGAAAAAAAAAATGATTTAATTTTGTTAGTTTTTTTTTGACAAAAAAGGATAAAATTTAATTATATTTCAAGTTCTTTATATAGGTTAGAACAACAAAGAGATGTGATTTTTTTTTATAGGTTAGGAAGGAAGTTTATTAAAAATACATAAATTTTCGAGATTATAATTATCTTTATTGCTACATATATATGTATATATACGTTATTTCTATTGTAAAATTTACTTCGTCTAGTGTGTGACTGTGCAAAAATTTTAGTGAAAAATATAACATTTTTTTTTTTGAAGAGATAATATAATTTTGTCCGCCAAGTTTATTTTTCGCCGATAATGTGAAAAAAAAATGCAAGAATTTAATTTTTAAGCAAAAAATTAAAAATCAAGGTGAGTCGTGTTCTTTACTTTTTTTTTAATTATAATTTTGTTTTTCGATTTTATTTGAATATTTTTAAAATGACATATATTTGATGATTTACAAAAAAAAAAAATTCTTTTTTTGAGGTTATAATTTCGTTTTATTTTTTCTTTTTAAAAATATATTTTTCGATATAAACGAAAAATTTATTTGTTATAAAATTAAAAAAAATTTTCTTTCCCTTTTTGAGGTTAATTTCGTGTTTTTATTTTTGTAAGGCAAAAATATTTTTAATAAACAATAATATAATTGTGATTTAATTGCATTGGTAATTTAAATTTATCAAGTAATTAATTTTTTTTACACTTTCTTATCTTTTGTTTTATTTTTTTTTTATCAATTTCGATAATAGAAGAAATTAATGTGAATTTAATTTTTTAATTTATATTATTTTTGTTCTTTTTTTTTCTACGACTTTGCATTTTATTTTCTATAAATTTTAATTATTTATTTAATTTGTGTGTAATTTTTTTATTAATTAAATTTTTTCACTTATATAAAAAAAAGTTAATTCAAGAATTTTATATTTATTTTTCTTTTTTTTTTCGTTTTAAATTTTTCTCTATTTTTTTTTTTATCATTATTTATTTATTAATAAATTCTATTTTATTATTTATTTATTATTTATTATTATAAATTATTATTACTATTATTATTATTATTAATATTATCATTATTATTGTTATTATATACTAATAATAAAAATAATATTGTAGTAAATAATAAATAAATATTAATATTCTATAATTATTATTATTTATTATTTTTGTTTTTTAATTTATTATATTTATTAATTTTACTTTTGTCTTTTTTCTAAAATTGTTTTAATTTATTTTCAAAAAAAAAATTGTAAAATAAATGGAATGAAATTATTTTATAATTGACTCATTAAATAAATAAATAATTAATATATAATATTAATTATTATTAAATTGATATTAGATGGAAATTAATTTTGGAAATATGAAAATGAAAATAAATTAATATTATTTTATCGTTTTTTTTTTTAATAATTTAATATTTAATAATAATTAATATAATTATTAATTAATTTAAATAGAATATTAATATTTGAATAAAAAATAAATATTAATTAAAAATTTCTTTGTAGGAAGTTAAAAATAAAAATTTTCTTTGGTTTTTATTATATTTATTAATTTTACTTTTGTCTTTTTTCTAAAATTGTTTTAATTTATTTTCAAAAAAAAAAAATTGTAATTTATTAAAAACATTTTTTTTTAATTAAAAAATTTTAATTTATTAAAAACAGTTTTTTAATTAAAAAATTTTAATTTATTAAATAACGTTTTTTTTTTAATTAAAAAATTTCAATTTATTAAATAACGTTTTTATAATTTTTTTTTTTATAATTATTTTTTCATTCCAAAAAAAAAAATAGTTCGATAATTAATAGAAAAAAAAAAATGGTTTAATTCAATTTTATTTATTTATTTGCAATTTACAGGCAATTACGTTTTAATGACTAAAATTTATTTCTTTTCAGGAATCGAAAAATTTAACAAATAACAAAGAAAAAAGAGAATTTATAATAATAATAATAAAAAAAAAAAAATTTTCTGTGATAAATAGTAAAAAGAAAATTAATTTTAGAAAATATTTATTTATTTTTACAAAATATTAATTATTATTGAATTTTTTAAAAAAATAAATTCTTAATTTAAAAAAAAAATAATAAAGAAAATTGAAAAAATTAATTTTCAAAAAAAAAAAAAAATTATGAATAATACAACGGTGAATTTTTGCCAAACATTTTGTCCGCCAAATATAACATTCAATGAAATATGGATTAATCATGGAATGTCAAAATGTTTTGTTGATACAATAACAGTGACAATTATTTCACTTTATATGTTAATATTTGGAACAATACAATTATGGATTTATCGACAATATGGCACGGAAATTGATTTTAATTCAATACCAAAAAGTAATTTATATATATTACAAAAAATATGCCTCTATTTAGTGCCAATTCTCAGTCTCACGAGATTTATTTTACAAGCGACTGTATTGGATGATAAAACTGTTTACGGCTACATGGTATGTTTAATTAAAAAAACAAAAAATAAATAAATAAATAAATAAAAAGAATATAAAATTAGAATAGAATTAATATTGAATATTCAATTAATTTGGAGTACATATGATTTTTACATTTTAAAAATCATTAGTAAGAATTTTAATTTTATGAAATTTCATTTTTTTCTTTGTAATTATTTTTGAGCCGAATTTTTTATTTTTTTCCAATTAGTATTAATTATTAGTATTAGTATTAGTATTTATGCAGAATTTTTCATTAAAAACGTTTTTTTTTCTATATTAGAGAACTTTTTACAACAATCAAAAATTCATTTGACAAAATTTTTAATTTATTTCGAAATTTTTATTTACTCAAATTTTCATTTAACATAACTTTTTTTTTTTAGAGATTTTAAAGAATTTTTATTGGCTAGAATTTCATTGCATAGAATTTTCATTTAAATTATTTCAAATGAATTTTCATTTGTTGCGAATTATTATTTGATTGAATTTACATAAAAAAACGATTTTTCTGCTGAATTTTTAACCGAAAAATCATTTAACAGAATTTCTTAATTGATTTGAATTTTCATTTGTCCGAAATTGGTAATTGACCGAAATAATAATCGATTTTTGGCGCAATTTTTAAATTAACAACCAATTAAAAAAAATAACCAAAAAAAAAAATTGTGATTGGTTGTTAATTTAAAAATTGCGCCAAAAATCGATTATTATTTCGGTCAATTACCAATTTCGGACAAATGAAAATTCAAATCAATTAAGAAATTCTGTTAAATGATTTTTCGGTTAAAAATTCAGCAGAAAAATCGTTTTTTTATGTAAATTCAATCAAATAATAATTCGCAACAAATGAAAATTCATTTGAAATAATTTAAATGAAAATTCTATGCAATGAAATTCTAGCCAATAAAAATTCTTTAAAATGCCTATATTATTTTAAATGAAAATTCGAGTAAATAAAAATTCGACTCAAAAATAATTTTAACAAATGAAATTCCATAAAATGAAATTATTTTATAATTTAAAATTTTTATAAATTTTTATAATTTATAACTCATTAAATAAATAAATAATTAATATATAATATTAATTATTATTATTAAATTGACATTAGATGGAAATTAATTTTGGAAATATGAAAATGAAAATCAATTAATATTTTATCGTTTTTTTTTTTTAAATAATTTAATATTTAATAATAATTAATATAATTATTAATTAATTTAAATAGAATATTAATATTTATTATAATAGAATATTAATATTTGAATAAAAAATAAATATTAATTTTTTAAAAATTTCTTTCTAGGAAGTTAAAAATAAAAATTTTCTTTTGGTTTTTTTATTCTAGCTTTATAATACAATTTTAACAATAATTGTTTATCCGTATTCGGTTTATGTTTTACGTGTGGAACGTCATAAATTACTTCCAAGTGTACCACCACGTGGTCATGGTTTAGTACTTTTAGGATTTTGGACATTAACATTTTGCTTTGAAAATTTGGTCTTTATAAATATTGGCAAAAATGAATGGTGGTTTCATTTAAATACGTGAGTAAAAAAATTTTTTTTTTCCTATTTAAAAAATTATAATTAATTATTTTTTTTTAAAAAATGAATTTTTTTTATTAAATTTCATTTATTTCATTAGTTTTTAAATAAAAAATTTCTCTCATTAATTTTTGTAAATAAATTTAATTTATTTAGTAAATAAATTTCAATTTTTTTATTTTGTAAATTTAATTTATTTATTCGGTAAATAAATTTCATTTTTTTTTGTAAATAAATATCATTTTTTTTTTTGTAAATGAATTGAATTTATTCGGTAAATAAATTGAATTAATTCGGTAAATTTCATTTTTTTTGTAAATAAATTAAATTTATTCGGTAAATAAATTTCATTTTTTTTATGTAAATTAATTTATTTATTTACTTAATAAATTTCGATTTTTTTTTTGTAGTAGAAAATTTAATTTAATTTATTAATTGATTAATTTTTTGTTATTTAAATAGTTTAAAATTTGATTAAAATAATTTTTCTCAACAAACAAAAGTAGAAAAAAAAATGTAATCCGATTAATTTTTTTTTTGTTTAATTACACAGACTCACTGATCAAATAGAAATGTCACTGTTTGTGCTTCGCTATGTCAGTAGTCTTCTTATTTTTGCAATTGGTCTTCGTGCGCCAGGAATTTTTGGTAATGTTTGGCTTGATTATGAAAATCTTCAAAATCAACAACATTCACGTAGTCAATATTATCAAGGGGTAAGTGTTTATTATTCCCGAATTTCTTTGACAAACATTTTTTTTTTTAATTTATTTAAAAATATTAAAATTTTTTTTTATTGAAAAATCAAATTAACTTCTATATTAAATAAATAAATCATTAAATAAACATCAATACAGTTATTTTTACAAAATCATTACAAAAAAAAAATAAAAATAATAATATAATATTTATATACAGTCAAAAAGCAAAAATTATTTTTAGTTAATTAATTATTTATTAACTAATGAAACTTTCGATTTATATTAATAAAATAATTACAATTTATAATTACAAATATAATAATTATATTTTTTAATTATAAATATAATAATTACACTTTGTAATTACAAATATAATAATTATATTTTTTAATTATAAATATAATAATTATAATTTGTAATTACAAATATAATAATTATATTTTTTAATTATAAATATAATAATTATAATCTGTAATTACAAATATAATAATTATATTTTTTAATTATAAATATAATAATTATAATTTGTAATTATAAATATAATAATTATAATTTCCAAAAAAAATAACAATAATAGCTAATAATAAAAAATAATTTATTTATTACTTATTTTACTGAAATGTTAGTTAATAATTTAAAAAAAATTTTTTTTTAAATAAATCAATATAAAATTTGCCTATTAATAATTTGTTTTTTTCATTTTTTTTTTACTTAATATTTAATTTCAATTACAGCGACAAGATGATAATACATCGACATGGAAAAATGCATGGTATAAATTAAAAACACTCGCACCATTTTTATGGCCAAAGAAAGATTTTTTACTTCAATTGCGTGTGATTTTTTGCTTTGGCTTACTTGCATTGGGACGATTAATTAATCTTTATGTGCCAATTTATAATAAAAAAATTGTCGATAGCGTCACATTTATTCCACTTCAATTTAGGTGAGTGAAAAAACAAAAAAAATTATTGAAATTCTCAATATTGTCTTTGCACGGTGGGCTTGGATTAAGTTCAACCCAAAAGTCTTTGCACATCACCGTTTTCTTTTGGAATTACTTCGGGGATGTCTTCTGATTATTTTAAGACAAAAATGAAAATAATCGGTGGAGGGAAACTGAAATTATCTTGATTTTTCATTTTTTTTATAGGTTATTCTATGTAATTTCTTTAAAAAAAGGTTTCCTTCAATTTTTTTTCTACAAAAGTTGTATTTCGGATTCAGTAAAGAATCTCTATGATAGTTAATGAATTTAAAAAATTTGAACTATTAAATTTGTTAATAAATAATGGAAGAACATGGTTTTTCATTCGTTTTTTGAAATTAACTCGTCTTGTAATTAATTTACACCAAAATTTTTCAAAGATAATTTGAAGTACATAAGATTATCTGTAAAACTGAAAAAAGAAGACTGTTCTACCTATTACCGTTCCTTAGATATGACACGTTGAAGTTGCTATTCAATGAAAAATTTAAACTTGGGAGCTCATTATTCGATGAATTCTTTTATTTAATATCCTAATATAACAATTATAATAAAACATAATTAAGAGGACTCTTTTTCGAATAATTTGCGATAGATAAAATTAATTTATCTTCAGTAGTATAAATTATTATTATTATTATTATTATTCATCGAATAATGAGCTCCCAAGTTTAAATTTTTCATTGAATAGCAACTTCAACGTGTCATATCTAAGGAACGGTAATAGGTAGAACAGTCTTCTTTTTTCAGTTTTACAGATAATCTTATGTACTTCAAATTATCTTTGAAAAATTTTGGTGTAAATTAATTACAAGACGAGTTAATTTCAAAAAACGAATGAAAAACCATGTTCTTCCATTATTTATTAACAAATTTAATAGTTCAAATTTTTTAAATTCATTAACTATCATAGAGATTCTTTACTGAATCCGAAATACAACTTTTGTAGAAAAAAATTGAAGGAAACCTTTTTTTAAAGAAATTACATAGAATAACCTATAAAAAAAATGAAAAATCAAGATAATTTCAGTTTCCCTCCACCGATTATTTTCATTTTTGTCTTAAAATAATCAGAAGACATCCCCGAAGTAATTCCAAAAGAAAACGGTGATGTGCAAAGACTTTTGGGTTGAACTTAATCCAAGCCCACCGTGTTTGATTTACTTTTATATTTATTTATTCAATAAACTAGCAAAATTAAACGCGCGCCAAATTGAGTATTTAATTGTTTGTTATAAAGAAATTGAAGATTAATATTATCAATAATAATTTAATTTAGTAGAATATTATTACATATTAAATGATAATAATGAAAATTATATGTTTAAAGGCCTCGGATTATACGACTTTTTCCGACTTTTTTTTTCAAAAATACGACTTTTATCGACTTATTTTAATAAAATGCGACATTTTTTTTTACATTTGAAAAAAAATGTAAATAAAATACATTTTTTTAGTATAAAATTTATATCTTCTTCAGATCTTCAATTCAATTATTTAACAAATTTTCAACTAAAATGATTCTTCACTAAATTAATTATTTTTAATAATTTTAATGAAATACATCACAAATTCAATTATATTAAAATTATTTTTCAATTAAAATTTTTTATGAAATTTAACAATTGTTTATAATTAAAAAAAAAAATATCACAATAAAATTTAATTATTTTTTAAAAAATTTCAATTCAAAATAAACTAAAATTCAATTATTACAAGAAATTTTAATTCAAAATCAATTAAAAATCCAATAATTATCCACAAAATTTTCAATTTAAAATTTAATTATTTACCAAGTTTTCAATTTAGAATGAAATAAAATTCGATTATTTTCTAAAATTTCTATTCCAAATTAATTATCCAAATTTTCAATCAAAAATGAACTTAAATTATTATCTAAAATTTCAATTAAAATTCAATTATTTCATAATATTTCAATTCAAAATCAAAGAAAATTTAATTATTTCCCAAAATTTTAATTAAAAATCAAAGAAAATTCAATTATTACCAAAATTTTTAATTCAAAATCAACTAAAACTCAATTATTTTCCAGATTTTCAATTTAAAATCAAATAAAATTCAATTATTTTCCAAATTTTCTATTCAAAATCAATTAAAATTTAATTATTATCAAAAATTTCAATCAAAAATCAACTAAAATTAAATTATCCAAAATTTCAATTAAAATTCAATTATTTTGAAAAATTTCAATTTAAAATCAAAGAAAATTCAATTATTTTCAAAATTTTCAATTCAAAATCAACTAAAATTCAATTATTTTCCAGATTTTCAATTTAAAATCAAATAAAATTCAATTATTTTCCAAATTTTCAATTCAAAATCAACTAAAATTCAATTATTCTAAAAAATTTCAATTTAAAATTTATTATCAAAATTTTCATTCAAAAATCAACTTAAATTGAATTATTATCTAAAATTTCAATTAAAATTCAATTATTTCCAAAAATTTCAGTTCAAAATCAATGAAAATTCAATTATTTTCAAAATTTTCAATTGCAAATCTTTTAAAATTCAATTCATTTCCAAATTTTCAATTCAAAATTAAATAAAATTCAATTATTTTCCAAATTTTCAATTCAAAATCAACTAAAATTCAATTATTCACAAAAATTTCAATTCATAATTAATTATTATTATTAAAATTTTCAATAAAAAATCAACTAAAATTAAATTATTATCCAAAATTTCATATTAAAATTCAATTATTTTTAAAAATTTGAATTTTAAAGCTTCTAAAATTTTCCATAGAAATTATTTTTTTTTGAAATTTAATAATTTCAATTATAATTCTAAGGAAATTCAATTATTTTTAACTACTTTAATAATATTCTTTGAAAATTCAACTATCTGAAACCATTTTTCAATTAAAAATAATTTTCAAATTATTGTATTTTGTCCGCATTTTCTAATAAATTTTTAGTGAAATCATCTAAAATTTTAATTAAAAATCACTTAAAGTTTCAATTAATTTCAAAAATCTCAATTTTAAATCTTTGAAAATTCAATTAAATTTAAAAAATGTTTTCCAAAAATTGTTTGTTGAATTATTTTTAGTTCTGTAAAATTTAATAATTGTTTGAAAATTAACAATTTTCTTTTGAAATTTAATTATTTCTAAAAATTTCAACTTTAACCCTTCGAAAAGGATTATTATTAAAAAAAAAAATTTATTTAAAAATCTGTAAAATATTTTTGTTAAAATAAAAAACAAATCCACTTTTTTTTGGAATATAAATCGACTGAAACGACTTTTTTGTGTTTTTAAGTTGATTCGAGGCCTGTATTTTTATAATTAATATTTAATAGGTATTCGTTGGCCCCTGGTACCTTAAAAATTAATTTTTAAAAATTAATTTTTTTCAAATTACTATCTTGTACGAAATTTCCTGGCGCATCTTTTGTCTCATCATAAATTTTTTGTATTTGTATACAATTTTTGAATCAATATACAAGTTTAAAAAAAATTTCGTTGTGTTAACGTTGTGTACTTCAGCTTCGTGAATTGAATTTTCGAATTTGGAATTTTGAAAGAAACTTATTCCGAAATTTGGAAACACAATTATACAACTTTGGCAAAAAATAAGAAAAAGAATTGTCAAAATTTGACACGTCATATGATTACTATTCAAAAAAAAAAAAAAAAAAAAAAAAAAAAAAAAAAACACGTGAAATCAGAAATGGCCAACTTCAAGTTAGGACAGAAGGACAGACCAAGCATTTTATTATTATATAATAATTTTTTTTTTTTATTATTTAAAAAAAAAAAAGATAATTAATATTTTTCCCCCTTTCTTTTTCAGATGGGATCTGGTGTTAATTTACGTTGGCTTTAAATTTCTTCAAGGCGGCGGTACCGGTGGAATGGGTTTTTTAAATAATTTACGTTCATTTCTTTGGATTCGCGTTCAACAATATACATCACGAGAAGTTGAAGTCGAACTTTTTCGGTAAGAGAAAATATTTTATTCTTCGCAAAATAGTTTTAAAAAAAATGAATAAATAAATAAAAAAATTTTTTTTTTTTTGTTACAAAAAATTATCAAAAATAAATTTCTTTTTTGTAATAATAATAATAATAATAATTTATTACCAGAAAATTATTTCCGTTTTTTTTTTGTTTTCTTCGCGAATATTTTGAAATAACTAAAAATACAATTTTTTTTTGTAAATAATAATAATTTATAATCAGAAAATTTTTTCCGTTTTTTTTTTTTTTTTTTTTGCAAATAATAATTGTTTGTTTATTTTCAGACATTTGCATAATTTGAGTCTTCGATGGCATTTGGGACGTAAAACAGGTGAAGTTTTACGTGTCGTTGATCGTGGCAATGATTCAATAAATAATTTATTAAATTACATTCTCTTTTCAATTGTACCAACGATCGTTGACATTATAATTGCCGTGATTTTTTTTATTAGCGTTTTTAATAAATGGTTTGGCCTCATTGTTTTTTCCACAATGGTTCTTTATATCGGTGAGAAAATGATAATTTAATTGTATTTTTTTTTTATTTAATTATTTAGTATATATTTGTTTGAAAAAATAATGTAATTTTAAATAAATGGAAATTTTTTTTTTGTTTTTCAGTTGCAACAATATCAGTCACCGAATGGCGAACAAAATATCAAAGACGAATGAATTTAGCTGATAATGCAATGAAAACGCGTAGCGTTGATAGTTTATTAAATTTTGAAACAGTAAAATATTATGGAGCTGAAAATTATGAAGTTAATTCATATAGAGATGCAATTATTAATTTTCAAATTGAAGAATGGAAATCAATGTTCACATTAAATATTTTAAATACAATGCAAAATATTATTATTTGCAGTGGTTTACTCATTGGTTCTCTTCTTTGTCTTCACATGGTTCGTATTAATATTAAAAAAGAAATACATTTATTTTTTCTTTCCTTTTTTCTCTTTTTTTTTTTAAAAAAAAAACTCTATTTAATTATACAAAAAATATTTCTATTCTTTTTTTTTAAATATTCAAAAATTATGTTTCTATTTCTTTTTCTTTCTTTTTTTCTAAAAAAAAAAAAATCAAACAACATTAAAGGTCGTTTCTGGAGAAGGATTAACGATCGGTGACTATGTTTTGTTTGCCAGTTATATAATTCAACTTTACGTTCCTCTCAATTGGTTTGGCACTTATTACAGGTAAATTAAATATATTTTTCATTATTTATTACTTTAAAAAAAATTTTTTTTTGATATTTATTTATTTTATTATATTAACTTAATATTTTTGTTTGTGTTTTGTATTATAAAAAACATAGTGAAAATTTTAATTAATTAATTTTCATTTTTTTTTTTTGTGGATAATAAAATAAATATTTTATCCCCATTACAGAATGATACAAAAGAATTTTGTCGATATGGAAAATATGTTTGAATTATTGCGCGAGGAAGAGGAAGTTATCGATGCACCAGGCGCTGGTCCATTAATTGTAAAACGTGGTGAAGTTGAATTTTCAAATGTCACATTTGGCTATAATCAAGAGAGAATTGTATTGCGTAATATTAATTTTAATGTACCATCGGGTAAAACAATTGCATTTGTTGGTCCATCGGGCGCTGGTAAATCAACAATAATGAGATTATTATTTCGTTTTTACGATATTGAACATGGTTCAATTTCAATTGATGGACAAGATTTGAAAACAGTCAAACAAGATTCATTACGTTCGGCAATTGGTTTGTTATTTATTCAAATTATTACAACAAAAAAAAGAGAAAAATTCAAAAACAATTTTATTAAATTTTTTTTTCTCGATAATTTATAATATTAAAAATAATTTATTTTTCAATCTATATTTCTTTTTTATTTTTAATAAAATATTTAACTTTATATATTAAATATAGTTATTTTTTCAATTTATTTTATTAAAAAATTTATTTATTATTTTTATTTACTTTTTTTTTTTTTTAGGAGTCGTTCCCCAGGACACTGTACTTTTTAATAATACAATAAAATATAATATTCAATATGGAAGAATTGATGCGCCCGATGTTGATATTATTGCGGCTGCAAAATATGCGGATATTCACGAAAGAATTTCATCATTTCCGGAAGGATACGAAACGCAGGTTTGTTAAATAAATTTTTTTTCAATTTTTTTTCAATTTTTTTTTTTCATATAATTGATTCACAATTTAATCGAAAATATCAAAATTTTGCCATTCAACAAAAAAAAAAAATGCTAAATAAAATTTCGAAAATTTGATTAAATATAATTTTCTTTAATTAAAATTTGGCTAAATATACGAAATTTCTCATCAAAGAAAATTTTTAACAAAATTTTCAACTTCAGTCCAAGGGAAATCCGTTAAATGAAAATTTGGCTAAATTTTAATTCAGTTAAATAAAAATTTAGGTGAAATTTCGGCTTAATAAAAATTCAGTTAAATAAAATTTAGCTTAATAGAAATCAGTTTAATTTCAGCTAAATAGAAATTTGTTTAATTAAAACTTGGCTTAATAAAAATTCAGTTAAATAAAATTTAGCTTAATAGAAATCAGTTTAATTTCAGCTAAATAGAAATTTGTTTAATTAAAACTTGGCTTAATTACCTTTTGCTGAATAATTTGTTAAATAAAATTTTTGGCTTAATAAAATTCAGTTT
Source organism: Leptopilina boulardi (assembly GCF_019393585.1). Lineage (NCBI taxonomy): Eukaryota > Metazoa > Arthropoda > Insecta > Hymenoptera > Figitidae > Leptopilina > Leptopilina boulardi. The sequence continues at coordinate 209,765 of NW_026138025.1, forward strand.
AAATGAAATTTCATTTAATAAAAAAATTCGGTTAAATAAAAATTAGGTGAAATTTCGGTTTATAAAAATTCTGTTAAATAAAATTTAGCTTAATATAAATCAGTTTAATTAAAAATTCAGTTAAATAATAAATTTGGTTAAATGGGAAAAAATTATGAAAATTTGGTTAAATATATTATTTAGTTTAATAAAAATTTAACTAAATAAAAATTCGATTTGAAGAAAATTGAAAAAAAAAATAATTTAATTCAGCTTAATAGAAATTTGTTTCATTAAAACTTGGCTAAATAAACCTTTTGCTGAATAATTTGTTAAATAAAATTTTTGTCTTAATAACATTCAGTTTAAATGAAATTTCATTTAATAAAAAAAATTCGGTTAAATAAAAATTTGGTTAATTTTAATTTGGTTTTATAGAAAATTTGGCTAAATAAAATTTCTCTTCAAAGAAAATTGTTTTTAATTTTAAAATTCTGTTTAATAAAAATAGGTTAAAAATTTGGCTAAATATACAAAAAATTTCTCATCAAAGAAAATTTTTAACAAAATTTTCAACTTCGGCTCAATGGAAATCTGTTAAATGAAAATTTGGCTAAATTTTAATTCAGTTAAATAAAAATTAGGTGAAATTTCGGCTTAATAAAAATTCAAATAAATAAAATTTAGCTTAATATAAATAAGTTTAATTGAAAATTCAGTTAAATAACAAATTTGGTTAAATGGGAAAAAAGTTTCAAAATTATGAAAATTTGGTTAAATATATTATTTGGTTTAATAACAATTTAAATGAATAAAAATTCGATTTAAAGAAAATTTAAAAAAAAAATTAATTTAATTTAGCTAAATAGAAATCTGTTTCATTAAAACTTGGCTTAATTAACCTTTTGCTGAATAATTTGTTAAATAAAATGTTGGCTTAATAAAATTCAGTTTAAATAAAATTTAATTTAATAAAAAAAATTCGGTTAATTTTAATTTGGTTTAATAGAAAATTTGGCTAAATATAATTTCTCTTCAAAGAAATTTTTTTTAATTCTAAAATTCTGCTAAATAAAAATAGGTTAAAATTTTTTGCTAAATTTACAAAATTTTTCATGAAAGAAAATTTTTAACGAAATTTTCAACTTCGGCTCAATGGAAATCCGTTAAATAAAAATTTGATTAAATTTTAATTCAGTTAATTAAAAATTAGGTGAAATTTCGACTTAATAAAAATTCTGTTAAATAAAATTAGTTTAATTCTAAAATTCTGCTAAATGAAAATAGGTTAAATGAAAATTCGGCTAAATGTAATTTTCAGTTTAATATAAATTTTAGTTTAATACAATTTTGGCTAATTAAAGTTTCGTTTAATAAGAAAATTTGGCTTAATACAATTATATTTCTATATAAAATTTTTTAAATTAATTAAAACTTTGGCTAAATGTAATTTTTCAGTTTTAGTTAAAAATTAAGTAAATTTGTGCCGAATATTATTTTCAGTTTAATTTAAAAAAAAGGTCGGCTTAATAGAATTTAGTGTAATTAAAAAATCGTTTTAGTAAAAATTTTTGAAAAAAAATTTGAAATTTCGGCTAAATAAAAATTCTGTTATATAAAATTTAGCTTAATAGAAATCAGTTTAATTGAAAACTCAGTTAAATAACAAATTTGGTTAAATATATTATTTGGTTTAATAAAAATTTAACTGAATAAAAATTCGATTTAAAGAAAATTAAAAAAAATTAATTTAATTCGGCTAAATAGAAATTCGTTTCATTAAAACTTGGCTTAATACAACTTTTGCTGAATAATTTGTTAAATAAAATTTTGGCTTAAAAAAATTCAGTTTAATTGAAATTTCAGTTAATGAAAAATTCTGTTAAATAAAATTTTGGTTAATTATAATTTGATTTAACAGAAAATTCAGCTAAATAGAAATACGTTCCATTAAAATTTAGCTCAATAAAGAATTTTTTTCCATATTATCTTAAATAAAATTTTGACTAAAAATAATTCAGTGTAATTGAAATTTTAGATAAATAAAAATTTGTCTATATAAAAATTTGGTTTAATAGAAAATTTAGCTAAATATATAATTTTTCTTTAAAGAAATTTAAAAAAAAATTTAAATTCGGCTAAATAAAAATGTATACTCTGAAAATAAAATTTTTGGCTAAATATAATTCAGTGTAATTGAAATTTCAGTTAAATAAATATACGGCTGTATAAAAATTTGGTTTTATAAAAAATTTAGCTAAATATAATTTTTCTTTAAAGAAATTTTGTTTTACTTATAAAATTCGGCTAAATAAAAATAGGTTAAATGAAAATTCGGCTAAATAGTGTTTTGTTTAATGCAAATAAGGCTTAATAAAATAGAATTTTTGTAAAATTTAAAATGCGGCTAAATAATTTTTTTTTGAAAAAATTCGGCTAAATATAGTTTAGTTTAATGAAAATTTGGCTAAATGTAATTTTTTGAATTTTTTTAAAAAAAATCAGCTTAATAAAACTTTTGGTAAAATTGAGTTTTTCAATACTTTCGGCTTAATCAAAAATTCCGTTGAATATGAATTTTGGCTAAATATAATTTTTATTTTTTTCTACAAATTTAACTGAATAAAAATTAGGCTGGAGTTTCGTTTAATACTTAACTTTGGCTTAATACTATTAAACTTAATGGAAATTTGGCTAAATGTAATTTTTGAGTTTTAGTTAAAAAATTTAGTAAATTTGGCCGAATATTATTTTCAGTTTAATAAACAAAAAAAAGGTCGGCTTAATAGAATTTAGTGTAATTAAAAAATCGTTTTAGTAAAAATTTTACAAAAAAATTTGAAATTTCGGCTTAATCAAAAATTCCGTTGAATATGAATTTTGGCTAAATATAATTTTAATTTTTTTCTACAAATTTAACTGAATAAAAATTAGGCTGGAGTTTCGTTTAATACTTAACTTTGGCTTAATACTATTAAACTTAACGGAAATTTGGCTAAATGTAATTTTTGAGTTTTAGTTAAAAAATTTAGTAAATTTGGCCGAATATTATTTTCAGTTTAATTTTAAAAAAAAGGTCGGCTTAATAGAATTTAGTGTAATTAAAAAATCGTTTTAGTAAAAATTTTACAAAAAAATTTGAAATTTCGGCTAAATAAAAATTCTGTTATATAAAATTTAGCTTAATAGAAAATCAGTTTAATTGAAAACTCAGTTAAATAACAAATTAAAACTTGGCTTAATACAACTTTTGCTGAATAATTTGTTAAATAAAATTTTATCTTAAAAAAATTCAGTTTAATTGAAATTTCAGTTAATGAAAAATTCTGTTAAATAAAATTTTGGTTAATTATAATTTGATTTAATAGAAAATTCGGCTAAATGGAAATACGTTCAATTAAAATTTGGCTCAATAAAAAATTTTTTCCCATATTATGTTAAATAAAATTTTGACTAAAAATAATTCAGTGTAATAAAAAATCGTTTTAGTAAAAATTTTGAAAATAAATTTTGAAATTTCGGCTAAATGGAACTTTTGTTTTATTGAAAATTTCGGCATAATGTAAAAAATTCTATTCAATTGCAAAATTTAATATAATTTTTTAATTTAATAAAAAAGATAAATCAAATTTTGGTTAAATGTTTGTTTGTTTTTTTTAATAAAAATTTGGCTTAATTAAAAATTTGGCTAAATAAAGTGGGAATTTTTTTTTTTTTTTAGGTTGGTGAGAGGGGTTTACGTTTAAGTGGTGGTGAAAAACAAAGAGTCGCTATTGCAAGAACAATATTGAAAGCGCCAAAAATTGTTCTTCTCGATGAAGCGACAAGTGCATTGGACACGGAAACTGAACGCAATATACAATCGGCATTAAATCAAGTTTGCGCTAATCGTACGACAATTATTGTTGCACATCGTTTATCAACAATTATTCATGCCGATGAAATTCTTGTATTAAAAGAAGGTGAAATTGTTGAACGTGGCCGTCACGATGAACTCATTCAATTTGATGGTGTCTATAAAAAAATGTGGGAATCACAATTGAAAAATAATCAAGATTCATTAACGTCAACAATTGATAATGATAATAATGATAATGATAATAGTGAACAACAAAATTTGAATGATAAAAAATTATTGTAATTTTTTTCTCATGTGGAGACGAAAAAAAAAATAAAATTTTTGAGAAAAAATAAAAGAAAGAAAAAAAAAAAAAACAAAAAGATAGAAAAAGAAAAAATTTGAAAAAAGAGAAAAAAAAATAGAAAACAAAATTTTTTTATAAAAAGAGAGGTGAGAGTAAAGTAAAAAAAGAATTTTTTTTCCCCCTCTCTTTTTATTAAAAGAGGAGAAAAAAAAGAAGATAATGAACTGAATTTTTTTTTTTTTCTAGATTTTTTTTTATTTAATTCAATTGAATTGTATAATCGATTGTAAATTAATTAATTGTTTATTTTTTACGCATATAATATTTATATAAATAACAAATTAGAATCGAAACAACTTGTTATATAAACGAAAAATGTTGAACTAGAAAATAGTTTTTTCTAAAAATAATTGTTGGTGTAAATGTTAATAAAAAAAAAAAAAAAAAAAAATATTCTTCAATTCTGCTTTCAATATTTTTTTTAAATCAAAAAAAAAGAAATAAAAATAGGTTCTATTTTTTCTTTATTATTAAGAAAAAAAAATTGATATTTTTCTCTCACTGTTTTTTTTTTTTTTTTTAAACAAAACAATTTTTTTTATAGAAAAAAAATTGTTATAAAAATATTATTTTTGTTTATTTTATAAAAATTTTTTTTTGTACAAAAAATTGTGTTTACAAATATTTCTTTAAATTAATTAATTTTTTTGTCTTTTTGTTTTGTTTTGTTTTAGCTTTGAAAAATGAAAAATTGAAATTTTTTTTTCCATTTTTTGAGACTTTATTAATTTTCATCATCGCCACCAATGAGTAATTTTGCAAAAGCTCCATCGGGAACCCATCCGGTCTCATCAATTGGATCAGAAACGGAACTTGTACCACCGTCCGTTATGTAAATATAGGAAATTGTCAACCATCCCAAATAAATGGATAACTAATGTGGAGAAAAATTATTTTCAAAAAAAAAAAAAAAAAAGGCCAATTATAAGGTAAATTAATTTAATATAAATTGAAATGATAGTTTAATAGTCAAAAATTTTAATTATAAAATTATTTGAAAATTATTTGAGAAAAATTATAAATTAATAAATATATTAAAAATTAAAATAATATTAAGAAATAAATTTAAAGATTTTATAATAGAATAAAGAATTTATATAAATTATTATTAAATTAATAAATCATATAATTTAAAAAAAAAAAAATTTTTCAATATTTTTTAAACATTTTTCAAATATTTACAAAATATTAAAAATTATTTTCATTTAATTGCTATAATTAATAATAATAATATAATGAAATTTTATTTTATATTAAAGTAAAAAATTATTTAAAAATAAATTATGAAAAAAAAAAATAATTCTTAGATTATTATTTTTTGAGAAATTAAAGATTTTAACAAAAATAAAATTCAGTTAAATACCTTCAAAAGAATTCTTTTCATATCTTCGTCCATAATTTTTATCTTTTTTTTTTTTTTATTATCACAAAATACAATTGAGAATTAATTAAAATTTCATCATTATTAAAATAATATAAAAATCATTTTCAAAATTTAGATAATTTAAAACCTTTTTTATTTTGACAGTGTTGTAGAAAGGGTTAAAATTATCTTATTTTGTTTTTCGATTTTTTTTTTAAATATATCAAAAAAACAAACAAAAGTAAAATTCTTTTTTCTGAATTTTTTTTTAGTAATATTTAAATAATAATAATAATAAGTAATTAATTTTTAAAATTTATTTATTAATTACAATTTAATATTAATATAACATATAATTAATTTTTTTAGTTTACATTATAATAAAATTAATAAATTTTCAATAATCTAAGGGCCCATGATTATTCCATAAAAATCATTAATTTGAAATTTTTATTACATAAATTTCTTTATTTTCTTTATTAGAAATAATTATTTTATATAGACAAATTTTAATTTTTCGAATTAGAATTCGACAGAATTGTTTGAATTTTTATTTTTACAAAATTTTTCATTAATAACACTTTTAAAGACGTTGAATTTTCATTTTTGTCCGAATTTACAAATGACCATACACAAAAACAATATCGACAAAAAAGATTTTAGCGACAATTTTTTGAAAATTGACCAATCACAATTTTCATCGATAATTTCTAATTGGTTAATTTTCAAAAAAAAAAAAAAAATGCGCCAAAATCTATCTGTCAATTTTTGTCCATTTTGTATAAAAAAAAAAAATTTGTCAAATTTTAATTTGAAAATTCAATAATAAAATATTCATGCGCCCTCTATAACTAATATATTTATTATTACACTCAATTGCAAAATTTACTTGTCTTCCGGTTTGACAGCATTTTGAAAATTCGTGACACTTTTATAATAATTTTGTTAGTTTATGGCGTATTCAGAAAGATACCCAAAAGTTGTTATAATTCTCGATTAACTACCGCACCCTGCTCTAGTGAAATTTTAGTAACTTTATAGTAATTTTTAATTTTAACTATATATAAAGTCACTAAATTTTCACTAGAGCAGGGCGCGGTAGTTGATCCGAGAATTATGACAATTTTTGTATTTTTTTTCCATTCGCCATAAATTAATAAAATTAATATAGAAGTGTCACGTCATTTAAAAATGTCGTCAAACCGAATATTGTGAACTGCTAAACTACAATACGCCATCTGGTGAGAGACCGATCTCTTACTCCATTTTCCTTCTTTGTCTCTCTTCAATTAACATGTTAGAAAGAGGAGAAAAATCAAAATGGAGGGAGAGATCGGTCTAAAGTTACTAGATTATTACTAGACTAGACTAAACTAATAAAATTATTATAAATGTGTATTTTGAAGAAGACAAGAGATATGCTGTCGACATGGTTGGGTAGTCAAAATTATCGGATCATTTAGGGCCAATGTACAATAGACTCTTAGGGTGCATTCACAGCTCAATTACTTGAGGAGGGTCGTTATGGTAACGTATGAGAGTAAAAGAAATAAAAACATTGTTTCTCTCTCTTATACGTTATCATAACGACCCTCCTCAAAAATATTGAGCTGTGAATGCACCCTGAGAGTCTATTGTACATTGGCACTAAATGATTCAATAATTTTGACTATCCAACCATGTCGCCAGCATATCTGTTGTCCTCTTTTCTCTTATTGAGATAAAAAAAAAAGTTTTTAACACTCTAATTATATAATATTCGAAAATAATAATAATTCGGTTAAATGTAAATTTTTGAGTGACAAAATTCTTTAAAATGAAATTTTCACACTAATAGGTTATGTGTCGCTTTTTTGTGGAGGGGAGTCGATAAAAATTAAATGATTTTACAAAATTTTACATCCAATAGTAATACTTGTAACCAGAACAAATGTCTCCATTCTTATTATCAGAATCATGATCAGTATAACTATCATTATCACTGTCATCATTACTATCATTATCACTATCATCATAACTATCATTATCACTATCATCATCATCATCATCATCATCATATGAAGAGGATAATGCTGATGATTCATCAGAGTCATTCTCAATGATAACAGAATAACACTTTTTTTCCTTTTCCTTTGCATTATCAGATCCTACAGAAACTTTTCCTACAGGAGCATTTCCGCCATTTGCATTACGATAATTTCCTCCATTTAAATGATGACCATTTCCTCCATTTGCAATAGGATCATTTACTCCACTTGCATTACGATAATTTCCTCCATTTAAATGATGACCATTTCCTCCATTTGCAATAGGATCATTTACTCCATTTGCCATGGGAACATTTCCACCATTTGCATTATGATAATTTCCACCATTTGCATTACGATAATTTTCTCCATTTAAATGAGGACCATTTCCTCCATTTGCAATAGGAACAATTCCTGCATTTGCAGCAGGATCATCTTTCTGTAAAAGAATATTTTTTCCATTCTCAGCATGAGGATCATCATTTTCTTCATCATCATCATCATCTTCATCTTCATCATAATATTCATCCTCAGCTTCCGTTGTAGTTTTAATTATTGTTCTCGAAAAATTTGGTAAAGGATCATCATTGTGTAAATGAATATTTATTCCCTTCTCTGTTATAGCATAAGGATAATCATTTTCTTCATCTTCATCATCATATTCATCGTCAGCTTCCGTTGTAGTTTTAATTATTGTTCTCGAAAAATTTGGTAAAGGATCATCATTGTGTAAATGAATATTTATTCCCTTCTCTGTTATAGCATAAGGATAATCATTTTCTTCATCTTCATCATCATATTCATCGTCAGATTCCGTTGTGGATTCAATTATTTTTGTTGTTAAAATCAGTTTTTCAGTTGTCGAAAAATTTGCTAAAAGATCATCATTCTGTAAAGGTTTATTCATTCCTTTCTCTGGTGGGCTATTCAATGGCACTATTGCATTATAAGGTTTATGGTCATAATCATTTACTCCACTTGCATTACGATAATTTCCCCCATTTAAATCAGGACCATTTCCTCCATTTGCAATGGGATCATTTACTCTATTTGCCATGGAAACATTTCCACCATTTGCATTACGATAATTTCCTCCATTTAAATGAGGACCATTTCCTCCATTTGCAATAGGAACAATTCCTGCATTTGCAGCATGATCATCATTCTTTAAAAGAATATTTTTTCCATTCTCTGTTATAGCATAAGGATAATCATTTTTTTCATCTTTATCATCATATCCATATTCACCATCATCATCATCATCATCATATTCATCGACAGATTCCGTTGTGGATTCAATTATTGTTGTCATTGTTGTCGAAAAATTTGCAATAGGAACAATTCCTGCATTTGCAGCAGGATCATCTTTCTTTAAAAGATTATTTTTTCCATTCTCAGCATGAGGATCATGATTTTCTTTATCATCACCATAATCAAATTCATCGTCAGATTCCGTTGTGGATTCAATTATTTTTGTTGTTAAAATCAGTTTTTCAGTTGTCGAAAAATTTGCTAAAAGATCATCATTCTGTAAAGGTTTATTCATTCCTTTCTCTGGTGGGCTATTCAATGGCACTATTGCATTATAAGGTTTATGGTCATAATCATTTACTCCATTTGCATTACGATAATTTCCTCCATTTAAATGAGGACCATTTCCTCCATTTGCAATAGGAACAATTCCTGCATATGCAGCAGGATCATCTTTCTGTAAAAGAATATTTTTTCCATTCTCAGCATGAGGATCATGATTTTCTTCATCATCATCATCATATCCATATTCACCATCATCATCATCATCATCATATTCATCGACAGATTCCGTTGTGGATTCAATTATTGTTGTCATTGTTGTCGAAAAATTTGCAATAGGAACAATTCCTGCATTTGCAGCAGGATCATCTTTCTTTAAAAGATTATTTTTTCCATTCTCAGCATGAGGATCATGATTTTCTTTATCATCACCATAATCAAATTCATCGTCAGATTCCGTTGTGGATTCAATTATTTTTGTTGTTAAAATCAGTTTTTCAGTTGTCGAAAAATTTGCTAAAAGATCATCATTCTGTAAAGGTTTATTCATTCCTTTCTCTGGTGGGCTATTCAATGGCACTATTGCATTATAAGGTTTATGGTCATAATCATTTACTCCATTTGCATTACGATAATTTCCCCCATTTAAATGAGGACCATTTCCTCCATTTGCAATACGATCATTTACTCCATTTGCCATGGGAACATTTCCTCCATTTGCAATGGAATCATTTACTCTATTTGCCATGGGAACATTTCCACCATTTGCATTACGATAATTTCCTCCATTTAAATGAGGACCATTTCCTCCATTTGCAATAGGAACAATTCCTGCATTTGCAGCATGATCATCATTCTTTAAAAGAATATTTTTTCCATTCTCTGTTATAGCATAAGGATAATCATTTTTTTCATCTTTATCATCATATCCATATTCACCATCATCATCATCATCATCATATTCATCGACAGATTCCGTTGTGGATTCAATTATTTTTGTTGTTATAATCAGTTTTTCAGTTGTCGAAAAATTTGCTAAAAGATCATCATTCTGTAAAGGTTTATTCATTCCTTTCTCTGGTGGGCTATTCAATGGCACTATTGCATTATAAGGATTATGGTCATAATCATTTACTCCATTTGCATTACGATAATTTCCCTCATTTAAATGAGAACCATTTCCTCCATTTGCAATGGGATCATTTACTCTATTTGCCATGGGAACATTTCCACCATTTGCATTACGATAATTTCCTCCATTTAAATGAGGACCATTTCCTCCATTTGCAATAGGAACAATTCTTGCATTTGCAGCAGGATCATCTTTCTTTAAAAGATTATTTTTTCCTTTCTCAGCATGAGGATCATCATTTTCTTCATCATCATCATCATCATCATATTTATCGACAGATTCCGTTGTGGATTCAATTATTTTTGTTGTTAAAATCGGTTTTTCAGTTGTCGTAAAATTTGCTAAAGGATCATTATTCTGTAAAGGTTTATTCATTCCTTTCTTCGTTGTTTGTTTGGGTTTTTTATTTTTTCCTTTATTTCTTTTTTTTGAATTTGACGAATCATCGTTTTCTTTTGCCTCGTCATATAACGAGCATTTTTCCAAATCAATAGTAGTCAAATATTCCCCTAATAATAGTAGCAAGGCATTTAATTTTTCTTTTACATTTTCTACATTATCAGCCGATGATAATAATAATTGTAGTTGCTCACCAATTAATGGTAATAAATTTTTTTTACTATTTGCTTTTTCCAATATTGAAATTAAAGTAGAATATTCTAATTTCTGAAATAAGTGAAAAATAATAGTCAAAAATTTTTTTTTTTATATTATTTTTATGAATATTTTATGAGAATAAATATTAAAAATTTAAATTTAAATGAGAGAAAAAAAAATTTTTTTAAATTAAAATAGGGTCAGTTGGGGTAAATGGGGACAGAATATTTTTCAAAAGATTTTTAAGAAAAAAGTTTACTTAAGTACATTCCCAGATAACAAAAATGCTTGAATAGTGCAAACATAAGGAGTCGAGATAACAAAAATGCTTGAATAGTGCAAACATAAGGAGTCGCATACATGCTAATTAATTCGCATTCAGTGATCTCATAGTTGCATGCTGATGCGTCATCCATGGACTATGCGTCTCTCACATGAGTTCGCATTCAAGCGAGTTAAATGCGATCCTTGTGCTAGTACATTTGAGGTTCGAAACATCAATTGATCATTTAATACTTGTTATATAATACAATAAATGTTATATTTCTGTTAAGATTTTTTACTACTCTAGTTTTTTTTATTAAAGTGAAGAGACATATTTATATTTTTCTTTCTTCTAAGCCAAAATCAAAAAATAACCTAAAATTATATATGCACATGACCACCACTGATATCGAGGCCACAATTGGATCACTAATCTTCTCAATAAATGTTGATTAATCGAATTTACCTCTATAGATCACAACACAAAGATATAAAACACATTAAATTATAAATACGCACGATTTATATAAAAATATGATATTATATTCTTATCGTTTCTTATCTTATGAATTAGTTAAAATAGACATTTTCCGGCTGTCAGCTGACTCAAGTGCATTACGCGCCATCTACATTCGGGAACGTGAATCAGACGCGGGAATTTTAATCTATTCGATGAATTAAAAATATCTAATTGAAAAGGAGGCATCAATTACTTAATTGATGAAATTGACATAGACCGAAATTGATTTCTGATAACACTCAAAACAATTGCTACTAGAATTTTATATATATTCAAAGAATACAAAATTTTTCACGGACACTTTCGTCACAGGAATTTTAATAAAAATATATAAATTCATAAGTTTGTTATAAAATTCTCATATTTTTAAAAGTCCATTTCATTTAAATCTGATCAACAAACTTTATTATTAACTTTAATTTATTCTCTAAATCTAAATTAGTAGTTTTTTTTACTAATGAAAAGACTAAATGATTTATAGTAACAATTTAACTAACATTTAGTGAAATTTTACTAATTGTTAGTAGAATTTGACTAAAGAATTAGTAATTCCGCCTTATTAACAGTCAATAACACAGAAAAAAAAATGGTAAAAAGTGATTGTGGGTAGAGGGTAAAATGCGTTTAGGTACAGGGTAAAAGGTAATATTGTGATGGGTAAAAATGTTACCAAAATATTACTAGAAAGATGGATGCAATTTTTCAATCTGACTAATTGAAACATAAAATACGTGTTTTCATGGATTTATAACTTAATGAAAAACTTACAAAATGTATTTTTAAGATGAAAAATCCTGAAAATGTTGTAAATTTAATAAATTTAATTATTTTTGTAAAGAAAATGTGTTTGCCAACAATGCCAGCTGACACTTGTAAACAAACAGGTTTGGGAAGCAAGTGTTCAAAAGCAGAGTTGGGAACGATAAAAAACTTGTCCAACAATAATTTTCGTAAAGCATATTATTAAATATATTGTTTTACAAAAACAAAAATCTTATAGATAAATAAAAAATGTTATAAATAAATAAATATTTTTAGGTTCATTAATTAAATTTTTTTAAATTGACATTATTTGAATTTCGCGCCATATATCTGTGCGCATCTTTTTGTGCATTCCTGAGAAAATTTGTAGTAATTGATTATCTTTTATGGTTTATCTAATAAATTTAATTAATGAACCTAAAAATATTTATTTATTTATAACATTTTTTATTTATCTATAAGATTTTTGTTTTTGTAAAACAATATATTTAATAATATGCTTTACGAAAATTATTGTTGGACAAGTTTTTTATCGTTCCCAACTCTGCTTTTGAACACTTGCTTCCCAAACCTGTTTGTTTACAAGTGTCAGCTGGCATTGTTGGCAAACACATTTTCTTTACAAAAATAATTAAATTTATTAAATTTACAACATTTTCAGGATTTTTCATCTTAAAAATACATTTTGTAAGTTTTTCATTAAGTTATAAATCCATGAAAACACGTATTTTATGTTTCAATTAGTCAGATTGAAAAATTGCATCCATCTTTCTAGTAATATTTTGGTAACATTTTTACCCATCACAATATTACCTTTTACCCTGTACCTAAACGCATTTTACCCTCTACCCACAATCACTTTTTACCATTTTTTTTTCTGTGAAAACAGTTTGACTAATTCATTTAGTCAGTCAGATGACTAGTAATTAGTGAAATAATACTAAAAAATTAGTGAATATTTACTAAAAATTAGTTATATTTAATTAATAAAAAGGGGAAAAGTCTTCCACTAATATTAGTCAAATTTTACTGTTTGTTAGTAGTATTTCACTAATTCAGATTTAAATATAAGTACTTTCTTATTAACTTTTATTAATTATGTTTTCAAGAGAGAATTTTCATCTTAACATAATATTACGCATGTTTTAAGCTATTTAAATTAAAAAATATTTTTATTGTAATTCGCATACTGTATGAGTTCATTGAAAGCGCATTTCAAATGCATTGTAGAAGATCGCATACGTGAAGGCATAAAGAGAACTTCTTGCTAGCATGAATGCGACTGTAAGCGCATATGCGTCGCATCAGCATACTGCTTTTGCATGCACCATAGGAGAATCACTAAGTGCGATCTTAAATGCGCGCATTATTGTTATCTGAGAATTACTGTATTAAGGGATGAAAGAACTTGGAAAAAATTTGTAGTAGATATATATTAGTTGAACCAATTGAAATTTTTTTATTTTTTTTTTTATTTCAGTATTTTGTCTCGCATTTCAAAGAAAATAGACTTAAAAATCATACCAAATTTTTTTCTTATTCCTTGATGACTCCCATAACAGAAATTCACTTGAATTTTTGATTTTTGTTAATTTGGTTAATAATGACAAGCTCATTTACCCTAAGTTTTCAAATTTTTGGGGTAAATGAGGACAGCTTGTCATTATTAACCAAATTAACAAAAATCAAAAATTCAAGTGAATTTCTGTTATAGGAGTCATCAAGGAATAAGAAAAAAATTTGGTATGATTTTTAAGTCTATTTTCTTTGAAATGCGAGGCAAAATACTGAAACAGTTTAACTTTGATTTTCAAGTTTTTATGCATTTTGAGCGATAAATTTTTTTATCTTTCTGCCAATTGTCAAGATAAAAGTTAAAATATTGACGTTGAACTTAAGTTTAAAACTGTAAATTAAGCTCCAAAACCTCTTGTCCCCATTTACCACAATTGTTCTCTTATTAATTAAATTTCATTATTAAATTTAATATATTTATATAATTTACCTGTTTTTCTCCTTCTTCTAAATTTGCACATTTATATTGCGTATTTTTCATATTATTAAACAATTTTTTCGTATTTTTAATCATTTTTTTTCGATCATTTTCATTTAATAATTTCATTATTGACGGCAATACTTGATTTAATAATTTTAAAAATTCATTTTCTTGTTCTTTTGTTCTATGTTTCAATAATTGTAATTCCATTAATTTCTCATATGATTTTGTTATATTCATATCATTCAATAATTCCGTTAATTGCATTGAACAAGGACATACTGATTCCTGTAACAATTACAAAAAAAAAAAAAATTCGTAAGACTTTTTTTTTATTTTTATAAATTTCTCTTATAGGGAAAATAAATATTAAATTAATTAATTGAAACTAAAATAATGAAAATTAAAAAAAAAATTTAATTAGGATTATTCCATTTTATTTCATCTATAGTCGTTGCAGCCTATTTTTAGAAAAATTTGATATTTCGTATTAAAATGACTTTGAATATCCGTACAATTCCTTTTTTGACAATAATTTTATGAAATTTTTTTTTATTTTCGTTGAAATTTAGTTTTTAATGAGTTGAGTTGCACGGAAAATAGCAGGTGGTTAGTTTGACAACTTTGGAAATTTTATAAAAAAGAACAGAAGTAATTTAGTTATTAAATTTTTTTTTCATTGATATTTGTTGAAAATAGTCTAATTTACCAATGTTAATTGCCCGTGTGGAAATTGAAAAATGGTCCTATCTAGTTTGCCGTTTTATTATCTAGGTCCTATCTTGGCAGTCTAACTTGGTCCTAAAATGGTTGGTGATGCGATTTTAGCCTGGTCCTAATTTAGGTGCCTATTTAGGACCAATATAAGGTTGAGTCCACAATAGAAAACGTTAAACAGATCAGCTTTGCAAGATATGCTTAAACAGCTATTTAAGAGAATTTTCTTGCTTAGCTAGTTGCCAACTTGACGAAACCAAAAAGGTAGTGTTTCGTTCCATATATAAATTTTATAATTTATAAATTTTTTATAATAAAATTGAATTATATTAAATTATATTACATTATCTATATTTAATACTTATTTATAATTATAATTTTAATTATATATTTTTAATTCACATCTATTGAACTATAGGAACGCGCGGAACTAGGGCCGCTGTGTTCAAGTTTTCGTTTTCAACAGTTGGCAACAGTGTTGGTGCTACTCTTTAACTAGCTGTTTAAGCACATCTTGCAAAGCTGATCTGTTTAACGTTTTCTATTGTGAACTCAACCTAAAATCTTTTTTTTTTAATTATAGAAATGGTTTCTTTGAAAAAAATTATGTTTGTTTTAGCAAAAATTTTAATTTTTTTAATCAAAGAAATTTTTTTTGATTTTATATTAGTATGGAAACTTATTCTTTGATTGAAATTTGTATTCTTTTATATTTTTCAACTTATTTCAATCAAAGAAACTTTATGTTAAATTTAGAAAAACTTTTTGTTTAAAAGGAAATTTGTTTCGAATGATATATACAAAACAAATCAAAGCAATTGACTTTTTCAAATAAACAATCCCTTTTTTCTGGGTGTATATAATAAAAATAAAAAAATGTAATCAATAATAATAATAATAATAAATCAATAAACAAGCAGAATTACATTGCACTTTTTACACAAGAACTTAACCTCTAAATAACTTCTGCTTATAGTTTCGTCCGTTTCGTCTGCTAGGGTTGAAAAAGTAGGGGCAAAAAAATTCAAAATGAAATGTAACCCTTCTCATTTTGTTTAATATAAATTTAATTAATAATTAATTAAAATTTTTAAAAAACTATGGTATATTTTTTTATTATTTTTATTATTGTATTTATATATTTTTTTTTATTATTTTATTATTATTTTACTATTAGGGTAAAAGGTACAGTGACCGACACCCAGACAGTGAACGTCACCTGCTATTAAAAATGATAATAACTATAAAAATAATAATATTTAATTAAATATCACTAGTAAATTAATTAATATACAATATTTAAAAACTTATACAGTTTATACAAAATTTTATATGTTTATATTTTCCTCAATATTTAATACTTTCTAGAAAACTAACCTCAAAAAATTTGCTTTATTGATTACAAATTTTATAAATATGAAAAAATTGTTAAATAATTATATTTTAAAAGCAACTTTTTTTGTACATTAAGTCTGAATAATAAAATTTATGATAATACTAATAAATATCATGTTACTTAAATAGAAGTTTAAATATTTTTTATTTTATTAAAGGGTGTCGTTCACTGTTTTCATACCATACATTTTTAAATTAATATTATAAACTCTTATCAAGGTGTTTTTTAATTTTAAACTTCTGTACTATAAATTTTAACTTCAAATCTTTTATTTAAAATTTATTTTATAACTAAATCTTTAATAAATTACGATAAAATGTCATTTAAAGTTGAAAGTATGCCCAGGGTGTCGGTCACTGTACCCCTTACCCTATAATTATAATATTATTATTAATTATAATTAATAATGCCAAAATACTCCGATATTACTAAAATGGCTTGTAAAAGCAGGACCAAGTTAGGACCAAATTAGGAAATATTAACATTTTCTGCCAAGTCAAACTAACCTATTTTCCGTGCAACTCAACTCTTAAAAACTAAATTTCAACATAAATAAAAAAAAAATTTCATAAAATAATTGTCAAAAAAAGAATTGTACGAATATTAAAAGTCATTATAATACAAAATACCAAATTTTTTCTAAAAATAGGCCGAAACAAATATAGGCGAAATAAAATGGAATGACCCAAAATTAACTAAATAAATAATAAAATTAAATAAATAAATTTAAATAATGATCTAATTTACCTTTATCGTATCAGCAATTTCATTTTTACAATATGAAAGAATCAGCAAATAATTAACAATAAAAAATAGAATAAACGAGTAATTCATTTTGACACTTTAATAAATGAACAAATGATTTTTTTTTTATTTACCATTTTCTTATATATATATATTGTCACAGTGAAATTAGCGTGTCACGTAAAACGTGATATTAAAAAGCAACATTTTCAATAATAAACTTTTTTGTTTAAAACAATTATTGTATTTTGTGTATATATATATATATGGGGGATTCCATATGAAGTGATCAAGGTGAAAAAAGTTTTTTCTCCTATCATGCCCAAACATAGGGCATTTTGTAGTACTATTATAGATGGTAATTTTTGGTAAAAATATTTTTCTATTTTAACCAATATTTTTTAGGGGGGAGGGGATGAAAGTTTTAGGATACCCTTTACTTTATAATAATTTCTATCTCTCACACAATTGAATAAAAAAATTTTGCCAATATCAGTTTTGATAGATTGTTTTTATGCCCGTTTTGATTGGTAATATGCATTTTTGAAAAAAAAAAATTTTGACCAAAAAAAAATATTTTTTTTTCCAAAAATGCATATTACCAATCAAAAGGGCATAAAAAAACCTATCAAAACTGATATTGGCAAAATTTTTTTATTCAATTGTATGAGAGATAGAAATTATTAAAGTAAAGGGTCTCCTAATCCTATCCTTGATCACTTCATATGGAATCCCCCAAATATATATATATATATATATATATATATATATATATATATATATTAATGTTAAAAATTTTACAATAATTTTGTTTAAAAAAAAATGAAATTTATTTATAAAAAAAAATTCGATCGTGACATATCTTATAAAACATGTTTAAAAAAATTTTTTCTTTAATTTTAAACATTTTTATTTATCCAAACAATATTGATTGGATTATCTGATTTATTTTGTGATAAATAATTATTCCAGATTCTTGGAATATATATTTTTTAAAAAATTTATTTTTTTCAAAAAAATTTAATTATTTTTTTTTTTACTAATTTTTATACAAGATAAATAATTTAATTTTTTTTTAAAATATGATATAAATAATATTTATATTATATTATTATTACAAATATTTATTATATTTTTTTTAAAGTTAAATTATTTTCATTAAACAGCATCATTGACATTACCTTAATTTAACATAGATAATAATAATAATAATAATAATAATAATAATAATATAAATTAAATAATAAAAAACAAAAAAAAACTGTATTATAAAAATCCATTTTTATAAGGCGCGATAAAATATAATTTTATAAACAGGAAATATTTCATGTTTGTTTAAAATTTTTTAATATGTTATTAAAAATGTTAATTTAAGAAATTAATTTAAAAAACAAATGTCCTTGAGAAAAATGAGGACAATTTAACTTAAAAGCAATAATTATGATAATAATAATAACAAATGTTTTTTCTTTTAAATAAATAATTTAAAGTCAAAAAGAATAAATAGGGATAAATAAATAAATATATTAATTATAAATTCAAACAAGTTTATAATTGTCTTAGCATTTTATTTTCAAATTTATCCAAGTGTCTACTACAGCCATTATGGTTTGTTGTATTTTTTTTTTATTTGTTCTAATTTTTTTAAAATTTTTTTTACAGAGAATCGAAGAAACTCGATATTTTTCAGTTTTTATGATAATACTAATAATAATAATAATTATTATTATTAATATTATTTTATTACAATTATATAATAATAATAATTGTTCTTTTTTTTGTTTCAGATGGACACAAAAGGAATGTCAGAGAAAGTAACAGGTGGTTACAAAAAGTTTGTTTTATATTAATGATGAATAATAAATATAAAAGTAAAAAAAAAACCAATAATTATGATGCAAAACAAAATCAAAAAACAATAAGTCATTGAGGGATTAGAATTTTATGAGAAATAATTATTTTAGCTGAATTTTCATTTTTAAAATTAGCATTTAATAGAATTTATTTTTATACGCGAATTTTTAATTAACAAAATTTTTAGTTAATAAATTTTTGATTTGGTAAAATTTTTATTTTACTGCGTCATTTAAGTAGAAATCTGTTTTATCGACAGTCGGTATCTAAATTAAAACAAATTTTTTGAATGATACTTTAATTATAATTTTAACTACTTTAACCTTTAAGCTGCAGAATTGGTCGATATATCGACTGTTGGTAAAGTAGAAAATTGCATTAACGACCCCTGGTCAAGTAGAAATCTGTTGTATTGACTGTAAGTTTTTCAAATTAAGGAAATTTTCTTGACTGATACTTTAATTATAATTTCAACTACTTTAATTAAATGTGTAATATTTTAGACTACTAAATTTCTACTATATTGACCGCTGTGGTAAAGTAGAAAATTGCATTACCAACCAGTGGTGGTATCATTAAAGACACAAACCTGAATTATTAATCCATAGTTTGAATGACAAATTTGTTAAATTAAAATTCTCTTCAATAAAAAGTAATTTTATGAAAAATGACTAAAAATTTTGCTAAATCAAAAATTCGATAGTTAAAAATTTTATTAGATAAAAATTCGCGTATAAAAAGAAAAAATTCTTTAGAAAATAAAAAATTTAATACTTTCACAATTAGAAGGTAATATAGAAAAAAAAATAAATTAAATAAAATTTGATGCGTAGATAAATATTATACATGAATCTAAATATCTCGTTCTTGATTCTCTTTATTCAACAAATTACATGATAATTTTTTATAATTTCACTATTTAAATATATATATATATAATTTTTTTCTTATTGTTGTCACTGAATAAATTGTCTATTTTTTCATTAAATATATTTATATTTCCTTTTTTTTCTTCATGTATATCTATTATTTATTTATTTATTTATTTATAATATATCTTGTGCAAAAGGCGTCGTCATCGACTTTTATTTTCTAAAAAAATTCTCTTATCTAATGTGTGTGTAAAAAACATTTTTAAAAACAGAAACAACAAAAAAAAAAAAAAGAAAATAAATAAATGGAGAAATCGGTGCAAAAATCGTTTTCTTTCTAATTCTTCATTTTTGTGCTTTTTATTTCATCTATTTACATTAACGGGACGCGGGGCCAATAAAAAAATTTGCAATTCTCTTCTTTTCGCACTTTTAATTGAAAAAAAAGAAAAAACAATTTTTGTTTTCTTTAACGAAAAAAAAATACTTTTATTTCAACAAAAAAACAATGTTTTATTTTTTAATAAAAAATGATTTTTGTTAAAAAAAGAAATTTTCTTTTAATAAAAGTAATTTTTTTTAATAAAAAAAAAAACTTTTGTTTGAAAAAGAAATTCTTCGCTTAATAAAAGTAATTTTTTTTTTTGTAAGAAAAAAAAACTTTACAAAATAAAATTTTTCTTTTAATAAAAAGTATTTTCTTTCAATTAAAATTATTTTTTTTTAAATAAAAAGAAAATTTTTGTTAAAAAAAGAAATTTTTTTTTCTTTTCCTTTTTTTTTTGAAAGAGACAAAAAGAAGAAAAATAAAAAATGCAACATCCTGGAATGTTCAGTGCAAATATACATAGATGCTTGGAGCTTGAATACTTGGAGACATTTTCGTTATTTTTTTTTTTTTGCGCGTATTATGCACAATATTAAAATTAATTTATTTTCTATTTTTATTTAAATTTCATTTTTCGATATTTAAGAAAATTAATTAAATTAAAAAAAAGGGGATGATGGAGGGTAAAAGGAGGGAAGGACTTTCACAATATTGACGAAAGATATATATATCTTTTCGGTTATTATGTCATTCTTTCTTTTTTTTCTCTTTACGTTAAAATACCAAAAAAAAAAAAAAGAAAAACTTTTTCTTTATACAAAAGACTCATTTTTTTCTCTCCAAAAAAAAAAACAATTAATTGTACTGTTCTGGCAGGACATACGAAATATCGTCCCAAGGATGACGATAGAGTCCCTGTTTTAGCCTCTTTTGATCCATATAGTGACCTGAGAAAAAGAAATCAAATTTAGAAAAAAAAAAATTTCTTCACGGATAAAGAAGAAAAAAAATTTTCTTTTATATTTATATTTTTTTTTATTATTAAATAATATTTTTAATGTTAGCAATCTACTTTACCGACCGCTGGTAAAGTAAAAAAAAATGTATATTATCGACCGATGGAAATTACTAATTTAATTTATAAAAATTGGCAAAAAATATTTACTTAATTCTATTAGAATACTTTAAAAAAATTTACTTTACCAACCGTTGGTAAAGAAGAAATCTAAATTCTAATAAATAAAAAAAAAAGCAAAAATTAATATTTACCAATAAAACCAATGCTTCTACCAAGAACAAAAAGACTATTAATTGCTCCAATTTCAATGTATTCCTGTGCCTCCTCAGATGTAAATGAACCACTATGTCTCAACATATCAACAAATGCACTTGCAATAATTCCATCAACATTGAGAATTAAATTTGGTTTTTTACTTGTTGTTATTTTTTCAATTTCTAAAGCATAATTCACTAATGGAGTGGCAGTGAAATTTGCCAATACATATTCTTTTATTAATTTAACTCTCATATCAGGATTATTAATTGATTTAATACGATGACCAATTCCCATTATTAATTTTCCTTGTTTACGTGTATTATTAACAAATTCCTGTGGATGTAAACCAGCATCATATGCCTCTGAATACATACGCGCTGCACCATCTAAAGCGCCACCAAATCGATCGCCCTGGAAAAAAAAAGAATTTTTTTAAAAACTTTCAAAATTATTAAAATAGAATTTTTATTTTACAGTTTATTTTTTTAAATATCTTGTTTGTTTGGTTTCTACATTATCAACCGCTGGCAAAGTAGGCATCTACATTACCGACTGTCGGTAAGACAAGAAATCAGAATTACCATCTGTCTCTAAAGTAGAAATCTACATTACCGACTGTCGGTAAGGAAGAAGTTTAAATTATCAAACTATCGGCAAAGTAGAAATCTACATTGCCGACTGTCGGTAAAGTAGAAATCTGAAATACCAACTGTCGGCAAGGAAGAAGTTTAAATTATCAACTATCGGCAAAGTAGAAATCTACATTGCCGACTGTCGGTAAAGTAGAAATCTACATTGCCGACTGTCGGTAAAGTAGAAATCTGAAAACCAACTGTCGGTAAGGAAGAAGTTTAAATTATCAACTATCGGCAAAGTAGAAATCTACATTACCGACTGTCGGTAAGGAAGAAGTTTAAATTATCAACTATCGGCAAAGTAGAAATCTACATTGCCGACTGTCGGTAAAGTAGAAATCTGAAATACCAACTGTCGGTAAGGAAGAAGTTTAAATTATCAAACTATCGGCAAAGTAGAAATCTACATTGCCGACTGTCGGTAAAGTAGAAATCTAAAATACCAACTGTCGGTAATTTTGATAAAACTAAAAAAACCAAAGAAAATATAATAGTTTTCTCTAAAAAAAAAAGAAAAAAAAGAAAAGAGTGAAAAATTTTAAACTTACAATTGTTAATAATCCAGAAACGACGGAACTGACGAGATCTTTACCGGCTCGCGCGCATACAATTGTATTGTGTGCGCCTGATACTGCTGGTCCATGATCAGCAGTGAGCATAAGTGACATTTCCAAAAATTTACAATAAACCGGTGGCAAACAACGTTGAAACCATAATAATGAAACAACACCGCCAATGCCAACATTTTGTTTTAAAACTTCCGTTACTGGCATACCGGCATAAAGTAAATCCTGACCACGTTCATCACATATCGATGTCATAAATGAGGCTGGCTTACGAATTAATCCCAATTCCTTGAAGATTTAAAAAAAAAATTTTTTTTCAAACTCCAACGCCAAAAAATAATTGCAGCGGTAAATTTTTAAATTAAGTTGAAAAATTTATTTCTTTGATTTCATATATTTTTTTTTTTTGGTAAAACAAATAAAGGAGTGCAATATTAAAAAAAATATATATATATTAAATTAAACTTACCCTAGCCCAACTGTAGTCCATTGGTACTGTAGGTGGTGGTAATTCAGGTTCAGGAACAATTGTTCCCGCTTTAACAAGTTGTTGATAAACCGAATGAATAACATCACCAAGATTATCAAAACTATCAGGTACATAAGCGCCAGCTTCTTTGAGTGCAACATTTTTTGCAACAGCTGTTTCCATATTACTATTTGCTATTGAACCAGCGTGACCAAATTGTACTTCAGAATTAAACATACTTGCACATGTTCCAATACACCAGGCAATTAATGGTTTTGTTATTTTTTTTGTTTTCATTGCCTCACAAACTTCATATTCCTCAATACCACCCACCTCACCAAGTAGAACAATTAATTTTGTATCGGGATTATTTTCATAACGCATAATATGATCCATAAAATTTGTTCCTGGATAACGATCACCACCAATTGCAACGCCCTCTTGTACGCCATTTGATGCTTTTGAAATAATATTATTCAATTCATTTGACATACCACCGGAGCGTGATACATAAGCGACACTGAAATTTTAATTTATTTCTTTAGTTATCGACAGTTGGCAATGTAGATTTCTACCTTACCAACAGTTGATAATGTAGATTTCTACCTTACCGACAGACAGTTGGCAATGTAGATTTCTACCTTACCGACAGACAGTTGGCAATGTGGATTTCTACCTTACCGACAGACAGTTGGTAATGTAGATTTCTACCTTACCGACAGTTGGCAATGTGGATTTCTACCTCACCGACAGTTGGTAATTTAGATTTCTACCTTACCGACAGTTGATAATGTAGATTTCTACCTTATCGACAGACAGTTGGTAATGTAGATTTCTAACTTACCGACAGTTGGCAAATGTGGATTTCTACCTCACCGACAGTTGGTAATGTAGATTTCTACCTTACCGACAATTGGTAGTGTAGATTTCTAACTTACCGACAGACAGTTGGTAATGTAGATTTCTACCTTACCGACAGTTGGCAATGTGGATTTCTATCTCACCGACAGTTGGTAATTTAGATTTCTACCTTACCGACAGTTGATAATGTAGATTTCTACCTTATCGACAGACAGTTGGTAATGTAGATTTCTAACTTACCGACAGTTGGCAAATGTGGATTTCTACCTCACCGACAGTTGGTAATGTAGATTTCTACCTTACCGACAATTGGTAGTGTAGATTTCTACCTTACCGACAGACAGTTGGTAATGTAGATTTCTAACTTACCGACAGTTGGCAAATGTGGATTTCTACCTCACCGACAGTTGGTAATGTAGATTTCTACCTTACCGACAATTGGTAGTGTAGATTTCTAACTTACCGACAGACAGTTGGTAATGTAGATTTCTACCTTACCGACAGTTGGCAATGTGGATTTCTATCTCACCGACAGTTGGTAATTTAGATTTCTACCTTACCGACAGTTGATAATGTAGATTTCTACCTTATCGACAGACAGTTGGTAATGTAGATTTCTAACTTACCGACAGTTGGCAAATGTGGATTTCTACCTCACCGACAGTTGGTAATGTAGATTTCTACCTTACCGACAATTGGTAGTGTAGATTTCTACCTTACCGACAGACAGTTGGTAATGTAGATATCTACCTTACCGACAGAAGTTGGCAATGTGGATTTCTACCTTACCGACGGACAGTTGGTAATGTAGATTTCTAACTTACCGACAGTTGGCAATGTGGATTTCTACCTTACCGACAGTTGGTAATGTAAATTTCTGTCATAACAACAGTGGGTAATGCCCTCACCTGCATTAGCGCCTGTTGCTAAGACAGAAATTTACATTACCAACAGCTGGAAAAGTAGAAATCTACATTTATCGACTGTCGATAAAATAGAAATTTACATTATGCAAATTTTTTGTTTTATTTAATTTTTTTTTGTTGATTACCTTCCAGGTCTGTAAAGTTTGCTATGTAGAATATTGTCCATCATACCACCTGTGTTGCCAATTTTAAAACAACCAGGTTTAACGCCACCGACAGTTGCCGGTCCAATGATGGTAACATTTTTTTTGTGCGCTTCGAGAATTAATTTTCTTGTCATATTCTCAGGAATACCCTCGGCAATAATGGCAATAGTACGAATTTGTGGAAATTCAAGTGTCTCCATTGTACTGTCATAGGCCGATCTTAATGATGCAAATGTCACCATAACATCAGCGTCAGAATGTTTATTCATTGCGTCCTTCATTTGCTTATAAACCGGAATTAATATCTAGAAAAGAGGGGAATTTTTTTTTTAAATTCACGATTTTATGTTAAAAATCTACTTTACTGACCGCTGGTAAATTAAAAAAAAAGTCAGGGATCTATGTTACCGACGGTTGGTAAAGTAGAAATTTGAATTATTGACCGATGAAAATTATTCTAAATTTCATTTATACGAAAGGGCGGACATAATATTTACTGAATTCTATAAGAATATCTACCATACCGACCGTTGGTAAAGTACAAATTTGAATTATCGACTGATAGCAAATATTAATATGGTATATACGAAATGACAGATATAATATTTACTAAATTCTATTAGAATAATCAGGAATCTACCTTACCGATAAAGTAGAAATCTGAATTACCAACCGATGGTAATTATTATTTATTCCATTACAAAAACGCTGCAATAATATTTACCTAAGTCGTAAGTCAACTTGCCTTACTAAAAGACTATTAAAAATTATCAGGAATCTAGTTTACCGACTGTCGATAAAATAGAAACCTAAATTATCGACCGATGTTAATAATTATTTAATTACAAAATAGCGGGTACGATATTTACTAAGAACTATTTAAAAATCGTGAGGAATCTACTTTACCGACCGGTGGTAAAGTAGAAATCTATGTTGATAATTTTGAAAATTAAACCAGATTCACTTGAAACGTATAACTCCGAGGTTTTCGGGGCCGCTGAACACGAATTTAATGTCAGTTTTGTGAAAACTTTGCATTAAATTTGTCTCTAGAGAAACGCAACCTCCTTTTGTAAACTAAATTACCAAAAATAAATTGAAAGATAAATATATATATATATAAAATTTTTGTTCAACAAACCTCCTTGTGTCCCCAATAGAATTTTTGCTTATGATCGCCAACAAATGGATAGACAATGGCGGCAACCGATGGCTCTGCACGTCGGCAAACAAAATCAAAATCAAGCATACCTTGTACTGCACGATTTTGCATACCCCAAATAATTGATCGTGTTTTATTTGTAAATAATTGTTTTCCCATTGTTGAATCAGTAGAATCAGTTCTTAATGCTTTTAATTGTGCCTCCGTGAATGTTGTCGTCGACGACGACGACGATGATGATGATGATGATTCTTGAATTGATGTTTTTGTTGGTGCACTAGGTCCAACATCTTGACCCGATGGTAAGAGGAAATTTGCTGTTGAAAATTCTTGCGCTTCTGGATCGGGAATTGGTTTTGTACCAAGTGCCATTGCACAAATTGCCGTCATATGTGTTTCAGGTCCAAATACATGTACAGGAATTGCTAGACGTTTACCCACTTCGCGAATAATTCTTTTTAAAATTAAAAAAAATATATATTTATTTCTCCCCTTAGCGTTATGTTTAAAAATTACATTTTCTTTTTTTTTTGAATTGAAAAAAAACTTACCTAAGACCTTCTTGATAATTTGGTCCAGCTCGCCTCACAAATATTTTAATATTAAATTCAACAAGTTTTGGTTGAAATTCTTGTAGAGCTTTGACAATTCCTTTAAATGTGGATGCAACATTTGTAAAATTTGCAATACCACCGCCAATAATAAGAACTTTACCATCGGAATGTTTTTCCTTCGTCATTAAACTGAGAATTGTCTTTGCATATTCATAAGTTTGTTGTTCACTTGGTGCACCCGAATATTCACCGTAATTCGCTAATTCCGAAGTGCCACCAAGATCACAAATTGTGTCCGAATAAATAACCGAGGCTCCTAAAAAAAAGGAATAAAAAAAATATTTTTTTAAAAGTTTTAAATAAACAATTTTTTTTAGTAAAAATTTATTATCGACTGACGGTAAAGTAGATTTCTAAATTACCTACTGTCGGTAAAGTAGAACTCTATTAATACCGACTGTCGGTAAAGTAGATTTCTATTAATACCGACTGTCGGTAAAGTAGATTTCTATTAATACCAACTGTCGGTTAAGTAGATTTCTAAATTACCTATTGTCGGGAAAGTAGAGTTCTACTAATGCCGATTGTTAATAAAGTATTTCTCTAAAATGCCGACTGTCGGTAATCTATTTACAAACTGTCGAAAATAGAGTACAATATTTACAATCGTTAATGTAGACACTACTAATAACGATTGTCGGTAAAGTAGAGAAAATGTTTTTTTTTTAATATAAATACAAACCTCCTCCAGCAACCATTGTCCAAATACGTCCATTTGGATTTAAAATTGTTAATTTTAAACTTGCTCCTGATTTAGAATCAAGATCGGCAATGTATGCCTCTTCAGGATATGCATCACGTCCAAATGGAGGTGGATAATTAATTTCACCCCAATTTGGCTTACAAATAAAATCAGCGGTTGTATCTAATTTTGCAGCCAAATCCAAAATATAAATTGCATCATCAGTGATGACCAATGGATTTATTTCCAAATAAGTAAAATATAAATCAACATAAAGTTTATATAGCGAAGAGATAAAATCAGCGATTACTCTGAAAAGAATTAAGAATCCCATGGTTTTTTTAAAATGTTTTTTTTCTCATACCAGTTGTCGGTAATATAGATTTATATATTATCGACTGTATGTATTGTAAATTACTTACATTATCGACTGTAGGCAATGTAGGTTACCTACATTATCGACTGTAGGCAATGTAGATTACCTACATTATCGACGGTAGGTAATGTAGATTACCTACATTATCGACGGTAGGTAATGTAGATTACCTACATTATCGACGGTAGGTAATGTAGATTTAATAACATTTTTTTTGTGCAAAGAGTAAAAATAAAAATACTTACGTTTTCTTGTCATCTGTAATATTTATTAACAGTCGGCTTATTAGAGTTTTTTGATTGGGAGCATCAGTACCGACGGGAACTTCGAGTTTCAATGCTTTTGCGTCGACATCACCAATATCAACACCTCCCTCGTGATGAAATAAAATTGTGTCACCATTACGATTTGAATAAATGCAAACGTACGCCTCTTCTTCCTATTTGATTAAATAAAAAAAAAAAGAAATTCAAAAAAAAAATTAAGCCTCACATTTAAAACTTTGAAAAAACTATGATGTCGATAATGTAGAGACCCTTACTTATCGACTGTCGGTAATGTAAATTTTTTCTATACCGACTGATGGTATTTCACTCATTTTTGCTAGAAATTAATCATTTTATTTACTGTCGATAACGAAGAATCTCTAAATTATCGACGGTCGGTAAGGTAGAAAAAAATTTCTTCCTTATCGACTGAAGGTATTTGATTGAAATTTGTTTCTAAATAATAAAAATTAAATATTTTTTTTTTAAAATAAAATAATAAATTTTTGGCATTAAATAAACTTTTTTCTACCTGTTTATGTGGTATAAATGGCTCAATTATGAATAATTTGAGTTTTCCAGTTGCTTTGCCAACCAATTGATCATTATTCATACGTTCGGCTATCCATTTTTGAGCAGTTGGAAGATCAACGTTAACTTTAATGAGTCCCAATTTTCCTCGTCGTTTAATTAATTGATCGGGTTTTACAACGAGTTTTTCAGTTTTTAACCAGGGATTTTCGGCAATTACATGTGGCCAATTTGTTTTTTCCGTTATTGAAACAAATTGACATTTTGCCGCTTTTGTGCCTGGCGTAAGTTTTCGATTTATCAAATCTTTACCAGTTGCTTCTTGAATTGCTTTCGCCGACATTTCTCAAGTTTTCTTTATGAAAAAAAAAGACGAGAAAAAAATTAAATAAATTTTTATTTAATAATAATAATAAAAATAATAATAATAATAATTATTATTATTATTAAAATTTAGAATATTATTAATTCCAATGGTTTATTTTGATTTTTATCAATAATAAACTAAATACTATTAACATCTGTTTTACCGACTGTTAATAAAGTAGAAATCTAAATTACCGACGAACGGTATTATCTTTATTATTTTAATTTGTTTTATTAATAAACGAAGTAAATACTTATGGCATCTGTTTAACCGGCTATTAATAAAGTAAAAAATCTGAATTACCGATAAAAGGTATTTTTTTTAATAGTAACTAATTAAATACTTCTAACATCTGTTTTACCGGCTGTTAATAAAGTAAAAATCTGAATTACCGACAAACGGTATTTTCTTTTTTTTTTAGTAATAACTAATTAAATACTTATGACTTCTGTTTTACCGACTGTTAATGAAGTAAAAATCTGAATTACCGACAAACGGTATTTTCTTCTTTTTCTTTACATTTTTTGAAACTTTTTTTTTAAATATAATAAAACAAAATGTTTAAATAGTTAGAAAATAAAATTTTAAAAAATAATTCCCAATTAATTAATTTAATAAATTCGTCAAATAAATTATTGAAAAAATTTTAATTATTGAAATTTCAATTAAAAAAGAAAGAAATTTAAAATTTTTGCAAACTCAGTTATAAATAGAAAATTATTAAAACATTGGAGCATCATTTTTTCGTTTTTTTAAAAAAAAGTTTTTCTTTAGAAAAAAAAAATTTTTTTTTTTTCAAGATAAAAAGAGTGAAAATGTTAGTAATGCGTACAAGTAAAATAGAGTCAAAGGTGATAAAACTCCTGTGTATATAAGTATGCCAAGCTCATTCATAAAACATAAATATACCAATTGACAAGAATATTTTTTTTCACTTTTCTCTTCTATTTTTCTTTTTTTTTCATTAATTATTATGAAAATTATTTTTATTTGAAAAAATTTTTTTAATTTAAATATATATTTTCGAGAAAAAAACAAAATTTTTTTACTATATATTCAAAGAATAATTTTTTTATGACTTGAAAAAAAATTGTCTTCCGGTTATCAATATTAAAAAGTTGTAATTCTGCATAATTTGCATTAATTATTATATAGTAAGAAAAGAAAAAGAAAAAAAAAAGAATATGCCAAAAATGAAAATAAAGATAAATAATTTATAAATGAGAATTAGATGAAATTATAATTCATTAAACTCTTTTGAATTAAACTAATCGTCACATTTTATCGTTGAGGAATTAACGTCATTGTGTGAAAAATTAAAATTTCATTTATACACACGTTGTTTTCGTCATAGTTATATATTTTCTCTTCCTTATTTCTTTTTTTTTTTGTATTATTTTCAATGATTCTTGCAAAAGAATTCCCACGATTTTTTTTTATTAAAACTGTAAATGACGTTTTTAGTGTGATTTTTTTTTCCTCTGCATTTTTAATTCAATAAATTCAATTATAAATAATTAGAAAGAAATTTTCCTTTTTAAAAATAAAAAAAAAAAGAAAACTTGTTAGAAATTATTTTTCCTCCTAATATTAAAATTTTTTGTTGCAAATTTCTTCTTTTTTATATAAAAATTTAATTAATTTTTTTTTTTTTAATACAATTTTAACATTAATTTTTGAATAAAAAAAAAATTAAATTTTTTTTTCAAATAAAAAATATTAATGTAAACTTTTCTTTTTGAATGGAAACAAATAATAATTTTTTTTTTAAATTCTTTTAAAATTTTTAAATTAATTAAAAAAAAAATATTTCATATACAATAATTATTTAATTAAATAATAAAATAAATAAATAAAATAATAAATAATAATAAATAAAATTTATAAAAATTTAATAATTTTTTTGTATAATATATTTACTATTATTATTAAAATTATTTTTTTTTATAATTATTATATTATTGTTGTTATTATTATTATTATTATTATTGTTATAATTGTTATAATTTTTATTATTAAAATAATTATTATTAGTAAATTGAATTTTAAAAAGAAAAATTTCTAAATTTAAACATACAAAAATTGGCCTCAATTTATTTCGTTCGCTGGGTCAAGTTTAAATTCCTTGAAAAGAAAAAAAAAAAAAAAAAAAGGAAACCCAAACTTAAAAAGCCTAAAAGTTGATTGACCGCATTCCTTTGAGGGAAAAGTTCCTTTTCTAACTGATATATTCGAAATAATTTCTCGATCTTCTATTCGAAAATTTAAATTACAATTATATTTTTTAGAAAACAATTTTTTTTATTTCCTTTTTTTAAAACTTTCATTTAAATAACAAAATTAATAAAAAAAAAAACAATTTTTTTTTATAGTAAATAATAATTTTTTTGAAAAATTATTTTTTGTTTTTTTTTTAATAGTAACTTATAAATAATAATACTAATAATTATAATAATAATAATAATAAAAATAATAATTTCCGTATTGTTTATTAAATTTTTTTTTTTAAGAAATGCATAACAGACAGAAAAAAAAATGCTTTGTTAACGGAATATTACGTGTTGACTGACGCAGGGAAATTTTTTTTTTTTTTCATCTCATTTTAACGATAAGAATTGTACTAAAAAAAAAAAAAAAAAATATTCAAAAATTTCAACAAAATTAATTAAGTAAAAAAAATAATTACTCTATATTAGGAATTGTTTGAAAATTTTTTTTTTTTAACAAGAATTTTAAAAAAATATTAATTAATTAATAATAATAATAACAATAACAATAACAATAACAATAACAATAACAATATCAATAACAATAATAATAATAACCAAATAATTTATTTATTTGTAGTTATTTTAAATTAAAATAATGTAATAATAAAAAAGGTAATTATGCAGTTAATTATTAAATTATTATTATTAATTAATTGATTAATTATGCAGTTTTTTTTTTAAATCGAGTTTTCCCTAAAAATAAAATTTTAAATAAAATTAATTAAAATTTCATTTTTTTTTTTTTAAAAAAAGTTTGAATAAGAAAAATAATAATTTTTATTTATCTCCATATATATTTCGTCACTATATGAAAAAAGAGAAAAAAAAATTGTCGTCAAATTGATGTCACGTGACGAAACACGTGTTATATGGGAAATTTTGAGAAATCAATTTATAAAACAAAAAAAAAATTTTTTTTAAACAATAAAATGAATAAATTTATTAATATAATTTATTTTTTCTTTTTTTTTAATAAAAAATAAAAAAATAAATAAATAAAAAAATTGAATAAATATATAAATGAAGGTTACATTTGTAAGGGAAAAAATTACGAGAAAAATATAAAAGTGAAAGCTCTAAATCTGTGTCTATTTTTGTGTGTGTCTGTGTGTCAATGAAACAAAAAAAAAAAATTCTATTTGTCTGCCTTTCATTTATCATGACTTTGTAATTAACATTCATTACTTTGTAATTATTATAATAATTATTGTCACTTTAAAATTTCATTAAATTTAATTATTTAAAAATTTATTTTTCAATTTTCCCAATAAAAAATGAAAATTTATATACAAATTAGAAACAAAATTTTCTCTTTCTTCTAGATAAGGAAAAAAAAAATACTGAAAATATTTTTAAATCTAAAAAAAAAAAAGAAACTAAAATCACTAGAAATATTTTTAAATATAAAAAAAAATGTTACTAAAATCACTTAAAATATTTTTCTACTAATAATTATTTTAGCTTTTCAAAAATTAGAAAATTATTTTTCGAAAAAATAATAAGTAAATTATAATAATAATAATAATAATAATAACTAAATGATAACAATAATAATTAATTTATAATAAAAATAACTAAATTATAATAAATAATTAAATTTAATAATAATAATGAGCGCTCATAATAATGATAGTAAAAAAAATAATAATAATAAGTAATTAGTTATAATTATAACAATATAAATAAATATAAAAATATAAATAAATAAATAACAATAATTAATTATTATAATAAGAAGAATTAATTAAAATTATACCAAATAATAATTTTTAATTCCACTATTAATAATAATAATAATAAATCAATTAATAATAATTAATTAATAACTATTTAATATAAATATAATTTTAAGAAAAAATTATTTTTAATTTTTTTCTTTTAAATCGATAAATTTTTTCCCTTTTTTTTCCACTTAAAAAAACGACGATTTTCACTTTTGTTTTAATTTTTCTTTTTTCTAAAAAAAAAAACACTTATTATAAAATGACACTTACTATTAAATCAAACGTTAAAATTAATTAATTTTTTTTTCTCTAATTAACGGACGGATTTTAAAGTGACAGGCTTTTCGAAATCGAACGTCCAACCCGTCGAGTCGTTTGTAATAGACTGAACATTTCGTTCACAATGTAAGGCATAATATATATATATATATATATACAAATACGTATATATACACACACACTAAATAGGCACAAGAAAATTTCATTCACACGAAATATCGTACGATTCGAATATTAATATATAAAAATTTGACTTTCTCTCTATTTAAAATTTTGTTTCTTTTTAAAAATTAAAATTAAATTTTTATTATTATTTATTACATTAATTAATTTATTTATTTATTAAAATTTATTAAATTAATTATATTCATTACCTTAATTAATTATATTTATTGCATTAATTAATTAATTTATTTATTTATTAAAATTTATTAAATTAATTATATTCATTGCCTTAATTAATTAATATTTATTGCATTAATTAATTAATTGATTTAATTATCTGGCAAATTAAAAAAAATAAATAATTTATTAATTGAAGATTAAAAAAAAAAAATTTTTTTTTTTTTTTAATAAAAAGTTAAAATATATAAAAAATGAAATAAATTAATTAAATTAACATAAAATATATTTAATAATATTATTAAAATTATATATTCAATAATTAGAGAAAATTAATTTTAAAAAAATCTAAAGTACGTATAGAGAAAATAATAAAAGATAAAAATTAAAAACTAAAAATTTTTTTAATCAAAAAGAAAATATTTTCTGTGTGAATCGTATTTTTCTTTTTTCTTTTTTTTAATAATTTTGCATAAACAAAAATTGAAAAATTTGCAGAGTTTCATTTTTTTTTTTTTTTTTTTGAATAATATTTGTGAAACGATTAGTAGATATTTTCTATGAATAATAATAATGTCCACATAAATACTTAAGTCAAGGTCTTTTTATATATAAAGAGAGAGAGAGAGAGAGAGAAAGAGAGAGATTAATTTAACATTTGTAATATTTATTTCTAATGCAATCTACCATAAAGAATAGTTAATGTAAACATTTGTTATAATTTACAATTTGCATTTACCATTTTTTTTTAAATCAATAAATCAAATGCAATTTTTTTTTTATTATTAATAATATTATATTAAGAAATCGATTTTTTTCCCCTATTTTTACACACATTGTATTTAACTTCGAGAAATTAATTTAATTTAATTTTCCCCACTTTTTTTTTTAAATATGTCGATTATTTTCTAATATATCGTTTTCAATACTTCGATATATCGATTATTTTCTCGATATAACGATTATTTTTCAATATATCAATTACTCTTCTATATTTCGATTATTTTCCGATATATCGATTACTCTTCGATATTTCGATTATTTTTCGATATATTAACTATTTTTCGATATATCGATTACTTTTCGTTATTTCGATTATTTTTCGATATATTAATTAATCTTCGATATTTCGATTATTTTTCGATATATCGATTACTTTTCGATATATCGATTACTTTTCGATATTTCGATTATTTTTCAATATTTCGATTATTTTCCGATATATCGATTACTCTTCGATATTTCGATTATTTTTCGACATATTAAATATTTTTCGATATATCGATTACTTTTCGTTATTTCGATTATTTTTCGATATATTAATTAATCTTCGATATTTCGATTATATTTCGATTATCTTTCGATATATCGATTACTTTTCGATAT
This sequence comes from Leptopilina boulardi, assembly GCF_019393585.1. Classification (NCBI taxonomy): domain Eukaryota; kingdom Metazoa; phylum Arthropoda; class Insecta; order Hymenoptera; family Figitidae; genus Leptopilina; species Leptopilina boulardi. Next base: position 244,932 of record NW_026138025.1, read on the forward strand.
TTCGATTATTTTTCGATATAACAATTATTTTTCGATATATCGTTAATAGTTCGATATTGATATATATAAATTTATCCCTTTTAATAAATCGATTATTTTTCAATATATCGATTACTCTTCGATATATTGATTATTTTTATATATATCAATTATTCTTCTATATTTCGATTATTTTTCAATATTTCTATTATTTTCCGATATATCGATTACTCTTCGATATTTCGATTATTTTTCGTTATATTAACTATTTTTCGATATATCGATTACTTTTCGTTATTTCGATTATTTTTCGATATATTAATTAATCTTCGATATTTCGATTATTTTTCGATATATCGTTAATAGTTCGATATATATATATAAATTATCCCTTTTAATTAATCGATTATTTTTCAATATATCGATTACTCTTCGATATATTGATTATTTTTCGATATTGATATTTATGATTACTATTATTTTTTTTATTATTATTATTATTATATTAATAATAATATTGATTAATCGTTTTAATTAATAATTAATAAAAAACGATTAATATTTTATTTTCATTTTAAGTTAGTAATAAAAAAAATTCACTACAATGAATAAATTTCAAAAAAATTAATTAACAATTATTATTTAAATTATTATTATTATTATTTAATTTAAAAAATATTTCTATATAAAAATTATGGAATACCAGCACAAAAAATAATAATAATTTTAAATATGAAAATTCATATTTATGAATAAAAAAAATATGTTTTGAAAAATAGTTTTATTTTTTCTTTTTTTTTCATTTAAATAAAAAAAACTTTTATAATAAGTGTAATGCCACGTGTTGATAAGATCTATAACGTACGTTTGGCTTAAGTTATCATTTACATTGTGTCTTTATTATTTAATCGGTATATCAATGATTATTATTATTATATAACCGCGCGCGCGCATTTGGTGCCGCTGACCGAGTCATTTTTTCTTTTTTTTTTTTTTTTTTTTTTACAATCATTTGAACGAAGAGAAAGAGAGGGATAAAAAATTTTAGAAGCATAATTTGTTAAACATAATATGTTTAAGTGACGTTAGTAAAATATATATAAATATATTTATTTACAAAATTAGCTTGAGATAACAAAATATAGAAAAAAAAATTAATTTTTGTCTACGAGAAAACTTTTTTTTTTTTTTTTTTTTAATATTTATTAGCGAAATTATTTTTATAATAAAAAAAAAAAATTGAAATTAAAATTTCTCTCTTTAATTGTAAAATTTTTTTTCACAAATTAAAAATAAATTAAATTAACAATTAAACAAAAAAAATTAATCAATTAAATAATAAAGTAAAAATGAATTTTAAATGAAATAAAATAATTAATTAATTAAAATATAATTTAAAAATTGAAAATCGATTATTGTAAAAATATATTATATTATTTTATTGATTATATTATTAATTTTTTTATTACTATATTGATTACTTATTTATAATTTATTTATTATTTATTTATATTATTTATAATATTTATTAATTAACAATTTTTGATTATTTTATTTATTTATTTTAAATTGTTGTTGGGTTTACAAAATTTTTTTTTTGTTTTTATATTTTTTTTTTAATTTTAATTTCTTATTATTATAATTATTATTATTGGTTCTTGATTATTTTTTTCTATTTATTTTATTATTGTTATTAATATTTTTTTTTTTTTTTATCTAAAACTCCAACTAATTTCAAATGAAAAAAAAGGAAAAAAAATTGTTCAAGACAAAAATCTCACGAATATCAAAGTTCAATTATTATTATTATTATTATTATTATTATATTCAAATGAACACATAAAAGAGGCAAGTAGAACTCTAATTAGAGGATACTCGAGAAAATCGATTAAGACAGAAATAACTTTTTCCTTCTAAATTATATTTCACCGTTTTCAATTCACTTTTTTTTCAAGTTCTTACAAAAAAAAAAAAAAAAAAAATACATTTTTTTCTCTTTTATTTTTTGAGTCAAAATTATATACCTATTTTTTTCATTCGTATTTAAATGTAATATTATTAAATATTTTCTTTTTTTTTATTATACAAAAATAAAAATTAATTTCCTTTTTTTACTAAAACAAAAATTATTTTCTTTTTTTACTAAAATAAAAAATTCTTTTATTTTTGAATTTAAAAAAATTCTTTTTATTTTTTAATTAATTTAATAAAAAAAAAATAAATAAATTTAATTTAATTTTTAATTTGTTTTTAAATAAAAAAAATTTTTTCCTAAAAAAATATTATTTCTATATATATATATATATATATATATATATATATATATATATATATATATATATATATATATATATATATATTTAAGAGAAAAAAATGTACAAAAAAAATTCAAAAAAAAAAAAAAACAAAAAAATAGGAAAAATTGAAAAAAAAATCAAAAAATAATAAAAATCAAAGATAAGAATTATATATAGTGATATTAATAATGAATATTACGTTTTTTTTTCATTCTTAAGGTCATGGCACTTCGATTGACATTAACACACAACTGATCGTGACATATGACTATTATGACCTGATATTTATATATATATATACGATTTATTAGAATGTGTGTAAAAATTTTTTATAATCATTATTCTCTCATTTTTGTGTGATATGTTAGATGAATAAATTTATATGAGGAAAAATTAGATTAAAATCTAATCAATTATCTTTTTTTTTTTTTTAATAATAATTCTTTGGTACAAATAAAAAATAAATTAAGAAAAAAAAATTTATTTCAAAACCCGTGTACGCTCAAATAAATAATAATAATAATTATTTCTATTTTTTTATTTTCTAAAATGAAAATAAAAATAAATATAATATATTATTTATTTAATTAAATAATAATATATTTACTATAAAAAATATAATATAATAAATAATAATATAAAATATATTCAAAATATAAATAATTAAAATAGTAAAAAAAAAAAAAATAGAGAATTTTTTTATTTTCAAATTTTTCAGTGACTCCACCTAGATATCTACTTTACCGACTGAACAATAATTATGCGCGAAATTTTAAAATAAAATTTAATATATATAAAAATTTAAAACAAATTATTATGTATTAATTAATTAATTAATTAATGATTAATTTTAATCATCTTAGAAGAATTTTTAATCACTATTTTTTTTTAGATAATTTATTTTTTTTAATTTCAGTTAAACTAATTTGATAAAACAATATAAATTATAGGGTTTTTTTTTAAATTATTATTGCAACACTGTTTGCTTCTATATAAGATAATTTATATTAATTCTATTTGTAATTCAGTAATTTTTAAATTGAATTTTTTTTTTTTTTATTTCAAATGATGAATGTAAAAAATTAGTTTTTTAATGTAGAAAAAAATTAAAATTTAAAAATAAATTTAAAAAAGAAAAATTAAAAAAAATAAATTATAAAAAAAAAAAAATGAGAAAACACTGAAAATGAAAATTGTTCACTCAAGAATTTAGAGTCTCTTGGAAAATATCATTATCTGATAATGAAAGGGACTTTCAAGTTATTTTTAGATGAATACAGCGAGCGAGCCAGAGAGAGAGAGAGAGATAGAGAGGGGGGGGGAATTATAGTTCCAAGAATGAAGAAGCAATTCGTGACTTTTAAAATATTAAAATTTTCATTTTGCAAAAAAATTTATTAAAGAATAATTTACATTTTTTTTTCTTTTTGTGTGCCAAAGACATTGTTTCATTTTTAATATATAAAAAAAAAATTCCAAATTTTCAAAATCTATTTATTTATTTAAATAATAAAATAAATAATATAATATAAAAATAACATATAATAATTATTATATTATTATTATATTTTATTATTATAATTATACTGATTAATATAATAATAATAATAATAATAATAATAAATTTTTTTAAATAATTTTTAAAAAAAATTGTTCTCGTTTTAGAAAAATTAATTTTTTTTTTTATTTAAATTAATTAAACTATGAAAAAATTATTTTTTGTGAAAATATAAATTAATAAATAAATAAATATTCAAATTAGGAAAAATATTTTTTTTTGAGGGAAAAGAAAATATAAATATTCGAATAATTTTTCTTTTTTTCTAAAAGTAAGAAAACAAAATTTGTCACGTGAGAATAGCCTGACTTTGTATCCAATCAATTCATCATCATCTCTCTTTTTTTTTTCTCTCTGAATTGAATTTGACCGAAACGAAGCTTAGACCTTGACCTCTCTCTCTCTCTCTTTTTTTTTTCTTTCTGTCTCTCATTGACGACAATAGAAAAAAAAATAAATAAATAAATAAAAATTCAATTTTACTCGATTCTTAGGGTACCAAAATCAAATTTTTTATTATGGAAAAAAAATATATATATATATATATATATAGTAGTGCATTTAACAAAATGTATATTGTATATTTTGTTGCGCAAACGAATTTGCATTTGCGGTGTCATCACAGAAACCACATTACCAAGAACTTATCGAAATTTTTTTTTTTTTTTATTTTTCACGAAACTGCTTTTTTACTAAAAAAAAAAAATTGCTAAAAGAAAAATTTCAAAATGAAAAAAAATTTTTTTTTAAAAATAATTAACAAAATAAATAATAATTATAATAAAACATTTAATAATCATAACAAAATAATTAATAATTATAATAAAATATTTAATAATTATAAAAATATTTTATAATTATAAAAAAAAATTTAATAATTATAATAAAATATTAAAAAAAAAAAAATTAATAAAATAATTAATTAGGTAATTAATAACAATTATTTATTTATTTGAAGCATAAACGAATTTCAAATAAACCCTTTGTATAAATAAATAAATAATAAAATAGTTAATAAAATAATTAAAAATAATTAATTAATGAAAAACAATAAAGAAAATATTTTTAAAAAAATTAAATATTTATTATTATTATATTATTATTATATTATTATTATATTATTAATATATTAATAAAAATATTAAATAATATTATTATTATATTATTAATATTATTTTAACTAAATATTAATTAATTTACAATGTAATTTAAAACTAATAAATTAATAAAATATTTTAAAAATTATTAATTAATAACGCAATTTGAAATTAATTAATAAATATAATAATTTAAAAATCAAAAAAATTTAATAACAAAATTATATTTTATATTATATAAAATTATAATAAAAAATTATATATATATAATAAAAAAAATTATATCAATTTAGTAAATAAAATAATTATTTTTAATATTGGTGAAAAAAAAAAATTGTAAATTATAATTCGAAAATATTGTATAGAAATAAAATAATAATAATAATAAAAATAATTTCGAAATAAATTGAATTTGAAAATTTAGAAATGTTTTGATTAATAATAATACTAATAATAATAATAATAATAGCAAAAAAAAACAACAACAATAATTTGAATAATAAAATTTAATTCTAATTATTGTAACGAATTATTTCATTTAAATTTAATAACAGTATGAAAGAAAACTTTGACTAAATTTAATATATAAACAACACACACACACACACACATTGTCAAGAGATTAAACAGATTTAATTCTCTCTCCCCCACTTCCGGTTAGTAAAATTGTCATCAATTTATTTTCAACGAATTGTAAATTATTATCCCTTTTTTTTGGGGACAAAAGAAAAATTCAATATTATTACGAAAAAGGATAAAATTTGAAATAAAAAATTTGGCAAAAATCGATCAAATAAAAAAAACAATTACACTGAATTTTTATCAAATGTAATAAAAAGGTTTCATTTTCAAAAACTGAAATAAAAAATTAAAAAAAAAAAAAACCACCCTAACTCCAAAAAGAAAAAAAAAAAGAAAGTGAGGTTATGTTTTACGAAATTTCCCCCCGGCGATCGTTATATGAAATAGAAATTTTTCAAAAACGTTTTTTTCCTCCATCGGAGAATTGAAATTATTTAGTTAATTTTTTTCCTATATATGATAATTATAATATTGTAGATCGTGTAAATTATAATTTAGAATTTTAGATTTGAATGAATTTTTTTTTTCAAAACTAAATTATGTGAATTATAATAGAAAAAAAAAAAATCCTCACGAGAAAGAAATATTAATAAAGATGCAAAGTTGTTTTTTTTTTGAATGCTTTCATTACGATAAAATGAAAAAAAAATTTTTTTTGTAAAAGATTTGAATAAATAAAAAACTTACCGTTGCTTTTTTTTTTAATTGAAAAAAAATGTGATATCCGAGCAGGTATTTTTCGATTTTTCACTGAATTTTCTTTGTAACAACGACAACGACGATGAAAACGCGAGGGAGGAACGGAGGGGGGGACACAAAAATTACAACCACAACTAACGAATTCACAAGAGTTACTACTACTCGAGTCATCGAGAGATCGGAAGATTCGATAGTGGAGGGGGGAACTTTTTCCCTATAGCGCCATCTTTATTGGTTTGCGCGTATGCGCACTAATCCACGGCGGCAAATTAAAAATTCATTTTTTTTATTTATTTATTGCAAATATTATTTTATTTTATTAATAATTAATATTTAGTAAATAAAAATTAATTTTTTCATCAATAAATATGTATATAAAAAAAACACTTTATTCTGCATTTCCCAAAAATATTTTTAAATTCTTTTTCTTTTTAACTTTTTTAAAAAAAATGTTTTAAATACAATTTTTTTTCTTTTTAATTAAAAAATTTAAAAAAAAATTGTTTTAAATAGAAATTTAAAACTAAAAGTTACAAATAAAATTTTTCAAAAAAATTTTTTTTTTTAGAGAAAATTTTCTGTTTCTTCATCGTATTAAAAATATAGAAACAAAATTGGTAAAGTGAAAATATTTATTTAAATGAAAATATTCATTAAATTTGGTCCATTTTTTTTTCTTCTTTTTTTCTAATATACAATATTGGTAAATAAATTTTTTTTTTTATAATTTTCGATTATTTACACAATAATTTTCAATAATAAACAATAAAAAAAAAAAAAACATTACAATGATTAAAAATTATTTTCCATTTTTTTTTTTTTATCTACATTTTCATTTATACTAAAAAATTTACATCATTTTTTTTTTATTATAAAAAAAATATATATATATATTATTTTCATCTGTAAAGAAAAATTGTTGTTTCAAAAATTATTAAAAATTTTTTTTTTTTTTTTGTGGCTATTAAATTAAATAAAAATCAAAATTTTTTTCCCTAGGAGAAAAAAAAATAAAAGGAAAAATTTGTAAAATGAAAATATAAAAAAATGAAAAGAAAACAAGAAATTATTTCTATTCAACAAATTGCACGTGAAAATTACAAGCTAATAACAATTAAAAAATAAAATTAATTTAGTAGTATAATTAAAAAATAATTAAGTAATTGCTATTAAAAAAAAAATAATTAAGTATTAATTAAATTTATTAATTAATTATTATTAATTAATAAAAAAAAAGTAATCAATTAATTATTATTTAAAAAATAATCCAATAATTATTATTTAAAAAATAATTAAGTAATTATTTATAATAAATAATTAAATAATTAGCAAAATTGCAAAAAAAAAAAAAAACCAAAAAAAAAAGAACCTACAAAAATTTGTTTTTATTAAAACTAATAAAATTCTTTTATTTCTTAATATTTAATCATTGAGAAAAAAATTAATTATTAATTCTTAATTACTTAAGAGGTACAAAAAAAAATTTAATAAAACATAAAATCAGAAAAAAAACTGTAAATTTGCTAAACAAAAAATAATATTTAAATAAAATTTATATAAAATTATTTTATATAAAAAAAAAAGAAAATTAAAAATAAACAAATTTTTTAAAATTATTTTATCATTAAATTAAAAATTATTTAAAAGATTTTGCAAAAAAAAAAAAAAAAAAAATTACGCTCTTCCTTCTAATTTCGATATTACATCGTGGACATTTTCAATTACACTATAAATATATGGACGTTCCATTGGATTCGATTTTAACATCGAAAGTATTAAGTCTTTCATATCCTGTAAGGAAAAAAAAATTATTATTCTTTCTTTTTTAATAAAAAAAAAAAAAGAGTTAATTTTCTATTATTTTTTTTTCTTTTCTAATCAGTGAAAAAAAAAATTAATTTTATACTTCGTTATTTTCTAATTAAAAAAAAGAGTAAAATTTTCTTTGCAATTTAGAAAAAAAAAAAAAAAAAACAGTAATAATAATAACAACAACTTACTTCGTTGTAAGGTGAATTTTCTGGAAAATTAATATTCGCACTGATAACAGCGAGAGCGACACTATCACCTCTTTCATGGACAGAATCGAATGGCGATTTAAAATAACAAAGTGCATATAAAATGCAACCAAGTGACTGAAAAATAAAAAAATATTTAATAATAATTTCACATTAGTTTAGAAAGAAAATTATTTTAATTTTTCTCTTTTAATTAAAGAAAAAAAAAAAAAACAAATTTTTGTTATTAAAAAAATATTTTTGTCCCATTTATTTTTGCTATATAAATAAAATAATTAATTACATTTTGTTTAAAATAATTTTCAATTATTAAATTATTATTATTATTATTATATTATTTTACTATGTTGTTAGAACAAAAAAACAAATTTAAAAAATTAATTCATTTTTTAATAATAAATTTTAAAATATTTCGAAAAGAAATTAATTTTTTTTATTTTGATTTTAATTCAGTTATTTGAAAAAAAAAAAAACAATATTCTACAATTATTTTGCAAATAATAAATTATTTTAAATTCTCATCGAAAAAAAAAATGTTTTTATGGTTTTAAACAAATTAAAATTAAATTAATTAACAAATTAATTAAAATTAAAATTTTTGGAATATTTTCGCTATCATCAAAATATTAAATAACATATTAAAATATTTAATTATTAATTTAAAAAAAAACAAAAAATCGAATTTATTTTCATACCCAAATGTCCGTTCTTTCATCGACCATACAATAACTTTCAACATTGAATAATTCAGGAGCTCTATAAGGCATTGAACATCTTTCGGCTGCCAAATCTTGAAGTGTTTGCGCCTCTTGATTGCCACAAACTTTTACTCGTGCAGGCGCAACAGAACCTACAAAATGAATTTTTTTTTTTTTTCTTAAAAATTTGGAGAAGAAAAAAAATAAAATTCTTTAACTTAAATATAAAACTAATTAACTATAACTATAAATAAAAGAAAATACATTTCTTTCATCACTAATAAAATTAATTAAAAACGCATAAATAAAGAAATAAAAGAATTTTTTTTTCTCTTAATTATAAAAACCTAATAAAAAAAAAAAGTAAAATAAATTTTTGTTTACCCTCCTTAATAAAATTAATAAAATAAATTTTCTAAATAAATAAATAAATAAATAAAATAAATAAACAAAGAAAATAATTTTTTTCTCCTAATTAATAAAAAAAAAACTAACAAAAAGTAAAATACATTTTTTTCTTTCTAATAAAATAAATAAACAAAATAAAAGAATTTTTGTTTCCTAATTAAAAACCTAATAAAAAAGGTAAAATTATTTTTTGCCCAAATAAAATTAATTAAAAGCATAAATAAACAAATAAAAGAATTTTTTTTCTCTTAATTATAAAAACCTAATAAAAAAAAAAGTAAAATAAATTTTTTTTTACCCTCCTTAATAAACAAAGAAAATAATTTTTTTCTCCTAATTAATAAAAAAAAAACCTAAATTATTTAAATTTTTTTTTCCTAATTAATAAAAAAAACCTAATTATTTAAATTTTTTTCTCCTAATTAATAAAAAAAACCTAATTATTTTTTTCTCCTAATTAATAAAAAAAACCTAATTATTTTTTTCTTCTAATTAATTAAAAATCTAATAAAAAAAAAGTAAAATCAATTTTTTTCCCTACCTAATAAAATTAATAAAATGAATAATTTTTTTTTCTCCTAATTAATAAAAAAATAAATAAATTTTTTTTTCTTCCTAATAAAATTAATTACAAAATTATATAAAAAAAAAAAATAAATAAAATAAAATATAAATAAAATAAAAAAAATAATAATAATAAATATTCAAACCTAAATCCATAATAATTGGCGTCATTCCATCGCCAAGAAGAATATTTGCCGTTTTTAAATCACGATGCGCAAGTGCATCGGGTTTTATTTCATGAAAAACTTTAACTGCCTCGCATATTTGTAAAAACATATGCAATATTTCAAGTGGACTCATATAGTCATTATTTCTTGCTCTCCTCTCCAATTCATTTGCTAAACTTCCTTTCTAAAAAGAAAAAAAAAAAAAATTTTTTTATTTTATTTTCCTTATCCCCCAAAAAATTAAAACAATATTTTTACTATTTTTTTTTTAAAATAAGAAGAAAAAAAAACAAATCAAAAAAAAAAAACAATAAATTCTGATACGAAAAAAAAAATTCAAAGAAATTTTTTTCCAAAAGAATAATAAACAATTAAAAAAATAAGAAAGTAAAATAAAATAATAAATAACAATAAATAAACAATATTAAATAACAAAAAAAAAATTTCTTTCTCAATAATTCCATAAATAATAATTTTAATAATAATAATATTAATAATAAGTCTTATTATAATTATTTAAATAATAAATAATAATAATAATAATAATAATAATAATAAATAATACAGAATAATAAAAATAATAATAATAATATATAATACAGACTAATAAAAATAATAATAATAATATATAATACAGAATAATAAAAATAATAATAATATTAATAATAATAATTATTATTATTTAAATAATAAATAATAAAAATAAGAATAATAATTAATTATTGCAAAAGAATAATAAGAAAAAATTTTTGTGAACCTTTTATATACGAAAAAATATAAAAATAAATATGCGAAATTTTTTTTTTTGTTTTAATTGTTAATTAAAAAAAAAAAAATTTTTTTTTTGTTCTAATTGTTAATTAAAAAAAAAATTTTTTTTTAATAAATTTTAATAAAATTTAAAATTTAATAAACTTTAATAAAATACTTTAATAAAATTAAATAAATAATGACTATAATTATATGAAAAAAAAAAAAATTCTCTTTTCACCTACATGATAATAAGGAAGAACCAATAAAACTTCACTGGTAATATTTAAAACAGGATCGGCGCTTCCTTGTTGTGTTGAATCAATGCATTCAATAATATTTGGATGCTTCAATATTGTATGATATTCAATTTCTTTAAGTGCAAGCCGTTGATCATCAAAACCATGGCAAATAATTTTTTTAATCGCATATTTTTTATGGCTTAATGTATCTTCAGCCAATGATACTGTACTAAATCCTCTGCGAAAAAAATTTACAAATAAAAAAAAAAAAACACAAAAAAAATTCCTTTTACTCCAAAAAAAAAATTGTCAATTTTTTTTTTTGCATCGAAAGAAAATTTCCTTCCAATAAAGAAGAGAAACAATTTTTTTTTTCTTTTCGAAAAGAAATAATTTATAACATTTAGAGGTTATGTCGGAAAAAAAAAATAATTGAAAAATATAAATTTCTATATATTCGTATAATAATTAATTTTCCACTGAATATAATAATAAATTTCCTTCAATAAAGAGAAATTTTTTTTTTTTTTATCGAAAGAAAATTTAGAGGTTATGTCGGAAAAAATGTTTGAAAAAAAACATTTTCTATATATTTAAATAAACAATTAATTTCCTAATAAATTAAAAAATTCCTATACAAAAAAAGGTATATACAATTTTCTTTCCAAAATGGAAAATTAATTTAGAGGTTATGTCAGAATAATCGTTGAAAAAAAAACAAAAACACCAGATAAATAATAAAATTTTAATAAAAAAATAATTTTTTACAAATCAAAAGGATAAATTAAAAAAAAAAATTTCGATCTTTATTGACGATTTTTTGCATTCTACAAAATTTAATTTCTCATTTTAATAATATAATTTTTCTTTAAAGAAAAAATTGTGTTTATAAATTTTTTTATTTACATTCATAATTATCAAAAAAAAAAAGAAAAACTTACCCCTCAGCAAGATGTTCGCGAATTGTATATTTTCTTGCATTTATTGTACAAGTTTCTTTAGCACAAATGCAACCCATTTTAAAAATTAAACTCAAACCTAAGCTATTCATTTTTTTCGTCACAGATAATTATTAATTTTTTTTTTTTTTTTTAATGAAAAAAATTACGTTTTTATCTCATCTTTATAAAGAAAACAATCTGCTTTGATTATACATTGCGATAAGAGCAAAAAAAAAAATTCATAAACTTCACCAACATAACCTAGAAAAATTTTTTTGACAGCTCAGTTCCTCAGTTTTTGTTTCTAGTGCGCATGCGCTCAACATTAAGTCATGTTCACAGTGCTTTGGAAGAAAAATGTCAGGGTTGGAAACATCGTTTGCTTAAGTAAAACGGTGAAACATCTAAAATGTATCTTAGAATTTATTTATGGTGAAACCTTTCATATGTGACACGTTTGAAACTCTGATATGTGACACTCAATACAAAATATTCATTTTTTTTATTATAAATAATAATAATAATAATAATAATAATAATAATAATAATAATAATTAACACATTCTATTTAAATATGAAAAAGAATGATATATTAATTTTTTTTCCTATTCAAATATAATAGAAAATAAACAATGAAAACAGAAAAGCGGCTGTCGGAGGCGCTAGTCAAGATAAAACAATCATAAACATAACCTATAATTATTTGCTGTTCTTTCTTTAGAATGTTTAAAAAATAATAAACAATAAAAGAAAAAAAAATATTTGTTAAATTTAAATTTATTTGTTAAATTTGTTAAAATAAAATATATTTTTCTTTTGTAAATATATCAATTTAAGGAAAACAATCATAAACATAACCTGTAATTTTATATTTTTTTTCCTTGCTTCTTAACTCCCTTTCTTCATAGCGCGTGTAAAAATAAAAAATAGACGAAGAAAATAATCGTAAATATAATTATAATTTTTTTAATTGAGAAAAGTTCGAGGTGAAACAATCATAAACATAACCTATAATTTTTTTTTTATTTTCCCTTTCTGCAGAACGCGACAAAAATAATAAATAGACGAAGAAAATAAATCGTAAATATAATTAATTAAAAATTTAGAAATGTTAAATATGTAAAACAATCATAAACATAACCTATAATTATTTTTTTTCTTCTAACCTCTCTTTTTTAAGAGCTAAAATATAATAAATAGAAGAAGAAAATAAATAGTAAATATAATTATAATTCAAAAATTCCAAAAAATTCAATGTAAAACAATCATAAATATAACCTAAAATTTTTTTCTTTTCAGCTCTCTTTTTTAAGAGTTAAAAAAAATAAAAAATAGAAGAAAATAAATCGTAAATATAATTCAATTAAAAATTCAGAATTGTTAAATGTAAAACAATCATAAACATAACCTATAATTATTTTTTTTTCTTTTAATCTCTCTTTTTTAAGAGCTAAAAAATAATAAATTGTAAATATAATTATAATTTAAAAATTCCGAAAGATTCAATGTAAAACAATCATAAACATAACCTACAATTTTTTTCTTTTGCTTTTAAGCTCTTTTTTAAGAGTTAAAAAAAATAGAAGAAAATAAATCGTAAATATAATTAATTAAAAATTCAGAAAGGTTAAATGTTGAACAATCATAAACATAACCTATAATTATTTTTTATCTTCTAACCTCTCTTTTTTAAGAGCTAAAATATAATAAATAGAAGAAGAAAATAAATAGTAAAACAAACATAAACATAACCTAAAATTTTTTTCTTTTGCTTTTCAGCTCTCTTTTTTAAGAGTTAAAAAAAATAATAAATAGACGAAGAAAATAAATCGTAAATATAATTGATTAAAAATTCAGAATTGTTAAATGTAAAACAATCATAAACATAACCTATAATTATTTTTTTTTCTTTTAACCTCTCTTTTTTAAGAGCTAAAAAATAATAAATAGAAGAAGAAAATAAATAGTAAATATAATTATAATTTAAAAATTCCGAAAGATTCAATGTAAAACAATCATAAACATAACCTACAATTTTTTTCTTTTGCTTTTAAGCTCTTTTTGAAGAGTTAAAAAAAATAGAAGAAAATAAATCGTAAATATAATTAATTAAAAATTCAGAATTGTTAAATGTTGAACAATCATAAACATAACCTATAATTATTTTTTTTTAACCTCTCTTTTTTAAGAGCTAAAATATAATAAATAGAAGAAGAAAATAATTTCGTAAATATAATTATAATTTAAAAATTCCGAAAAATTCAATTATAAAACAATCATAAACATAACCTAAAATTTTTTTCTTTTCCTTTTAAGCTCTCTTTTTTCAAGAGTTAAAAAAAAATAATAAATAGAAGAAAATAAATCGTAAATTATAATTATTTAAAATAAAAATTCAAAAAGGTTTCAAGGTAAATTTATTAAATAAAAAATAGATTTTCTTTTTTTTTGTGAATATTATATCAGTGACAACTTGATTTATTTATTCATCAAAATAATTTATAGTACCACAACAATATTAATATATATTGAAGGGATTCTAAAAATGGGGAGAGGAAAAAAGATTCAAGAGGCTGACAAAAGGACAGGAAAGGGCCTAGTGACGAAATTTTTTTTTTTTTTTTTTTTTTTTTTTTGCAGTATAGAGGAAAGAGATATAGGATGGTGCTTTATATGGGGAACGTAGAACAACAGAGGCTGCGGGTAAAAATTTAATTAGCCGCGTTTTTTTTTTTCAAACATATGGCATCGCAAAACCTTTAGTGAGATGATTTTTTCGTCATTTTCTCACGTTTCTTTCTTTTTTTCTTTCTTTTCCCTTTTTTTTTTTATTTAATACCGAGAAAATCCCAATTTTCTCCAAAAATATTTTTTTTATTTTATTGGTTTAAAAAAAAATTTTTTTTTAATTAACTTCTGCGTAATATTTTTTTTTAATAATTTTTTTTCGTATTGTATTTTTTTTTTTAAAGTAATTTTTTTACAAAAATAATTTTAGAGGCTGAAAATTAATTTATTTCGAAAATTGGGATTTTCTTTTTTTTTTATTATAAATGAATTAAAATATATATATTGTTCATCAAAAAAAAAAAAAAAAAAAAAAAAAAAAAAATTCAAGTGTTGCGTCCTTGTTCACTTTTCTTTCTTTTTTCGTTTTTTATTTATTCAACACTACACACTAGAGAATTATAATTGTCTATCGCTAATTAAGAATTGTGTGTGTACCTAAAAACCTTTATTAACGTCTCAGACCCCATTCGAAAAAAGCTACATGCACTACACTTTTGCATATATACTTACGCGATACATTTAACAAATTTTTTTTTTTTTCTTTTTTTTTTTTTCTTTTTTTCAATCAATTTTTACGATTACAGTTGCAGCGGAATATAGATTTTTTTTTTATTTTGCGATCGCTAGTCAGCTACATATTAATATTTTTTTTTTTTTTTCGTTTTTTTTTCCTCTTAAATTCCAAGACGCAATCAATATTTTTTTGAATTCAATTTTTTTTTATTATTAAAATTAAGTAATAATTAATATTAATTAATAATTAATAATTAACATTAACTACTAATTAAAATTAACTAATAATTAATATTAACTAGTAATTAATATTAATTAACAATTATTATTAATTAATAATAACTAATAATTTCTATTAATTAATAAATAACTAATAATTAATATTAATTAATAAATAACTAATAATTTCTATTAATTAATAATTAATTCTTTAATCGAACCAATAATTTTTTAATTTTTAATCAAAGAATTTAGTTTAAAAAAAAAAAAAAACAAAATAATTTTATTAAAAATGAGAAATAAAAAATAATTATTTACTAATTAATTAAAATAATTCATTTTTTTTCCTATCTTTTAATTAATTTATATTAGTATAAAAAAAATTTGTTACTGAAAATTAATTGGAAATTTTAATCAAATAAATTAATAAACAAAAATTAATTTTTACACTCATAAAAATTTCTAATAATTAATTACCAAAAAAAAAAAAAAATTATTAAAATATTGCGTCTCGTTAATAATACCTAATAATTAAAGAAAAAAAAAAAAAAAAAAACAAGTGTAAAAATCGGAAACTTTTTCTGCAACTTCGTTTCGTCTCTACAAATATATATGTAAGTATATATATATATATATATATATTTTTTTTTTATTTCGTGTATTTACAAAACAAGTGTGTTTTCAATATATACAGAATGACTCGGTAATTCGTGGCGTTTTCGTGCGAATTTACCAAAAAAAAAAATTGAAAATTTACGGAAAACACATTTTTTCAAAAAGAAAAAAATTTCTCATTTCTTTCTTATTGAAAAATAATAATAATAATAATAATAAAATAAAGAAATATAAAAATAAAATGAGTAGGAGAAAAGAAAAAATGAATAAAGGGAGAAATATTTTTTTTTTTAAAAAATAGGGGAAAAGAAAAAGAAATAAAAAAAAAAATGAAAGAGAAAAATAAAATTATTTTTTTTTTTTAAGATAAAAGAGCGAAAAACTGAAAACAACGAATTCGAGAAAATGATTTTTTTTTTTTTTGAAAAAATAAACTTTACTCTGCTTTTTTTCCACCAAGACCACAAATTATCATCCTGTACGTAAAGAAGACAAAAAAAAAAAAAAAAGAATTTTTTTTTATTCTCCATCAAGTGCAATCGAATAATCCGCAGGAAAAGAAAAATTAGAAAAGAAAAAAGTAATTGAAAAATTTAAAAAAAATTTCAACAAAAAAAAAGGAATTTAATTTTCCAAATTAAAAATTATAATAATTATTGAAATTCTTAATTAGATATATAATTAATTATTATTTAATATTATAATTATATAATAATTAAATTATTCAATTAATAATTGAATTATTCGATTAATAATTGAATTATTCGATTAATAATAATAAAATTTTTCAGTTTATAAAAATTAAATTATTCAATTAATAAAAATCGAATTAATTAATTAATAATTAATTCAATTAGTTCATTAATTAATTACTTAATTTTTTATTATTAATTTTCAATTAAAAAACAAAAAAAAAATCTCTTCTTTTCCCCAGAAATATTCGATACGGCTACGCAAAGAAAAAAAAAACAGTTTTCTTTTTTTCGAATTTAAAAAAAAAATGCACCGCAGTGATTAAATTATCATATACATATTACATATCGAATTTTTATTTATTTTATTTAATTTTCATTTGTCTTCCTTTTCAAATATTCACTCAGAAAATTTCTCGCCTTTTCGTTAATCAAAAAAAAAAAATTATTATTATTATTTCCTTATAATTTGAATTCGCCAAGAACGTTTCTTTTTTTACACTCAAAAAAAAAAAACGTGCGAAAAATAACAAAAATAAATTCATTTTCATTTTCTCTTTATCTCTTTTTCGTTTTATAATTATATATATATATATATATTTTTTTTTTCTTTTCTATATATATATATATATTTATTTACAATTGGGGCAAAAAAAAAAAAAAAATTAAGAGTGTCAAATAGTGGAGAGCGAAAAAAAAAGAAAGAAACACAATAAAAAAAGAGAAAAAAAAAAACGTTTCTTGGCGAAAGGAAAGAAAAAAAATTGTTATTCAATTTTTTTTTGCAAAAAAAAAAAAAAATTATGCGACGCATTAATTTCCCATAAAAAGTTATTATTAATTAGAATTTTTATTGAGTATTTTATTTGAAAATGGTTTTTTTAGAAATTGAAATTGAAATTTTCAATTTCTGAAATTTGAAAATTTTCTCTTTTTTTAAACGAATTTTTAGTTAACGCATTTTTTTCCATCTATCAAATTTGAATTTCGCTGATATTTTATAATTTTTTTTTAAATTTATTTATTAGAAATAATAATTATATTTCAGACTTTTTATTTATTTTTTTTTTGAAAGGCGACGAATTTTCAATATTTTTTTCTGAAATTACAAAAATCGAACACAAAATAATAATCAACGGAAAGATTTTGGCGCAATTTTTTTTTTTTTTGAAAATTTAACCAATTACAATTTTTTTTGATAATTTCTAATTGATCAAATTTTCAAAATTTCGATCAATTTTTTTTTTTTTTATAATTTCGAACAAATAAAAATTCGTCGCCTGTAAAAAAAAAAAAAAAAAAAAAAAAAAAAAAAAAAAAATTCGCACAATTTGAAAATTCATCGAGAAAATAATTAATTTCCAAAAAAAATCAATAAAAAATTATATAGGTAATAATTGATTTTTTTTTTTATTAGAAAATTTATGCGAACGGAAACGATAATTTTTCGGTTACTTTCTTTTCTGTCTCTCTTTCCTTCTTTCTTTCTTTCTTTCTCTCTCTCACAGACACACACTTTTTTTTCTCTCTCTCTCTCTCTCTCGCTCTCTTTCTCGCTATTATATTTATATATGTATAATATTAATTACTAATTATACTTTATTATAAATTAATTAAAGAGCTCTTAAACCGTACGTGTAATAGGTGTGTATAATAATTATAATAATTATATATATATATTTTTTTTTTCTTTTTAATAATGTACGATACCTTTTTTTTTTTTTTTTTTCTTCTTCTTCTTCTAGTAGCTGTACTCTCGTTCGGCTGTATTTTTTTCGAAATATCATAAGTAAATTTTTTTCATCACTTTCTTTTTTTTCTTTTCTTTTCTTCAAAATTAATTTTTCGGAAATTGTTTTCAAATCAAAAACAAATGTTCACACAAATATTCGCGTTAATAATTAATCGCGAATTTCGAAAAAAAAAAAAAAAAAAAATTAATTTCTTTTTTTCGTGTTGTATTTATGTGTATATTATATGCGTGAGGGAGGGAGGGAAAAAAAAATTGATGGGAAGGGCAATGAAGGGGGTGGGGGCAGAGAGGGGGGGGGTTGGCTTTCGATTGAAATTTATATATATATATATATAAATATATATATATTTATATATCGAAAATCCGGTGACTAGCGACACTCCCAAATTTTTATCGTTTGATCCACACTACCTGTGACAACGTACGGATGACTTCTGTGAAAATCTGCAAAAAAAAAAAGAAAGAAAAAATTAAAAAATACCCCAAAAAAAGTAAATAAATTAATAAAAAAAAAAAATAAAAGCAAAGGAATTAATTAAAAAAAAATAAACAACAGCAAATAAATTAAAAAATACAAAAAAAAAGTAAATAAATTAATAAAAAAAAAAATAAAAGCAAAGGAATTAATTAAAAAAAAACAACAGCAAATAAATTAAAAAATACAAAAAAAAGTAAATAAATTAATAAAAGCAAAGGAATTAATTTTTTAAAAAAAAAACAGCAAATAAATTAAAAAATACAAAAAAAAAGTAAATAAATTAATTAAAAAAAAAATAAATAAAAGCAAAGGAATTAATTTAAAAAAAACAGCAAATAAATTAAAAAATACAACAAAAAAAAAAACTAAAAAAGGAAAATAAAGAAAGAAAGAAAGAAAAAAGAAAGGAAAGGAAATTTTTTGTAAATATTCTTACCGACAGAAGTGCAAAAATGAACGTGCGCCTCAAGTGTCTTCATTGCTCGTTTATTGCGTATATCCCAAACTCGTAACGTTTTATCATCCGATGCACTGACAATAAATTTGCCACCAGGATGAAAAACAATGCTACGCACCCAATTGTCATGGCCAATTAATGTAAATAAACAAACACAAGCGCCAACATCCCATATGCGAATTGTTTTATCGCGTGAGCCTGATGCAAGAAATGGACCCTCGTGTGCACCTTTATTATCAGCGCCAGCGGCCGCATTTATTGGTGCTCGGGCACATTCTGGCGCCCATGCAATACATTCAACCACATGATCATGATCCCTGAGCTCGGCCTATAAAAAAAAACATTTTTTTTTTTATTTTTCCAAAAAAAAATTCACTGCAAGGTAAAAATTATTTTTATTCAAATACTCCTCAATTATAAAATATAAATTTGATACAAATACAATAATTATAAATTTTTAAAATAATAATTAATTAAATAGAAATTTTTTTTTCAAATAATTGAATTTTAAACAATTTGAAATTTTGAAAAATTGTAATTGCTGAAAATTTGTTTTTAATTTTTTGTGAATAATTAAATTTTTGCAGAATTTTTTTATTGAAAAAAATATTTTAAGTATTTGATTATTATTATTATTATTATTATTATTATTATTATTATTATTATTATTATAATTATTATTATTATTATTATTTAAGAATTTAATGGGAAATTATTATTAATTATTAAACTATTAAATATTTAGATTTTTATAAATAATTGAATTTTAAGTGGTTTTTAATTTGAATTTTCAGTGATTTTTTGAAAAAATTCGTTATAATCACAATTTTAATAATAATTTTGTGATTGGTCGAATTTTCGAAAATCATGGACAAAATTTCTTCTTTTTTTTTTATATATATATATATACATTTTTTTGGACATTTTTGATCAAAAATCGAAAATTCGTTGTGAATTTTAACATAACTGAATTTTAATTGAATAAAATTTTAATTGAATCAAATTTTAAATTAACCAAATTCTAATTGTATCAAATTTTAAATTAATTCGAATTTTAATTGAATCAAATTTTAAATTAACCAAATTTTAAATTAATTCGAATTTTAATTGAATCAAATTTTAAATTAATTCGAATTTTAATTGAATCAAATTTTAAATTAATTCGAATTTTAATTGAATCAAATTTTAAATTAATTCGAATTTTAATTGAATTAAATTTTAATTTAATCAAATTTTAATTTAGCAGAATTCGAATTTTTAAAAATAACGAAAAATTTTCATTTATCCAAATTCGGAATTTCTATTTTCTACTTACAAAAAAATAAATAGAAATTTTGGCCCCCCCTTTTTTTTGAAAAAATTCCTCTAATCACAATTTTAATGATAATTTTGTGATTAGTCAAAAAAAAAAAAAAAACGAAAATTCGTGGCGAATTTTCATTATAACCGAATTCTCATTTAATGGGAATTTTATCTAATTCAAAATTTGTAAAAATGACAGTGAGAAATTCAAAATTCATCGAATATCCAAAATTTTATGTCCTAATTTTTAATTGATAGAATTTTTAAGACGACAAATTTTGCATTTTTGTAAAAATAAAAAAATTTGCCAATTTCAAAATTCACCGAATTTCTTCATTTATCCAAATTTTTAAGACGTCAAATTAATAATAATAATAATTTAAATTTTAGAATTTCTTTTGGTAAATTTGGAAAATAATTTAATTTCAATTAAAACTTAATGGCAAACAATTGAATTGTAGTTGATTATAGATTGAAAATTTTGAAAATAATTGAATTTTAATTGAAAATTTTCAAAATAAATCAAATTCAATTCAAATTTTTCAAAATAATTAAATTTTAATTTATTTTGAACTGAAAATGTTGAAAATAATTAAATTTTAGTTAATTTTAAATAGAAAATTTTGAGAATAATTGAATTTTAATTGAAAATTTTCAAAATAAATGAAATTCAATTGAAATTTTTGAAAATAATTGAACTTTAATTAATTCAAAATTTAAAGTTTTCAAAATATTTGTATTTTATTTAATTTGGAATTGAAAATTTTGAAAATAATTGAATTTTAATTAAAAATTTTCAAAATAAATTAATTTCTGTTGAAAATTTTGAAAATTATTGAATTTTTATTGATTTTGAATTGAAATTGTTTAAAATAATTGAATTTAAGGTAATTTTAAATAGAAAATTTTAAAAATAATTGAATTTTCAAAATAAATTAATTTCAATTGAAATTTTTCAAAATAATTGAATTTTAATTTATTTTGAACTGAAAATGTTGAAAATAATTAAATTTTTGTTAATTTTAAATAGAAAATTTTGAAAATAATTGAATTTTAATTAAAAATTTTCAAAATAAATGAAATTCAATTGAAATTTTTGAAAACAATTTGAATTTTAATTAATTAATAATTGAAATTTTTTGAAAATAATTGAATTTTAATTAGTTTGGAATTGAAAATTTTGAAAATAATTGAATTTTAATTGATTTTGATTTGAAATTTTTAGAAATAATTGAATTTCAAAAAATTTTTTGATGGAAAAAGTGTAGAAATAATTAAATTTTAGAAGCTTTTAAATTGAAATTTTTGAAAATAATTGAATTTCAAAAAAAAATTGT
Source organism: Leptopilina boulardi (assembly GCF_019393585.1). NCBI lineage: Eukaryota > Metazoa > Arthropoda > Insecta > Hymenoptera > Figitidae > Leptopilina > Leptopilina boulardi. The sequence goes on from NW_026138025.1 coordinate 267,088, forward strand.
GTTAAATTTTGAAACAATAATAAATTATAATAAGAAAAATTTCTAGTGATTTATGTTGATGAAAAATTTATTAAAAAATCACATTAAAAAAAATTGAATTCCAAAAAATTTTTAATTGAAAAATTTGCTTTCAGATAAATGAATTTTTGAATAATTAAATTTCAACTGATTTTAAATTAAAAATTTTTGGTAATTTTTTTTTCTTTCGAAATTATAAACAATCATTAAATTTCGTAAAAAATTTGAATTGAAAAATAGTTTAATGGTAATTGAATTTGTGAATTGAATTTCATTAAAATTATTAAAAAAATAATTAATTTAGTGAAGAATTTTAGTTAAAAGTTTGTTAAATAATTGAAATAAAGAAGATCTGAAGAAGATCTCTGCATTGTATACTAAAAAAAGAAAAAAGTATTTTGTTTAAAATTTTTTTTCAAAAAATTAAAAAAAAAAAGTCGGAAAAAGTCGTATAATCCGAGGCCTGTATGCAATGAAATTATAGCCAATAAAAATTCTGACAAATAAAAATTCTGTGAAGTAAATTTTCGGTTATTGAAAAAAATCTTTTGTAATATAGAAAAAATCGTTTTTGATAAAAATTCTGCAAAAAAATACTTTATTTCGAATAAAATAAAAATTCGTCTCAAAAATAATATTATTGACAATAATTGAAATTCCATAAATAAGAAAATTCTAACGATTTTTAGAAAATAATCTCTTTTTTTTAAAAGGGATTTTTTTTTTGATAGAAATTTTGGGAGTTAAAAATTCAAAAAAAAAGGAAAAAATTACCTTTGTCTCCTTAGTAGCGACCGACCAAATCCTAACAGTTTGATCATTTGAACAACTTGCAATTAATTCACCGCACGGACTTATTCGTGCCATTCTCACCCATTCACGATGACCAGTCATTGTTTTTACACAATAACCAGTTGCAACTTCCCAAATTTTAATTGTTTTATCGCGCGATGCGCTAACAATAAAATCTCCCTGCGGCACAAATGTCACACTCGTTACATTATGATCGTGGCCGTGCATTGTTTTAATACACGAGAATGATTGATGAAAATCCCATAGCTTAATCGACATATCCGAACTGCATGAGACAAGTAATTTGCCTGTTGTATCAAAAGCAATATCCTGTACACTATCCGTATGTCCTTTTAATGTTCTTTCAAATTCTCCGCTTTCAAAGTCCCAAACCTGTTTTTTTTTTTTTTTTTTCAAATTCAAAACAAATTATTTCAATTTTTTATTTATTTTATAAAAAGAACGTGGAAAAAAAATTAATTTTATATTAATTAAAATTATTAATAATATAAGAATAGAAAGATGTAAACCGGAAGTTCGTCCGAAACCGAAAGGTGTGGACTATGAATAAATAATAATAAATAAATAAATAAATTAAAATTATTAATTTCGTTATTATAATTATTTAATAATAATTAATTTTAATAACTAATTAATAATTAAGTTAATAAAAAAATATATTAATTATAAATTAATTTAAAAAAAAACTAAGAAATTAATAATAAAAATATTGAAAAAAAAAAAAAATTTGTATAAATAAATAATTGAAAATATTATTAACCTTAATTGTTGCGTCTTCGCTCGCAGATACAATCAGGCTAAAAACAGGATGAAATATAACTCGATTAATTGTCGCTCTATGTCCTGTGAGGCAAAATTTTTCAGGCGGCCTTGGAATCCATTCGGATGATGATCTTTTGCCACGTGTTGGAGCACCTTCAATGAATTCTTTTTCAGCCTCTGATAATTTTGACTCTAATTCCATTACCTTTATTTCAAAAAAAAAAAAAAAATCAAAACATTTATTAACTAATATATTTGAAAAAAAAGGAAAACAATTATTATATATACATTTAAAAACATAAAAATTATAATTAAAAAAATTATAATTGAAAAAAAGAAAATATAATATTTAGAAAATACCTTTTTTTGTAATCTAATAACCGAGGTCCATTTCTTTTCAAGGAGACCGCCGTATTTTCTTTCGACTTCACCAGGCATATCAGCCTCCTTTTTGAATGCCTCCAATGCATCTTGATATCCATTCGCGCTCAAATAATCCGCTATCGCCTTATTTCTATAAATGAAAATAAAAAAAAAAATTTGTAATTAAATTAATTTTTTTTTCATTTCAAACAAATATAAATTGTAATTAAATTAATTTTTTTTTCATTTCAAGCAAATATAAATTGTAATTAAATTAATTTTTTTTTTCATTTCAAACAAATATAAATTGTAATTAAATTAATTTTTTTTTTACATTTCAATTCAATTAATTTGCTAAATATTCAAAAAAAAAATTTTAATAAATCTTTTTATTGAATTCAAATTTTTAACTATAAATTTTTATTTCATTTTGCAATTTAACAAAATTTAGTTAAATTAAAAAAAAAAAAAAAAAAAAAATTGTCCAAAATATAAATTTGATTAAACCAAAAAAAAAAAAATTTTTCTAAATAATTTCAAATGCACAAAATTTTAGCCTAAATAGAAATTTTCTCAGAATGAAAAAATAATTGTGCTCAATAGAAATTTAGTTAAAATTTTGTAAAAATTTAGTTAAATGTTTCTGAAATACAAAAATTTGGCTAAATTTTTTATTGAAAGATGAGAGAAAATTTAGCTAAATAAAGAAATTAATTAAATGCAAAAATTTAGCTAAATTAATAAATTAATTAAATACAAAAATTTGGCTTAATTGATATTGAAAGATGAAAGAAAATTTAGCTAAATAAATTAATTAAATGCCAAAATTTAGCTAAATAAATAAATTAATTAAAAAATACAAAAATTTGTCAAAATTGTTATTGAAACATGAGAGAAAATTTAGCTAAATAAATAAATTAATTAAATACAAAAATTTGGCTAAATTGTTATTGAAAGATGAGAGAAAATTTAGCTAAATAAAGAAATTAATTAAATGCAAAAATTTAGCTAAATAAATAAATTAATTAAATACAAAAATTTGGCTAAATTGTTATTGAAAGATGAAAGAAAATTTAGCTATATAAATTAATTAAATGCAAAAATTTAGCTAAATTAATTAATTAAATACAAAAATTTGGCTAAATTGTTATTGAAAGATGAGAGAAAATTTAGCTAAATAAATAAATTAAATGCAAAAATTTGGCTAAATTGTTATTGAAAGATGAGAGAAAATTTAGCTAAATAAATAAATTAAATGCCAAAATTTAGCTAAATTAATTAATTAATTAAATGCAAAAATTTAGCTATAAATAAATAAATTAATTAAATACAAAAATTTGACTAAATTGTTATTGAAAGATGAGAGAAAATTTAGCTAAATAAATAAATTGAATGCCAAAATTTGGCTAAATTGTTATTGAAAGATGAGAGGAAATTGAGCTAAATAAATAAATTAAATGCAAAAATTTAGCTAAATAAATAAATTAATTAAAATATACAAATATTTGGCTAAATTGTTATTGAAAGATGAGAGAAAATTTAGCTAAATAAATAAATTAATTAAATACAAAAATTTAGCTAAATTGTTATTGAAAGATGAGAGAAAATTTAGCTAAATAAATAAATTAATTAAATACAAAAATTTGGCTAAATTGTTATTGAAAGATGAGAGAAAATTTAGCTAAATAAATTAATTAAATACAAAAATTTGGCTAAATATATATTTAAATAAAAATTTGGCTAAATATTTAGCAAAAAAGAATTTTATAAAATAAAAAAAATTTTGTTAACAAATTTTTAAAAAATTGCCCTTTTTTGGTTAAATATTTGAAAATGATTTATTTTTTTTGTATACGGCTTCATTGTCGGAATTCTGGGACAAATTAATGAGGTGACTCTCTGGATGTTTGTGTGACTTTCGATATCTACAAAAGTAGGCGCAAAAGAAGCATTGTTTTCGTGAGAGCGAAAACTTTTTAGTGTATATATATATACATATAGATGATAATAATAATAATAATAATAATAAGAATAATAAATAAATCTTGAAAAAAAAAATTGGAGAGTGTTTGTATATAAGCACACGATTCTCAATGAATTGTTTATAATGAAAATAATACGTGGGAAAGAGATCGAAAGTTGGGGCTTCTCAGGGTGAAAGGCCTCGACACGAGGTTCTCCCCCCCCCACACCTAAACAATCTTCTTCTTTTTTTTTTTTTTTTTTTTTTTTGCCTACGATCTTCACTTTATTATATTAATTTAGAAAAAAAAATTTTCCTACTCGTGGGAGAAAATTTATTTAATATTTTTATTTTTAATTTAAAATAATAAAATTAATTTTTGTATATCGTGAAAAAAAAAAATTGCGGGAACAAAATTTAAATTTCGCGGGCAAAATTATGTGGTGGGAAATTTTTAATTTCGAAAATAATTTTTAAATATTAATTAATAACCTACATTATTTTTTTTCCATTTTTTTATTTATTATTATTATTTCAATTTTTTATTTATTATTATTTTTTTTATTTATTATTATCATTATTTCCATTTTTTTATTTATTATTATTATTTCAATTTTTTATTTATTATTATTTTTTTTTATTTTTTATTTATTATTGTTTAATAATTTTTTTTTCTTAAATGAAAATGGAAAAAAATTAATTTAGAGTAAGAAAAAAAAATGAGAGAAATGAGAAAATAAATATTATTTTAACAAGCGCCATTAATTTAATACTTTTTTTCTTTAATTGGTTCACATCTCACGAGTATAGTTGATATAAATCTAATAAGAAAAACGATTTGCCTGTTTGTTATTGTTATATATATATATATATATGTATAAAGTTCGATCGAAGTATGTCATCGTTTTAAAGGTCGCCTCCCACCTGTTTAAATATATTATATTGCCACAAATTTTCGCAGGGGAGACAATCCAAAAAGCCATTCTAATTAAATCACGATAAATACCTAATATACAATTTTTATATACATACTGTATTTTTTTCACATTGTTTCATCGATAATAATAATAATAATAATATAAATAATCATCATCTTATGTAATAATTGGAGATATAAAATTTATATAGCAAATGAAATATTTAAACTAGAAACCAAAAAAAAAATTAATATTATTAATTAATTAAGAAAAAATTCATAATGTAATTAATAAATAATAATAAAAATATAATTAATTATATTATTATTATTATTATATTATATTATAATTAATTAATATAATAAATAATAATAAGAAATTTTTAAATATTAATTATGTAATTAATTAATAAGAATTATTATTAACAAAAATTATTGTTAATTAATTGTAACAATTATTAATTAAATTCTATAATTAAAAAAAATTATCAATTTTTCCTAAAAAAAAAAACTCTAGTTGATAATTTAGATTTCATCCTTGCCGACGGTCGATAATGAAGATTTTTTACTTTACCAGCAATCGGTAATATAAAATTCTTAATAGATTTTGCTAAATTAATAATTATATTACGTCGTCTCGTTCGAATAGATTAATACGTAGTACCATCATTTTGGTAAATCTGATCACATTTTTAAAGCTAATTCAAATTTAAAAAGTTGCACAACGCCGCCGCCGCCAATCTCCGGTGGCGCTGTGCCTTCCCTTCCGCTAATATTCATTCCATTCCATTTTTTTGTGTAAATCTGTGAACACTAAAAAATTTTTCTAGAGTGATAATTTAATAGTTTTTATTCAATAGTTAGTTTTTATCGCTTCCAAAATGGAAGCTAGTGGTAGTAGCCGCTCTGCAGAAAAAAGGAGAGAGAAATCTCAGAGAGATTCGCGAGATAAAAGTAAAAATCGATCTTTTTCACGAGATGAGGTTAGGTCTCGGCGTGGTCGACATTTTCATGAAACGGAACGCTCGAAAAAATCAAAAAGTGACAGACGCATCAGGAGCCGTTCACCCAGAGATCGTTCAAGAAAAAATTATTCAGATTCCCGGAGAAGTTTTTCGCTTTCCAGTTCAGACAGTGATTATGCGCCTGATGTTCGCGAACGCAGCCCGAGAGGCACGTCCGAACATGGCCGCTTTGCTGATCGCAGTCCGAGAGACTCGACAGACTCGAGAGATGCTGATTATAGTTCTGATAGTCCGAGTGACAATATAAGTAAAAAAGATAAGTCAAATTCTGATTCGGATAGCTCAAATGAAGATTTCGATAGTCCAGGAGATGTTCAATTAAATAATGAAGTCCTAACCTTATTGGGCGACGACCCAAATGAAAACAATGATTCAAAAGGTAATATTCACAACGTTTTGAGAAAAAATTGGTCCACTATTCTTACGAAGGGTATGACTAAAGAATCAACCGAGGAAATATTAAAAAAGTACACTCCACCTAAAAATTTTGTGACATTAAAGCCGCCTGCTTTGAATTCGGAAATTAAGCGCACTATGACAGAAAAGGCTCGAAAAAAGGACACTTTTCAAGTGAAAGCGCAAGAAAAAATTGGAGCTGCGATACATGCTACTGGGTTAGCACTGTCTAATATATTAAATCAAGGAAATAGCATGGATACGTCGGTGGTATCATACTTGAGTGATGCAGCAAGAATTTTATCAGATGCTCACTATAATATTTCAATTACAAGGCGTGCATTTATTACCCCTAACGTAAATAGATTAGTAGAGGACGTGACAGTTGATGAGCCAGTTGGTTCATTACTTTTTGGAGACAAGCTGTCAGAAAGATTAAAATCTGCGCGTGAGGTGGAAAAACATAGTAAATCAATAATAAAGTCAACTTCTTCTGGAAAAAATAATTATAATAGATTTACTTACGATAAATCATCATATAGATTCCAACGCCCATCTTATAAAAATGTTGATCAAACTTTCCGAAATTTAAACTTCAGAGGCCCATCCGGAGGAACGAAGAGGACCTTCAAGAGTCGCCAGGATGGGCAGAACAGGAATCAATACAAGAATCAGAGATCTCGAGGACGTCGATAAATGTAAGTAAAGTGTCAGGTAGATTATCTTTATTTCTTGACAAGTGGGAAGAACTCACTCAAGATAAAAAAGTTTTAAGTATCATTGAAGGATATAAAATTCCCTTTTTTGAAAAAGTTATACAGGAAAGGGCACCAAAAATTCCTACTCCTTCTGAAGAAGAGTATAAACATTTGTGTGTCGCAATTAATAAATTAAAATCTAAAGGCGCAGTGTCTAAATGTAAGCCGTGCAAAAATCAATTCCTTTCCTCGTATTTCTTAGTTGACAAGCCAAATGGCGATAAACGTTTTATTTTAAATGTAAAAGAATTAAATTCATTTATTGACCCACCCCACTTTAAGTTAGAGGATCAAAAAACAGTAATGAGATTATTAACAAAAGATTGCTTTATGGCATCTATAGACTTGCAGGATGGTTATTTTCATGTACGAATAGCAAAAGAATACCGTAAATTTTTACGTTTTGAGTTTAATGATATTTTATACGAATTTAATTGTCTACCGTTCGGTCTTTGCACAGCGCCCTTTTTATTCACGAAAATTATGAAGCCTGTTGTTGAATGTTTAAGAAGTAAAGGTTTTCTATCTGTTTTATACCTCGATGATTTTTTGTTAATAGCAAAGACTAAAGATATGTGCTTAATCAATATTACTCAAACTATGGGACTTTTAGAATCGCTCGGGTTTATTATTAACAAAGAGAAATCTTGTTTTAATCCTTCGAAAAAATGCGAATATTTAGGATTTATTTGGAATAGCAAGTATTTAACGGTCGAGCTTCCAACTAGGAAAAAAGAAAAAGTTTTGAAATTGGTCCAAGATTTTCGCGAGAAAACAAAGTGTAGTATCAGAGCTTTTGCTCAGTGTATAGGCGTTTTAGTCGCGGCATGTCCAGGTGTTAGATACGGTTGGCTATACACTAAACAAATGGAAAGAGAAAAGTTCCTTGCTTTAGAGAAAACGGAAGGCAATTTTGACAGTTTAATGCATTTGTCGCGCGAAGTAAAATCGGAAATAAATTGGTGGATCTCTAACGTTTCAGGCTCGTTTAATTTAATTAGAAATTCTAAATTTCAATTAGAAATATTCTCGGATGCTTCTCTAACTGGATGGGGTGCATGTTGTGACACACAAAAAACTCACGGTTGGTGGGATAAGACGGACAAAAATCAAAGTATAAATTATTTAGAGTTAAAAGCAGCTTTTTATGCCCTTAAGAGTTTCGCCTCAGATTATAGCTTTTGTCAAATTTTGATGCACATTGATAACACGACAGCAATTTCCTATATTAATAGAATGGGTGGGGTACAATTTTCTAATCTTCATAATATTACAAAACAAATCTGGCAGTGGTGCGAGGAACGAAATATTTGGATTTTCGCGTCGTACATTAAATCGAAAGACAATGTAGTTGCAGACCGTGAATCTCGAATTCTTCCTACAGAAACGGAATGGGAATTAAACAATAGTGATTTTAGACAAATTGTAGATAAATTTGGTGACTTTGAAATTGATTTATTTGCAACATGCATTAACAATAAATGTCCTAAATTTGTTTCCTGGTTTCACGATCCGTATTCAGTGGCCATTGACGCGATGACAATATCTTGGGAAAATATTTACTTTTACGCCTTTCCCCCGTTTTCGTTAATTTTACGAGTTATAAAAAAGATTATTGAGGACAAAGCACAGGGCGTTTTAGTGATTCCCCTTTGGCCCACTCAAGTGTGGTTTCCTCTGTTTTTAGATTTATTGATTGATAAACCTTTATTTTTAGGCCCACGACTCAACTTGCTTGCTTCTCCTTCTAGAAAGATTCATCCGATGGCAGAGAACCTTATCCTGGTGGCCGGAAAGTTATCTGGGAAGCGTTTTCTAGAAGAGGAATTCCGGAGTCGGGAATAGAGATTATGATTGCCTCTCTATCTGAGAACACAGTTAAGCAATACGAAAAACCGCTACGTTTATGGTGGGAATATTGTTTTAAAAATAATCTTTCAGTTTTTAACGTTGAATCAAAAAATGTTTTAGATTTCTTTTCCCAAGTTTTTCATAATATCAAAACATATGGTACTCTTAATACTTATAGAGCTGCGGTATCCTTGATTTTGCCAATAGATATCGGAAAAGACCCGTTAATAAAACGATTTTTTAAAGGTGTTGCAAACCTAAAACCTCAAAGAGCTAGATACGATTGCACATGGGACCCTCAGATTGTAATTGAATTTTTGAAAACTCAATTTCCACATAATAAATTAAAGTTAGAAGACTTGACACAAAAATTACTCATGTTAATCGCGTTAGTTACATCGCAAAGAATGCAGACATTATCAAAAATTTCTATTGACAATATTATAGTTTCGTCGGATTTTATCCAAATAAAAATTCCAGAACGCATTAAAACGTCAAAAATTAATAAACCTCAACCGTGCCTCGTGTTACCCTTTTTTAAAGAACAACCTGAACTTTGTGTTGCTTCGATCTTACAAATGTATATAAAGAAAACTAAAGCTCTAAGAGGATCGAATAAAAATTTATTTGTTACGTTTAAGAAACCATGTAAACCAGCATCGACGCAAACTCTTTCAAGGTGGATAAGATGTACTTTAGAAAAAAGTGGAGTAGACGTTTCTATATTTAAATCCCACAGTACTCGACATGCATCCACTTCCGCGGCAAATCTACGAGGAATTGATATAGAAACTATTCGTAAGACTGCAGGTTGGTCTGAGCGATCAAAAGTTTTTGCCACTTTTTATAAGAGACCATTATGTGATAAAACAGCATACGCTAAAGCTGTAATTCGCTCTAAGTAAAATATTTATTTTCTGTTTTTTGTTGGGTAAAACCCTTTGAGTTAAGTTAACTTTAATTACATTTGTTCTTTTATGTTGGGAAAATCCCTTAAATAAATTTTATTCTTGAAATCGCAATTATTAATCTTTAAACATCTACGTATTAATCTATTCGAACGAGACGACGTAATATAATTAACCGATTAAACGAACTTACCTTAAGTGAAGTTCAATCGGAATTATATGAGTCGTCTCGTTCGAATAGATTACACCCTCCCTTCCCTTACTTTATTTATTTATAAATAAATAATAATATTTATAAATAAATAAAGTCCCTGAAAATTGCGATTTATTTACTTTAAAATTAATGAATATTAGCGGAAGGGAAGGCACAGCGCCACCGGAGATTGGCGGCGGCGGCGTTGTGCAACTTTTTAAATTTGAATTAGCTTTAAAAATGTGATCAGATTTACCAAAATGATGGTACTACGTATTAATCTATTCGAACGAGACGACTCATATAATTCCGATTGAACTTCACTTAAGGTAAGTTCGTTTAATCGGTTAATTAAATTCTATTATTATAAAAAATTATCAATTTTTCCTAAAAAAAAAAACTCTAGTTGATAATTTAGATTTCATTATTACCGACTGTCGATAATGAAGATTTCTACTTTACCAGCAGTAGGTAATGTTAAATTCTTAATAGACTTGGCTAAATTAATAATTAAATTCTACAATTAACAAAAAATATTGTTAATTAACTGTATACAATTAATAATTAAATTCTATTATTATCAAAAATTATCAATTTCTCTTTTTTAAAAAAACTGTAGTCGATAATTTAGATTTCAGCATTACCGACAGTCGATAATTTCTACTTTACCAGCAGTCGGTAATATAAAATTCTCAATATGTTTTGCTAAATTAATAATTAAATTCTATAATTCACAAAAACTATTGTTAATTAACAGTATAAATAATTAATAAAAATTATTATTGCCTAATTCTATTAATTAGTATAAAAAAAATAATTATAAAACATAACTAAATCAATAAAATTAAAATTAAAAAAAAAAAATAAACTAATAAATATTAAAAAAAAATTGAAAGAAAATTTATGAAATATAATAGAATTTTGTTTGTACATTTTTGAAAAAAAAAAAAAAAAAAAAGAAAGAAATATTATTAATGGAAAATCATTTATGTAAATTCTTTCGTCATAAATACGGATATAATTTTTTCATAACGTTTAAAGAGCAACTTTTCAGTGAATGACGTCACTTGTTATATTACAATCCAAGGTGTGCATCACACGTATTTATATATGTGTATAAAATATATCCATCTATATAGACTTCGAGAGTAAAGATCAATGGCCACAATCACTTCTTCCTTATCCACCTTTTTCCTGGCATTTAAATCGTACATTGTATTCTTTAAAATACCACAATAATCAAATTATTTATTATTATTATTATTTTAATTTTTATAATTCTTTTTTAATTATTAACCATTGTAAACGATATTTATTATTGTCAGTATTATTATTAATTTTTAGGTTTTTTAATTGTTTGAAAAAAACATTTATATTTGATTCAAATAATTGTTTATTATAATCAAATAAATATTTACTTGAATCAAATAAATTTTTTATTATTTTTTTTTTTTTTATAATTATTTATTATTCTCAGTATTATTAATATTATTAATTTAATTTTTTTAATTATTATATACATTGAAAAAAAATATTTATTTGATTCAAATAATTGGTTATTATAATCAAATAAATGTTTATTTGAATCAAATAAATTTTTTTTTTTCAGTGTATTGTAAATTTTATTTACTATATTAGCAGTATTATTATTGTTTATTATCATTATTATGATTATTTTAATTACATTATTAAAATTATTTCATCATTATTGTTATTACTATTAATTATTATTATTGTTATTATTATGTAATTAATTTATTAAAAATATTATTAAACAATAATAGTTATAATGAAAAATTTAATTTCTATTAAACAGTAATAAAAAAAAGATAAATGGCTGAAATTTAAAAAAAAAATAATTTGCAAATTTGCAAATTTTTTATTTTCGATTTTTAGGAGAATTTTCTTCACTCGCTATGATTTTGCGCATAAAACGCATATCTTGACGTCTCTCAAAGTTTATCGATTTTTTGTATTGCGCATGCTCGAAAAAGAAACCCCCAGACATTTAACAACGCCCACTGTTCTAGTCACCCTTCGCCACCCCCCAAACCCCCCCCTCCCACCGCCCTTGCCACACGTCTCATCACCCACCGACCACTGCCCCCTGAAAGCTACCTTCACAAGCGATCCGAGACTAATTTTGCTAAAGAGATCGATTTTGACTATTTTCCACAATGAAAAATCTAGGCAAAAAAAAATATAGATTTATACTCCCACTACTAAATAGATTTAATTCTATTATTTCGTTTTGTTTATATTATTATTTTTATTTAGAAAAAAAAAATGAAAGAAAAACATAAATTGTTTTCGCAAAAAATAAAATATATCATTCTGATCTAGACGTGACCCACTTTACGAGAGGGAAGAAAAAAAAAAAAAAAAAAAAAAAAAAAGTTTTCACCACCAGAGTCATCGATTAAAATATGGCAAGTCTCGTTCAACATTATAAAATAAAAAAATAATAATTATTAAAAGAAGATAATTTTATAAAAGCAAAATAATAATAATAATAATAATAATAAAATGTTCTCCACGTTTGCTATTATATCATCATTGAATAATAAAACTTGAAAATAAAAATACTTTTACTTATCGTTAAAACTGTTTTCATTTTTAATATTTAATATTATATTCGTAATTAGCGACCCGAAAAACCCCTAGGTACTAAATTTCATTTAAAAAACAATTCAAAAAAAATCCCCGCCATGTTGGATCCGCCATTTTGAATTTTGAAAATAACTTCATATTCGTAATCAGCGACCCAAAAAAACCCCCCGAGTAACGATTTTTTAACAAATTTGAGCGATTTTTAAGTTTTTTCGGTCGCCATTTTGGATCCGCCATTTTTAATTTGAAAAAAAACTGCAAATTCGTAATCAGCGAGTCAAAAAACCCCCCGAGTAACGATTTTTTTAACAAATTTGAGCGATTTTTAAGTTTTTTTGGTCGCCATTTTGGATCCGCCATTTTTAATTTGGAAAATAACGGCAAATTCGTAATCAGCGACCCAAAAAACCTCGCGAGTAACGATTCTTAAACGAATTTGAGCGATTTTTAAGTTTTTTCGGTCGTCATTTTGGATCCGCCATTTTGAATTTGGAAAATAACTGCAAATTCGTAATCAGCGAGTCAAAAAACCCCCCGAGTAACGATTCTTAAACGAATTTGAGCGATTTTTAAGTTTTTTCGGTCGTCATATTTGATCCGACATTTTGAATTTTGAAAATAACTTCATATTCGTAATCAGCGACACAAAAAAAACCCCCGACTAATAAGTTTCAAGTGAATTTGATAAATTTTCCCCCAAAAAACGCTAGTCGAGCATTTAGATTTCTGCATTACTGACGGTCGATAAGAAAGATTTTTACTTTACCAGCAGTCGGTAATGTAGAATTCTAATCAAATTTTGCTAAACTTTCGTCAATTTTTAATTTTTAAATTATATTCTTTGTCAGTAACAAGAAAAAAAAAACCTTTAGATATCTACAATTAAACAATTTTTTTTTAAATTTCATCAGCAATTTTAAATTTACAGAACAGTATATAAAAAAAAATTCGAAAATATTTAAATTTTTTACTCGAGTACAACGATTTCTATTAGAATTGCCGATATGATAAAGTTAATTACACTCGATCTTGAAATGTGAGTGGTATCGGATGTGAAAATTCAAAAAGAATGTTTCTTTTTTTTTTACCCTCCTACTTGTTAGAATGACGAGTCAGAATATACATGTATTAAATATCCCTGAAGTAAACTTGAGTAATGAAACGATTAAATTCAGAAGCCAAGAATGGCGTTTCTCATTGATCGTTTTCAAGTCTGCACGCTATCTTTTTTTTTCTTCTTATAAACACAGGACGAAACCTCTTGAAACTTGGAGAAATATACTTTTACTTTTTCAATAAAAAAAAAAAAAAAATTTAAAAAAAGAAACGAAAAACAGTTTTTTTAGTTAGATTTCTACATTACCGACAATTGAAAATTATTTCACACTGAATTTTGCAAAATTATAAACGATATTTTTGTAAATTTTTTTTCTTACTCAATTACTAAATGCCTGAACTACATGCCTGTGTTATTATTTTCCCAATTTGACTAGAAATATTTTTAAGTTAGATTTCTGTATTACCGACAGGTAAAAATATTTAATTCTAAATTTTTTCTAATTTATAAGTGTTATTATCCCAAATTTTTGTCATTCTATTACCAAATGTCTAAACTAGGTGCCTCTGTTATTTTTTCACTATTTGTGTAAAAAAAAATTTAATTAGATCTCTAACTTACCGACAGGTGAATACTTTCATTTTTTTCTCGTTAAATTATAAACCAGATTTTCAAGGCTTTTTGGGTATTTTTAATACTTATTGTCCAAGCTTAATGCCTCTGCTATTAGCTGGGTTTCATTGTCAAATTTTCCATTAAATTTCTACCTTACCGACGGGCTAATACTTTCCGTTTTGTTGGCAAAATTAGGATTGATACTTTCGCAATTTTTTTCCTACTCTATTACTAAATGTCTAAACTAGGTGCCTCTACTATTTTTCTTGAATTTAACGTTAAAATTTTTTGTTAGATTTCTGACTTACCGACGGGCTAATACTTTCCGCTTTGTTGGCAAAATTATAAGTGATATTTTCGCAATTTTTTTCCCACTCTGTTACTAAATGTCTAAACTAGGTGACTCTACTATTTTTTTCAATTTAACTATGAAATTTTTACTTACATTCCTAACTTACCGACCGGCAATACTTTCCGCTTTGTTTCTCGCAAAATTATGAGTTTTTTCGCAATTTTTTACACACTCTATTACTAAATGTATAAACTAGATGCCTCTACTATTTTTTCGATTTAACTATGAAATTTTTACTTACATTCCTAACTTACCGACCGGCAATACTTTCCGCTTTGTTTCTCGCAAAATTATGAGTTTTTTTCGCAATTTTTTACACACTCTATTACTGAATGTCTAAACTAGATGCCTCTACAATTTTTTTCGATTTAATTACGAAATTTTTACTTACATTCCTAACTTACCGACCGATATAATACTTTTCGCTTTATTTCTCACAAAATTATGAGTTTTTTTTCGCAATTTTTTACGCACTCTATTACTGAATGTCTAAAATAGATGCCTCTACAATTTTTTTCGATTTAATTACGAAATTTTTACTTACATTCCTAACTTACCGACCGATATAATACTTTTCGCTTTATTTCTCACAAAATTATGAGTTTTTTTTCGCAATTTTTTACGCACTCTATTACTGAATGTCTAAACTAGATGCCTCTACAATTTTTTTCGATTTAATTACGAAATCTTTACTTACATTCCTAACTTACCGACCGGCAATACTTTCCACTTTGTTTCTCGCAAAATTATGAGTTTTTTTCGCAATTTTTTACACACTCTATTACTAAATGTATAAACTAGATGCCTCTACTATCTTTTTCGATTTAAGTATGAAATTTTTACTTACATTCCTAACTTACCGACCGATATAATACTTTTCACTTTATTTCTCACAAAATTATGAGTTTTTTTTTCGCAATTTTTTACCCACTCTATTACTGAATGTCTAAACTAGATGCCTCTACAATTTTTTTCGATTTAACTATGAAATTTTTACTTACATTCCTAACTTACCGACCGATATAATACTTTTCGCTTTATTTCTCACAAAATTATGAGTTTTTTTCGCAATTTTTTACCCACTCTATTACTGAATGTCTAAACTAGATGCCTTTACTATTTTTTTTGATTTAACTATGAAATTTTAAATTAGATTTCTAACTTACCGACCGATATAATACTTTTCGCTTTATTTCTCACAAAATTATGAGTTTTTTTCGCAATTTTTTTCCCACTCTATTACTAAATGTATAAACTAGATGCCTCTACTATCTTTTTCGATTTAAGTATGAAATTTTTACTTACATTCCTAACTTACCGACCGATATAATACTTTTCACTTTATTTCTCACAAAATTATGAGTTTTTTTCGCAATTTTTTACCCACTCTATTACTGAATATCTCAACTAGATGCCTCAATTATTTTTTCCGGAATTAATTAAGAAATTTTTAGTTAGATTTCTATATTACCGACACAGATTAATCAATAATTTTTTTTTCTACTTTACTTTTAGTGTAATCACAACAAATATGAGGGGGGAAAAAAATAATAAAAACTTACAACTCCTCCCTCTGACGTTGAGACAACACCATTTTCATGATCCTCGAGTGTAACTCGGCAGATTCCTTGGTGAAAATACAAAATCAGATTAATCTCCTCCCTCGAGTCTCAAAATTTCAATATAATGCCATCGACATTCTGCAACAAAAATTAAATAAATAATTCAATTATTATATTATAATAATATTTATTTATAAAAATAATTAAAATATTTATTTTATTAAAAAAAATACACCTTTAAATAAAAATTGTAAACTAAAAAAAATTATTACTAAAATAGATTTTAAAAATTCAAAACAGTGTTTATTTATTGACAAATAATAATTTTAGTATACTATTAAAAGCAAAAAAATAATTATTCAACAAAATAGAAATGTAACACAATAAAAAAAAGAGGAAAAAAATGGAGAAAAAAAAACAATTGGAGAAATTTAAACTTGAACTTGACATTAATATATAAGGGGGAGATTAAAATTATAACTGCGAACCAATTTCAATGGTATAATTAATCGCTCGTTAGATTGTTGCGGTTCAACGCAAAGACAACTTTCGAATTAATCGTTAACTTTCAATGTTACTTGTTGTTTTTTTAAAAAAATTATTTATATTTTTCGCCTCCAATTTAGATAAAACAAATAATATTATTAATTTCCCTAAATAAATTTCGAAATAAAAAAAAAAAAAATTTCACCGAATTTGCGCGTCTTTTAATTTTTTCAAAGAGGGGGGGGGAGGGGAATTAAACTATTTTTAAAATTAAAAATAAAATTTTACCTTTCTAGGAAAATTCATCAAAAAAAAAATTTAATAATTATTCAGTAAATCAAAAAAAAAAATTCATTTCATCGTAGATTAATTTTTTTTTACCCTTTGGTAAATTTCAGAAAAAATTTATTTTTTACCCTTTTTTTTCCCAAAAATTGAAAGTAAAACTTTTTATAAAATAATAAAATTTGAGATTTTTTGGCAAAAAAAAAAAAAAAAGGGTACAAAAAAAATCGTGTGTTTTTTTTCCGGGAATATGCAAGACCTTGACAGTCGGCAAAATCGAAAGAGGGAGAAATTCAAAGGGGGGGAGGGAGGGAGGGGGCAGGGTGGCGTCGCGACGCTTTTGCGTGTGCAATATTGTTGTAATCAATAGTCTCGTTGCCGGCCGGCCCCCCTTTATACTCTCCTTATTTTATTTAAATATTCACGAATTGTCCTTATTTCTGGATTAAACTTTAACCCCCGCCCCCCCCACACTTCCCCTTTTTTTTAACCCCATTCAAATTAAATTCGGAGAAAAATTAATTTTTGTTTTTTGAAAAATAAATTTTTATAAATGGTCCAATTATTTTTAAATTTCCATTTTTAAAATTCATTTTTCTTCGTAATTTATTTATTTACAAATGGTTTTTTTTTATTTATTTATTATTTAAAAATAATATTTATTATTTATTTAAATATAAATATAATTTATTTTTTACTTATTAATGATAAAATAAATAAATTACAAATTATTAGATTCTTTTAACACCGTAGAAAGAAATTTTAGTCCAGCTGTGAAACTAATAATATTTAATAAAATTCACTTATTTATTATATATATATATATATATATATATATTTTAATTATAAATAAATATATAATTATATTTATTCAATTATTAAAATAATATTACCAAAAATTCTAATAATAAAATATTTTTAAAAAAATAA
This sequence comes from Leptopilina boulardi, assembly GCF_019393585.1. Classification (NCBI taxonomy): domain Eukaryota; kingdom Metazoa; phylum Arthropoda; class Insecta; order Hymenoptera; family Figitidae; genus Leptopilina; species Leptopilina boulardi. The sequence continues at coordinate 284,951 of NW_026138025.1, forward strand.
TTCAATTTTTTTTTTTAATTACTAATAAGTGGAAAAATATCCTCTTTTTTTTAAAAAGAAAAAAAGTTGAAAAAAAAACTAAAAATAATTAAGAACAGTTTTGCGAAAATTTAATAATTAACTAAAAAAGAAAAGAAATTTTGAAAAAAAATAATAATAATATTAGTAATAATAATTATTACTAAAATAATAGTAATAATAACAATAACAATAACAATAACAATAACAATAATAATAATAATAATTTAATATTAATAATAATAATTATAATAATAATAATAATAAATAATAGTAGTAATAAATAAGAAGGATAATAATAATAAATAAATAAAATTCAATAAAGGAAAAATTTATTCCTTCTTGCACTCGGGACAAAAAAATTTAAATAAGAATAGAAACGATAATATTCATATAGGAAAAAAAAAATTGACATGCTTTTAACAAAACAAAATACTTCCCGAAGAAACAAAGATTAAATTTCCACTTAAAATTTCCCCTCAAAAATAACCTCTCCCCTTTTTTGTACACGAAAAAAAAGAACTTTTGGAGACAAAACGAATTAAAAAAAAATAAACATTCTTTTTTCTTTCCTGCAAACATAACCTAAAAACACGTTTTTTATTCTATAATTATACAAAAAAAAATTCAATTACAATCTCTCAAAAACAGCTGATTCCGGCAAGTAATTAAATTCATCTGTCAAACTTGAATCGACAGTTATTCGCGCAAGAGAGAATGAAAAAATTCACGCAAAAAAAAAAACAACCCTAGTAAAAAAAACAATTTTAACCAAAAAAAAAAATATATTATTTCTTTACCACTTTCGAAAATTCCTTCGCCTTCATTTAAAAAAACGAAAAAAAAACGCGAATAAATTTTTAGAAATTCGGAATTTTTTGCGAAAAAAAAATCAATTTACCATTTTAACAAAAACCCCGTCGCAAAGATAGCAGAAAATCCTTTTCAGGGCGTCACTTCCGTCAGGTAAGGGGGGTTGGTGGGGAATTCTTGTTGACAGATTTTTTTTTTCAAGAAAAAATCACGTGATCAAAAAAACTAGAGATTCAATTCCTTTTTTTTCTAATATAGTTCCTAAATTTTTGAAAGTAAAAATTTATTTACAAAAAAAAAAATTAATATAAGATCGCGTTCCAACAAATTTTTGTGGTGTTGGTATTAAAATATACGGCCATTTTGCCTGCCTGAACTGCCTTATACCTATATATCCACGGATTCGTGGCCGTCTGGTTTGATGATTATATGAGTATAGTGCAAAACTCGCGTCAAACGCAACTTTTGTTGTCTCAATGATGATGATAATAACTTTTGACTCAAAATCAAGAAGAAGAAGGGGGGGGGGGGTTACGAGGGGGAGGAAAAAAAAACATTACTCACGTTTTTGGAAATTCCGAGATCCTCTTTTTTTTGTTGTTTTTTTTTTTTTAACACTGCAAGTCGTACACGAAGGGTTATAATTTAACACTGACTGACTGACTGGCTGCTGGATTTTTGAGAGTTAAGGGGCGGGGGGAAGGAGGAGACGGCGGCAGAGGGAATTTTAAAAAAACAGGGAACCGCAAATTATTCAACCTTCTCGTGTTCACGACTACGAGCAAACTGCGGGAATTCTCGTGAGATAGCGCTAATGTTCGCGCATGCGTATTATTCACTATTGAATTTATTGCGCAAGCGCGGCAAATACAAATTTCATATACTATAAAAACGGTCGATTTTTCACCCTCTATCTTTCTCTCATTATCTTTTTTTTTTCTCTCTTTATACTGACGTTGAAAAAAAACTAATCTTAACTAAACAATTCCATAATAATAATAATAATATTAATAATATTTTTGTTAAAACCGTTCTTTTTAAATAATTTTACAGTAAAGCTTAATAATAATAATTTTCAATAAATAAATAATAATAATAATGATAAAAAATAATAATATTAAAAATAATAATAATAATAATAATAATAATAATAATAATAATAATAATAATAGAGAAAAATAATGCATAGTATAAAAATAATAATAATAAGTAATATATAACAATAATAATTTATTTAAGGGAAACATACACTTTTCAATCTAAAGGCGGATGTAAAAAAATTAATTTTTAACGAAAAAAAAGAAATATAAACAAAAAATTATTTTGTGTAAAAATATCTTTTTTTTCGAATAATTAAATAACGATATTTTGTCGAAATCAAAATTTGAATTCTCTATTCATTTCGCGCGCTTTTTTTTTTTTTGTAACAAGTCGCTTCTGATTGGTTCACAAATTGACAATGACAAAAATCATCGTCGTCTGCTATATATTTATTTTTTCCTTTTGTTTTTTGTAATGTATAATGTAAATAATGTGGAAATTTTTATTTTTTTTTAATTTAAACAAAAAATAAAGGGGAAATTTTTGTAAAATTTTCATAAAAGAAAATAATTGTTGAAGCATGTGAAATAGATACAATTAATAATATTATAAATATATATATATATATATATAATATATATAGAAAAAAGGAAAAGAAAATGTCGAGATATTTTTATATTGCAAGTGGATTTAAAGAAGATTGTATTAAATTATTAACATTATTTAATGAAACAAATAGTATTCGTTTTGAAAAATTTTGTCAAGTATGGAAGGAAATGAAATTTGCAATGATTTATGCGTAAGTTTTTTTTTTTTATACCAATATTTATTTATATTTATTTAGAATAAAAAATTCTATTTGCGAAAACATAACCAAAAAAATGCTTTTAACTATTTTTTTTTCCCCGATAAATTCGTATATATTTGATATTTAATTTTTTTTCAATTAGAAATTAAGAAAAATAGGTTAATTTATTATTATCAGTTTAATTTTAAAATATTCCGAATTTTTGAAATATTTGGAATTTAAAATTTTTGAAATATTCCGAATTTAAGAATATTCAAAATTTTGAAATATTCCGAATTTAAGAATATTCAAAATTTTGAAATATTCTAAATTTAATAATATTCCAAATTTAATAATATTCCGAATTTAAAAAAATTCCAATTTTTGAAATATTCCGAATTTAAAATTTTTGAAATATTCCGAATTTAAGAATATTCAAAATTTTGAAATATTCCGAATTTAAAAATATTAAAATAATATTCCAAATTTTGATATATTCCGAATTTTGAAATATTCCAAATTAAATAATATTCCGAATTGTTAGAAAATCCCAAATTTTGAAATATTCTAAATTTAATAATATTCCGAATTTTGAAATATTCCAAATTTAATAATATTCCGAATTTTGAAATATTCCAAATTTAAAAAAATTCCAAATTTAATAATATTCCGAATTTTGAAATATTCCAAAATAAATAATATTCCGAATTGTTAAAAATTCCAAATTTTGAAATATTCTAAATTTAATAATATTCCAAATTTAATAATATTCCGAATTTAAAAAAATTCCAAATTTTGAAATATTCCGAATTTAAAAAAATTCCAAATTTTGAAATATTCCAATTTTTGAAATATTCTGAATTTAAAAATATTTTCTTTTTTTGAAATGATAATAATAATAATAATAATAATAATAATAATAATAATAATAATAATAATAAAAAGTTATAAAATTAATAAAGAAATAAAAAATAAATAAAAATAAAAATTATTTTGTTTTTTTTAAATGTACATTTAAATTTTAAAAAATATTCAAAAAAGAAAAAATATTAATTTTTCTGTATCTGATTTTTTTTTTTTCATCTAATTAATAAAAAAAAAAAAAAAGCGGAAGACAAACATATTCAGAACTCTTGGAATATTGCGAGGAGGTATTACATGTTGCAAAAGAATTTGTACTTCCGCCAAGAAATTTTAAAGAGAGAATTGGCGGACTTTATTTATTATATGGACTCTATTATAAATTACCAATTAAAGATGTTATACGAATTCGTATTACACAAGAGCAATGGACGAGTTTAATGGAATTACAAGAACAATTAAAAGCCGGTGAACATCTTGATGCAAATTTTATACTTTCAACAATGATACACGATGAAGTATTTGCTCATACAATTTTTGATTTCGAGGTATTTATTAAAAAAAAAAAAAAAAAAAAGTAATTTGCAATTCATTAAATAATTAAATTTTTTGTTTTTTTTAATCTAATTTTTATTTGTTCAAATTAGTGTATTTTTTTGCTGAATTTTCATCAAAACAATTTTTTCTATATATTACAGAATTTTTCAAATAATCGAAAATTCACTTTCAAAGAATTTTTATTTGTTTGAATATTTTTTTTTTATTTGTCAGAATTTTTATTTACTCGAATTTTTAATTTAACATAATTGGACAAAATTTAATTATTTTCCAAAAATTTTCAATTCAAAATCAACTAAAATTCAATTATTCACAAAAATTTGAATTCAAAATTAATTATCAAAATTTTCAATCCAAAAATCAACTAAAATTGAATTATTATCCAAAATTTAAATTATAATTCAATTATTTCCCAAAAATTTGAATTTAAAAACTTCTAAAATTTAATTTTTTCTAAAAATTTCCATCGAAAATTTTTTAAAATTTAATAATTTCAATTATAACTCTAAGGGAAATTCAATTATTTTCAACTTTTTTTTATAAAATTCTTTGAAAATTCAACTAGGTATCTGAAACTATTTTTCAATTAAAATTGGTTTTCAAATTATTGTATTTTTATCCGCAATTTCTAATAAATTTTTTAGTGAAATTATAAAAAAAAATTTTAATTAAAAATCCCTTGAAGTTTCAATTAATTTCAAAAATTTAAATTGTAAATATTTGAAAATTCAATTACATTTAAAAAATGTTATATCAAATTATTTGATAATTTATTTTTAGTTGTGTAAAATTTCATTATTGTCTGAAAATTAATAAAATCTTTTGAAATTCAATTATTTCTAAAAAAATTTCAACTTTAACCCTTACAAAAGTATTATTATTTAAAAAGAAAAAAATTTATTTAAAAATCTATAAAATATTTTTGTTAAAATAAAAAAAATCGACTTTTTCGACTTTTTTTTTTGGGAATATAAATCGACTAAAACGACTTTTTTTTGTACCTTTAAGTCGATCCGAGGCCTGCAATCAAAAATTATCCATAAAATTGTTATTGGTTGATAATTTAAAAATCGCGCAAAAATCGTTTATTGTTTCGGTCATTTGCAATTTCGGACAAATAAAAAGTCAAATCAATTAAAAATTCTGTTAAATAATTTTTCGGTTAAAAATTCAGCAGACAAAATCAGTTTTTATGGAAATTATTATATCAAATAATTATTTTCAACAAATGAAAATTCATCTGAAAGAATAAAATAAAAATTCTGCAATTAAAATTCTAGGCAATAAAAATTCTTTAAAATATCCTATTATGTTAAATAAAAATTCGAGAGAATAAAAAAATTCTGACAAATAAAAATTCGAATAAATAAAAAATTCTGTAAAGTGAATTTTCGATTAAAATGAAAAATTTTGTAATAGAGAAAAAATCGTTCTTTTTTTTAATGAAAATTCTGCAAAATACTAATTCGAAAAAAATAAAAATTCTGCTTAAAAATAATTATTGACAATTGAAATTCCATAAAATGAAAATTTTTGATTAATGATTTTAAAAAACAGTATCATGCGTCCCGTAAATTTTAGGGGCGAATCAAATAAAATTAATTATAGTTAGAATTTTCAATTTAAAGAATTTTTTTATTAGATAAAATTTTCTTCTGACAAATTTTCAATTTTAGAAATTTATTTTATTTTAAAAAAAAAATTAGAAATCTATTTTATTTTGTAGAATATTTTAACATTTAGTATATAATATGGAATTTCCCCCTTTTTTAAAACGATTTTTTACTTCAGAGAATTTTTTTTAAGGAACGCGCATAATTATCCCACATAAAAATCAGTAATTAAAATTTTCATTTTAAATAATTTTATTGGAGATAATTATATTTTTTCTTTTTTTTAAAAAAAAGAAGATTTATCAATTCTCCAAATTAAAATTTGACAAATTTTCTTTTTATACAAATTTTTACTTTACAAAACAAATATTTAGCTATCGAATTTTTGTTTGGTAAAATTTTTATTTTACAAAAATTGCAAAATTCGACGTCTTAAAAATTTGGAAAAATTAGAAATTCGTTGAATTTTGGAATTTGGCAAAATTTTTATTTTTACAAAAATGCAAAATTTTAAATTAATCAATAAATTTAAAATAATTTGTGTCTTTGTTTTTTTTTCTCCTTCAAAAGTGGGGCCTCGAAAAATTCTATCGGGAGAAGCAGATGACAAAAAATAAATTCAGTATAATGCCATTGCTTCTTGAAATGACAGAAAGTGGTGGCAATTTACATGAATTAGATAAACTTGCTAAAGAATATCGTCAAGCAACTTTATTATCATCATCATCATCATCAAATGATAATAAAAAAAGTCTGAATCTCTTCGATGAGAATTTCATTCAGGATATTTTACTCGATATACAAAAATTGGAGACAAATAATTTTATTTCACGTACAAATCAAACAAATAGCGATACATATAATTTACGTTCTGATCAACAACAACAACAACAGCAACAACAACGTGATACAAAATCGGAAATTGATAAACAAAAAAATGCAAAAATACGTTCACGAATTGGCGATGGTTTTGATGTTGATAGTTCTAATGATGATGACGATGATGAAGAAGAAGACGAAGACGAAGAAGAAGAGAACGATGATGATTTTGAACGATTTGAAAATTATAATCGAAGTCTTGCGGAAAATTTCGATGATGATGTTGATGATGATAATATTATTGACAATGAACCGGATACAAAAAGGGTGAAATTTATTGAAGTCACACTTCCGGGACCGCATATGAAATTCGAACATGGCGAAGGATCGTCGGATTGAAAAAAATAAGAAGAAAATATTTTCATATTTTATCTGCGACTTTTTTTTTCCATTTTTTTACTATGAAAAAAAGAAATATGTTTTACTACTGTAAAAAAAATATAAATCTCTGTTTTTTTTACTATTAAAAAAAAAAGAAAAAATGTTATTAATTCAATATTGTAAAAAAATTGTATTTTCTATTTTGTTTTTTTTTTTTTGTACGAAAAATAATGAATACAAAAAAAATTTTTCACGACTGAAAAATGATTATCATTTTTAGAAATAAGATATTTCTTTATTTTTCTTTATTTTAAACAACAAAATTCAATTATAGAAAAGAAAAAAAATTTATTTTTCAATAAAAATCGATTTTTGAAAAATGTTTTTTCTTTTAAACATTTTTTTTTTTTCTTTATGCAAACAAATTCTTTAATTATTTTCTTTTCTCTCTTTTTTTTGTTGAATTCAAAAATGCAAAATATTTTAAAACATTTTTTTTTTCTAATTATTTGAAATAAATAAAAAAAAAATATTTTAAAACATTTTTTTTTAAAATTATTTCAAATTAGAAAAAATATATTTTAAAAACAATTCTCCCTTTTTTCCAAAAAAAAGAAACAAATTTTTTTTTCCTCCTTTTTATCCCATTTTTTTTTCTCTCTTTTTGTCCCAAAAAGAAAAACAAATTATTTTCTCCTAAAAAACAAAAAAAAATTCCTTTTTTCTTCCATTTTCTTTTTTGTTAAAATAGAAATTTTTTTTCTAATTTTTGTTACAGAAAAAATTTCCCCTTCTTTTCTTTTTTTTTCTAAAAACATGAAAATATTTTTCTTTTTTTCTGCGCCTTCAACAAAAAATATTTTCTCTCTTTTGTCCCAAAGAAAATATTTCTCTTTTTAGTGCAAAAAAAAAAGAAGAAAATTTTTGTTCCTCTTTTTACCAGAAAAAAAAGAGAGAAAAGCATTAAAATCTAACGTCTAATAAAAACAAAAAAAAAAATTACTTTTTTCTCACCTAAAAAAAGAAATTTTTCTTGAAATTATTATTGAATGCTTCCTACGATAAATGAAAAAAACCTGTTTGCACATAATTCTTTGCTCATGGTAAGGTTAAAAAAAAAGAAAAAAAAATAGTTCAATGACAACTTTTTTTTTCGCTCCCCTTTGTTAAATTAAATTTATAATCATTGTCATTATTTTGGGCCCTTTTTTTTCAAAAAAATGGAAATGAAATTTTTTCATTTCATAAAATCTTCTTGGAAATTCCTATTTTCTCTCTTTTTTTTTTTGTTTTTCTTTTTTTAATAAACTTTTAATTGATTATTATCATCGAATCCAGCGCTGTGACCAGCGTTTCTCACAATAAAACTGGTGCCATCATAATGCATTCGTCTTTCGCCACGACGTACAAAAAGATGTGAAGTTTGTCCAAGGGAAGCTGTACAATGTAAAAATGGAGTTGTCAACGATGCTGTTCCATTACTTGGCGATGTTCGCAATTGATATTTATTGCTATTTCTTGCAATTCTAAAAAGAAAAAAAAATCTCCATTATTTTGAACAATATTTATAATTTCTGAGATTCAATTATTTATTATCATTTATAATTATTACTAGCAAAATTAAACGCGCGCCAAATTGAGTATTTAATTGTTTATTATAAAGAAATTAAACATTAATATTATCAATAATAATTTAATTTATTAGAATATTATTACATATTAAATGATAATAATGAAAATTATATATGTTTACAGGCCTCGGATTATACGACTTTTTCCGACTTTTTTTTTCAAAAATACGACTTTTATCGACTTATTTTAATAAAATGCGACATTTTTTTTTTACATTTGCAAAAAAAAAATGTAAATAAAATACATTTTTTTTTTAGTATAAAATGTAGATCTTCTTCAGATCTTCTTCAATTCAATTATTTAACAAATTTTGAACTAAAATGATTCTTCACTAAATTAATTATTTTTAATAAATTTAATAAAATACATCACAAATTCAATTATATATTAAAATTATTTTTTCAATTAAAATTTTTATGAAATTTAATAATTGTTTATAATTTAAAAAAAATATCACAATAAAATGGAATTATTTCTTAAAAATTTCAATTTAAAATAAACTAAAATTCAATTACTACCCGAAATTTTAATTCAAAATCAATTAAAAATCCAATAATTATCCACAAAATTTTTGAATTTAAAATTTAATTATTTACCAAGTTTTCAATTTAAAATGAAATAAAATTCAATTATTTTCTAAAATTTCTATTCAAAATTTTATTATCCAAATTTTCAATCAAAAATGAACTTAAATTAAATTATTATCCAAAATTTCAATAAAATTCAATTATTTCCCGAAATTTCAATTCAAAATCAAAGAAAATTTAATTATTTTACAAATTTTCAATTCAAAATCAACTAAAATTCAATTATTATTCTCAAAAATTTCAATTCAAAATTAATTATCAAAATTTTGAATCAAAAATCAACTAAAATTGAATTATTACCCAAATTTCAATTCAAAATCAATTAAAATATAATAATTATCCAAAATTTTAATTCAAAATTAATTAATATCAAAATTTTCAATCAAAAATCAACTAAAATTAAATTATTATAAAAAATTTCAGAATTATTTCCCGAAATTTCAATTCAAAATCAAAGAAAATTCAATTATTTCCTAAAATTTCAGTTCACAATCAAAGAAAATTCAATTACTTTCAAAATTTTGAATAGAAAATCTTTTAAAATTCAATTAATTTTCAAAATTTCAGTTTAAAATCAAAAAAAATTTAATTATTTCACAAAATTTTCACTTCGAAATCAACTAAAATTCAATTATTATTCTCAAAAATTTCAATTCAAAATTAATTATCAAAATTTGCAATCAAAAATCAACTAAAATTGAATTATTATCTTAAATTTTCAATTAAAATTCAATTTTTTCCCAAAAATTTTAGTTCAAAATCAATGAAAATTCAATTATTTTCAAAATTTTCTATTGAAAATCTTTTAAAATTCAATTAATTTTCAAATTTTCAGTTCAAAATCAAAGAAAATTTCATTATTTTCCAAATTTTCAATTCAAAATCAACTGAAATTCAATTATTCTCAAAAATTTGAATTCAAAATTAATTATCAAAATTTTCAATCAAAAATCAACTAAAATTGAATTATTATCTAAAATTTCAACTAAAATTCAATTATTTTCAAAAATTTCAATTATTTCCCGAAATTTCAGTTCAAAATCAAAGAAAATTTCATTATTTTCCAAATTTTCAATTCAAAATTAATTATCATAATTTTCAATCAAAAATCCACTAAAATTGAATTGTTATCCAAATTTTCAATTAAAATTCATTTATTTCCCGTAATTTCAATTCAAAATCAAAGAAAATTCAAATTACTTCCCAAAATTTCAGTTCAAAATCAAAGAAATTTTAATTAGTTTACAAATTTTCAATTCAAAATCAACTAAAATTCAATTATTCTTAAAAATTTTAATTCAAAATGAATTATCCAAAATTTCAATCAAAAATGAACTTAAATTAAATTATTATCCAAAATTTCAAGTAAAATTCAATTATTTCCCAAAATTTTCAATTCAAAATGAACTGAAATTCAATTATTATCCAAATGTAAAATCAAATAAAATTTCATTATTCACAAAAATTTGAATTCAAAATTAATTGAATTTTCAATAATTTGAATTTAAAAGCATCTAAAATTTAATTATTTCTAAAATTTTCCATCGAAATTTTTTTTTTTTTGAAATTTAATAATTTCAATTATAACTCTAAGGAAATTCAATTATTTTTTTAACTATTTTAATAATATTCTTTAAAAATTCAACTATCTGAAACCATTTTTCAATTAAAAATGATTTTCAAATTATTGTATTTTGTCCGCATTTTCTAATAAATTTTTAGTGAAATCATCTAAAATTTTAATTACAAAACACTTAAAGTTTCAATTAATTTCAAAAATCTCATTTTTTAAATCTTTGAAAATTCAATTAAATTTAAAAAATGTTTTCCAATAATTGTTTGTTGAATTATTTTTAGTTCTTTAAAATTTAATAATTGTTTGAAAATTAACAATTATCTTTTGAAATTTAATTATTTCTAAAAATTTCAACTTTAACCCTTCGAAAAGGATTATTATTAAAAAAAAAAATTTATTTAAAAATCTGTAAAATATTTTTGTTAAAATAAAAAACAAATCCACTTTTTTTTTGGAATATAAATCGACTGAAACGACTTTTTGTGTCTTTAAGTTGATTCGAGGCCTGTATTTATATAATTAATATTTAATAGGTATTCGTTGGCCCCTGGTACCTTAAAAATTAATTTTGAAAAATAAATTTTTTTCAAATTTACTATCTTGTACGAAATTTTCTGACGCATCTTTTTTGCTCATCATAAATTTTTTGTACAATTTTTGAATCAATATACAAGTTTAAAAAAAATTTCGTTGTGTAAACGTTGTGTACTTCAGCTTCGTGAATTGAATTTTCGATATTGGAATTTTGAAAGAAACTTATTCCGAAATTTGGAAACACAATTATACAACTTTGGCAAAAATGAGAAAAAGAATTGTCAAAATTTGACACGTCATAAGATTACTATTAAAAAAAAAACACGTGAAATCAGAAAAGGCCAACTTCAAGTTAGGACAGAAGGACAGACCAAGCATTTTATTATTATATAATAATAATTATTATTATTATTTTTTTTGTTCTTTTTATTATTATTTTAGTATTTAAATAATATTTAAATTTATTCATTATTATTCAAATGATATATGAAATTAAAAAAATGTTTTCTTAAATTCAAAAAATATTAATAATAAAAAATAGAAAAAAAGGGGTTTTTTTTTTTTTTTTTGCAATTTTTGAAAATTACCTAACAAGGCCATCGGGTGTTTGTGAAATTCGGACATTGTTGATGATCCAATTTTCAACGCCCTCGTCGGTCAGCCAATATTGGGCCGACGAAAGAGCAGCTGCAGCTTCTTGCATACATCCTGGACCGTGTCGTGATTCCGAATAAAAAACACTCAACGAAATATCCTAAAAACAAAAAATTAAATAATTCTTTAAAATTTCAAAAAAAAAAAAAAAAATTCTTTCTACAATATTTTTATTCTATTTCACTTTCTTTATCTTTTAAATAAAATTAATTATTTAATTCATTGGATATTTAATTAATTATTTAATTAATTCGATAATTAATTATTCAATTAATTCGATAATTAATTATTCAATTAATTAAATAATTAATTAATTGGACAGTTAATTGTTTGGATACTTAATTATTTATTCAATTAACCGGATATTTACTTTATTAGTTAATTAAATAAAATAATAATTATATTTCTTTACTTAACTAATTATAATTAATTACATAATTAGTAAATATTAGTAAATATTAGTAAATATTAGTAAATATTAGTAAATATTAATTTTTAAAAAATCAATTTAAAAAAAATTCTTCTATAAAAATTTTGTATTTAATTTCCCCCCCCCCCCTTTTTTTTGCTATAAAAAAACTTATAGAAATTTATTAATTTCTTACTTGACTCATATCGGAAAAGGAATCAGTCGTGGTTCTTGTTCCGGCGGCGTCGACAAGATAAACAAGAGCACATTGTTCGGAAGTGAAGCTGACGCCTTTGTACCACATTTTTGCGTACCTACAATATTAAATTTTACGAAAAAAAAAAAATTGCGTTTTATTTAAATGTTAATTATTATTATTATTATTATTATTATTATTATTATTATTATTATTTTTAAATTCTAACTTGTTATTTCCATGAGTATCGTGGGCTAAAATTTCAACACGAGATCCATATTGATAAATTCTTCCGTTTGGATGTAAAAGAGCTGCCGCTGCACCTGATCCACTCAGAGCCAGGACAATATTATTCTATATTTTCGAAAAAAAAAGGGGGGCGGAAAAACGAAAAAAAAAGAAGAAGAAATTATACTATTTGAAAATTTATTTTTTCAATTTTTTTTTATCTTAAAAATTATTAATTATTTTAATTTGGTTAAATTTAAATTTTTAAATTGACAGAAATTCCAATTCATCGAATTTTTCAAATTTGCTCCGAATTTTTAATATTGATAGAATTTTTACGACGCCAAATTTTGCAATTTTTGTACCTAAAAATAAAAATTTTGCCAAATTCCCAAAATTCAACGAATTTCTAATTTTTCCGAATTTTGCAATTTTTGTAAAATAAAAATTTCACCAAACAAAAATTCGATAACTAAATATTTGTTGTAATAAAGTAAAAATTTTTTATAAAAAAAAAATTTGTCAAATTTTAATTTGGAGAATTGATAAATCTTCTTTTTTTTAAAAAAAAAAATACATATATATAATTATCTCCAATAAAATTATTTAAAATGAAAATTTTAATTACTGATTTTTATGTGGGATAATTATGCGCCTTCCTTAAAAAAAATTCTCTAAAGTAAAAAATCGTTTTAAAAAAGGGGGGAATTCCATATTTATATACAAAATGTTAAAATATTCTACAAAATAAAATAGATTTCTAATTTTTTTTTTTAAATAAAATAAATTGCTAAAATTGAAAATTTGTCAGAAGAAAATTTTATCTAATAAAAAAATTCTTTAAATTGAAAATTTTAACTATAATTAATTTTTTTTGATTCGCCCCTAAAATTTACGGGACGCATGATACTGTTTTTTTAAAATCATTAATTAAAATTTCCATTTTATGGAATTTCAATTGTCAATAATTATTTTTGAGCAGAATTTTTACTTTTTCGAATTAGTATTTTGCAGAATTTTCATTAAAAAAAAAAAACGATTTTTTCTCTATTACAAAATTTTTCATATAATTGAAAATTGACTTTACAAAATTTTTTATTTATTCGAATTTTTATTTGTCAGAATTTTTTTATTCTCTCGAATTTTTATTTAACATAATAGGATATTTTAAAGAATTTTTATTGCCTAGAATTTTAATTGCAGAATTTTTATTTTATTCTTTCAGATGAATTTTCATTTGTTGAAAATAATTATTTGATATAATAATTTCCAAAAAAACTGATTTTTCTGCTGAATTTTTAACCGAAAAATTATTTAACAGAATTTTTAATTGATTTGACTTTTTATTTGTCCGAAATTGCAAATGACCGAAACAATAAATGATTTTGGCGCGATTTTTAAATTATCAACCAATCACATTTTTATTGATAATTTTTTATTGCAAGCCTCGGATCGACTTAAATGTACAAAAAAAAGTCGTTGTAGTCTATTTATATTACCAAAAAAAAGTCGAAAAAGTCGATTTTTTTTATTTTAACAAAAATATTTTACAGATTTTTAAATAAATTTTTTCTTTTTAAATAATAATACTTTTGTAAGGGTTAAAGTTGAAATTTTTTTTAGAAATAATTGAATTTCAAAAGATTTTATTAATTTTCAGACAATAATGATATTTTACACAACTAAAAATAAATTGTCAAATAATTTGATATAACATTTTTTAAATGTAATTGAATTTTCAAATATTTACAATTTAAATTTTTGAAATTAATTTAACTTTAAGTGATTTTTAATTAAAATTTTTTGATAATTTCACTAAAAAAATTTATTAGAAATTGCGAACAAAAATACAATAATTTGAAAACCAATTTTAATTGAAAAATAGTTTCATATACTTAGTTGAATTTTCAATGAATTTTATAAAAAAAAGTTAAAAATAATTGAATTTCCCTTAGAGTTATAATGGAAATTATTAAATTTTAAATAATTTTCAATGGAAAATTTTAGAAAAAATTAAATGTTAGAAGTTTTTTAATTCAATTTTTTGAAAATAATTGAATTATAATTTAAATTTTGGATAATAATTCAATTTTAGTTGATTTTTGGATTAAAAATTTTGATAATTAATTTTGAATTCAAATTCTTGTGAATAATTGAATTTTAGTTGATTTTGAATTGAAAATTTGGAAAATAATGAAATTTTCTTTGATTTTGAACTGAAAATTTGAAACTTAATTGAATTTTAAAAGATTTTCAATTGAAAATTTTGAAAATAATTGAATTTTCATTGATTTTGAACTTACATTTTTAGGAAATAATTGAATTTTAATTAAAATTTTAGATAATAATTCAATTTTAGTTGATTTTTGATTGCGAATTTTGATAATTAATTTTGAATTGAAATTTTTGAGAATAATAATTGTTAGCTTTAAAGAAAGACTCTAAGACATTTAAATATTCGAGTCATTTTCATAAATAGGAAGTACGTCACGGACGATACTACGCCACCTATGCGTTAATATTAAAAGATGTATCTCTTCCGTTTTTAATCCTTGGCTTAGTATAGCAACACGTTTATATATCTCTTGTTTTTCTAAACGCATCGTGTATTTAATTTATCTTTATTAAACTATTAACTTGCATATAAATTCACTGCTTATTTATTTCTACCCTCTGAGGTTTAGTTTTCACGATAACAGGTTATGGGCCCAGAGGTGCGCGAGTGAAATAAGTTGTGTCGTGAGGTTAGAAAGTGTCTCATTTTTTTTTACGACATTGAAAATGAGTGGTGCAGCAAGCACAAGAATCGAGTTGCTCGATAAAAACAATTACGACACATGGAAGCTACAAATGCAGGCCTTATTAATTAAGGCAGATTTGTGGGAATATGCAAGTGGGGCGTCTGTAAAACCAGAGAGAGATGCAGCGGCAGATGCTGCAACGATCGCCCGGGAACAAGCGTGGGTAAAAAACGATTTAAAGGCGAGATCGGACATCATCTTGTCAATTTCTTCTAGTGAATTAAAGCAAATCAAAAACTGCGAGACTTCGAGGGCGATGTGGCTGAGACTAGAAGAAATATACCAGTCAAAAGGACCGGCAAGGAAGGCAACTCTCTTGAAGAGGTTAACCTTACAAAAAATGGCGGAGGGGAGCGACATTCGAGACCACTTAAACGGATTTTTCGACACGGTGGACAAACTCGAGAGCATGGAAATTAATATTAACCCGGATTTGCTAACAGTGATGCTCCTGTACAGTCTGCCTACCAGTTTCGAGAATTTTCGATGCGCAATAGAATCGAGAGACACTTTACCGACCCCTGAAACTTTGCGCACGAAAATTATCGAGGAAAGTGATGCGAGAAAAAACGGTCCTCAAAGTGTATGTTCAGACGCGATGTTCGTTAATAAAAATATCGGTCGCGACGAATACAAACAAAATTCGGTAACGAAAGACAATTCCAAGAAACAGCAGAATTTTACATCACAATTTCGGTGTTTTGTGTGTAATAAACCTGGTCATAAAAAAGCTGAGTGCAGGTACAACAAAAATAAAAAACAAACCGCGAAGTGTGTAGAAGATGTGTGCCTCAGAGTAGGGGAATCTTTCGAAACAAATCAAAATTGGTGCTTGGACAGTGGCGCTACAACTCATTTGTGTAATAAGACGGAAAGTTTTCAAAAAATCACCAATTCGAATCCCGGAATCTTAAACCTCGCGAATAATTCTACCTCTGAAATCCTCGGTAAAGGAACAGTTAAATTCACAGCGAAAGTGAATAACGATGTAAAAAGCGTGTCACTCGAAAATACATCGTTTGCACCGGATTTACGGACGAACTTAATATCGGTATCGAAAATCACGGACAGAGGTTACGACGTTATTTTTAAAAGTAATCGGGCGGAAATCGTGAGGAGTGACGGAAACGTTGAATTGTTCGCGGAAAGAGTTGGGAACTTGTATTATGTGCCAGAGTTTCGTGAAAATGCGTCGATGACAACAAACTCGACGTCAAACAAAGCATCAGTTGAACTTGTACATAAAAGGTTAGGTCACGCAAGCACAATAGAAATCCAAAATGCTATACGGAAAGGGAATGTGACGGGTATTCAAATCGCGGAAACACCTGTCAAGTTTGATTGTGAAGTGTGCCTAAAAGGAAAAATGTCAAGGACACCTTTCCCAAAAGACTCGAACCGGAAGTCGGAAATTTTGCAAATCATACACACGGATCTATGTGGACCAGTGAGATCGGTATCACTGGGAGGATCAAAATATTTCATTGAATTCATCGACGATTCTACAAAATGGTGCGAAGTTCGTTTCCTTAAATCGAAGACAGAAGTTCCAAAAGTGACAATGGAATACATCGCTCAAGTGGAAAAACAAAAAGGAAAAAGTGTGCGAACGATACAATCCGACAACGGAACAGAGTTCACAAATATCGAACTTGACTCTTATCTCAAACAACGAGGAATAACAAGACGCCTTACCGTGCCTCATAATCCGGAGCAAAATGGCACTGCCGAGCGAAAAAATCGCACTCTTCTAGATACAGCAAGATGTCTTTTATTCGAAGCAGATTTGCCGAACTCGTACTGGGCGGAAGCGGTAAATACAGCGAACTATTTAAGAAACCGTTTGCCAACCAAGAGCTTGAATGGAAAGACACCTTATGAGGCTTGGACAGGAGAGGTTCCGAATTTATCGCATTTGAGAATTTTTGGAAGTCACGTGTTTTATCTGGACAGAGATCCCGGAAAAGGGAAATTGGATCAAAGAGGACAGGAAGGAATATTCCTTGGATATTCAGAGGAATCCAAGGCACTCCGCATCTGGTCATCGAAGAAAAATAAAATCATCATCAGTCGCGACGTAAAGTTCATTGAAGATAAGAAAATCAACCCTATAACGAAACAAGAAACAAAACCTCCATCAGAAGAACGTTTCTTTATGGACATCGAACACGTTTCTCCACGTGAATCGGGAGATGTCGAACAAATTTTACCACGTGAATCGGAAGATGTCGAACATGTTTTACCATCCGGATTAGAGGATACAGAGAGCGACGATGAAGAGGATTTTACAGGCTTCGAAAGAGAAGATCATCAAGATCAACCAGAACAAAGAGCACCAAATGCGGAAGGAAATCCAGAGCCAAAAAGACAACCGGGACGACCAAAAGGAAGTGGGAAGAAATCTGGAACAGAAAAAACCATCCCACGAAAAGGAACGAGAACCGGATTGAGAAGCAGTACACGACAAGAAAATGATCAAGGAGGCGACACAGAACGAGCTGAAATGGACGAGAAAACCGAGCAAACATTTCTATCTGAAGTTCCGATGAAGGAGGCGATAGCAGGATCAGATGCTGAAGAATGGCACCAAGCCATTGCAGATGAGATGAAATCCTTAATAAAAAATAAAACCTGGACTCTCATCAATCATCCGGATCAAGCCAAAGTCATCGGAAGTAGGATGATTCTAAGAAACAAGACGAATCCAGATGGAACTATAGAAAAACGGAAGGCTCGTTTAATCGCTCAAGGATTTAGCCAACAGCCCGGCATTCATTTCAAAGAAACTTTCGCTCCAGTTACCAGGATCAGCTCAATCCGTCTGATGGCATCTTTGGCAGCTCAATACAACTTGAAGATCAGGCAGTTTGATGTGACATCTGCATACCTGAACGGTGACCTAGAAGAACAAGTTTATATGAGTGCTCCAAAAGGATTCGAGATTTTTCTGCAAGATCTTATAGACTCAGAAGGTGACAGTAAAATTGGAAGCCAAGCCAAGGAGATGCTGCACGAATTCCAAAAAGGTAATAAAGTGTGTTTGCTAAAAAAATCTATTTATGGACTGAAACAAGCTGGCCGTAGCTGGTACAAAAAACTTGACGAAACCCTCAGGAATATAGGTGCTGTTCCCTCCAAGTCAGACCCATGTCTGTTTCAAATCGGAGCAGGGGAAGACATAGTCATCATAGTGGTCTACGTAGATGACATCCTCGTGGCCGCCAAAGACGAAAAAAAAATCGAAGTTTTTAAAAGAAAATTGTCTAACAAATTTGATTTAAAAGACCTTGGACCTGCAACCTACTTCTTGGGAATAGAGTTCACACAAGGTAACAACGTCGTCAAAATGTGCCAACAAGGATACACACAGGAACTACTCCAAAAGTTCGGGATGAGCGAGAGCAACCCTGTTGCCACTCCAATCGAAACCGGAGTGAAGCTCGTCAAAAATCAACAACCTAGTGAACAGGATCAAAAATTGCCTTACCGAGAGCTTGTCGGAGCGCTTACCTACCTTTCAGTCACAACTCGGCCAGACATCGCTTATTCGATAAGCTACTTAGGGCAATTTAATAATTGTTATGACTCAACGCATTGGAAGGCAGCTAAACGGGTGTTACGCTACCTCAAAGGAACCATCGACGTAGGCATCATCTACAGAAAGCAGGAAGAACCAGTTCAAGGATATGTTGACGCGGATTGGGGAAACTGTGTAATCGATCGGAGATCTTACTCAGGATATATCTTCAAACTTGCAGGAGGCCCAATATCGTGGGACTCACGCAAGCAAAGGACCTCAGCGCTATCAACGACGGAGGCGGAATATATGGCCCTAACAGAAGGTGTCAAGGAAGCCATATATCTTCAAAGATTCCTTCAGGAACTTGGATTCAAGGACCTTTCTAATTTGAGTGTATTTTGTGACAACAGAAGCTGCTTATGTCTGGCTGAAAATCCGACTTTTCATGCTAGAACTAAGCATATTTCGATTAGATATCATTTTGTGCGGGATATTTTGGCAAGAAATTTGTTCACTATAAAATACATTTCGACTCATAATCAAGTGGCTGATTTTCTGACCAAAGGACTAACGAAAATGAAACATTATCAGTGTTTGAAATCTGCTGGATTATCCTCAGTGAAATATTAGTGTTAGTTGATTTTTTTATTCGATCATTCCTTTTTATTTTTATTCGTTGATTAAAAAAATGATACTGTATGACTCGAGGGGAAGTGTTAGCTTTAAAGAAAGACTCTAAGACATTTAAATATTCGAGTCATTTTCATAAATAGGAAGTACGTCACGGACGATACTACGCCACCTATGCGTTAATATTAAAAGATGTATCTCTTCCGTTTTTAATCCTTGGCTTAGTATAGCAACACGTTTATATATCTCTTGTTTTTCTAAACGCATCGTGTATTTAATTTATCTTTATTAAACTATTAACTTGCATATAAATTCACTGCTTATTTATTTCTACCCTCTGAGGTTTAGTTTTCACGATAACAATAATTGAATTTTAGTTGATTTTAAATTAAAAATTTTGTAAAATAATTAAATTTTCTTTGATTTTGAACTGAAATTTTGTAAATTAATTGAATTTTAAAAGATTTTCTATTCAAAATTTTCAAAATAATTGAATTTTCTTTGATTGTGAACTAAAATTTTGGAAAATAATTCAATTTTAATTGATTTTTGATTGAAAATTTTGAAAATAATTGAATTTTCTTTGATTTTGAATTGAAATTTTGGGAAATAATTGAATTTTCTTTGATTTTGAATTGAAATTTCGGGAAATAATTGAAATTTTTTATAATAATTTAATTTTAGTTGATTTTTTATAGCAAATTTTGATAATTCATTTTGAATTGAAATTTTTAAGAATAATTGAATTTTAGTTGATTTTGAATTGAAAATTTGGAAAATAATTAAATTTTCATTGATTTTGAACTGAAATAATTGAAAATAATTGAATTTTCTTTGATTTTGAACTGAAATTTTTGGAAGTAATTTCAATTTTCTTTGATTTTGAATTGAAATTTCGGGAAATAAATGAATTTTAATTGAATATTTGGATAACAATTCAATTTTAGTGGATTTTTGATTGAAAATTTTGATAATTAATTTTGAAAATTGAAATTTTTGAGAATAATAATTGAATTTTAGTTGATTTTAAATGTAAAAATTTTGAAAATAATTGAATTTTCTGTGATTTTGAATTGAAATTTTGCGAAAAAATTGAATTATAATTGAAATTTTTGATATTAATTTAATTTTAGTTGATTTTTGATTGCAAATTTTGATAATTAATTTTGAATTGAAATTTTGGATAATTATTGAATTTTAATTGATTTTAAATTAAAAATTTTGAGAATAATTGAATTTTAGTTTTATTTTGAATTGAAATTTTTGTGAAAATAATTGAAAATTTTTTTTCTATTTTGAATTGATTTTTGATTTTGAATTAAAAAATCTTTTTTGTTATTTTTTTTTGATAATTTTTTTTTTTTTTTTGTAAATTATAAATAATTGTTAAATTTCATAAATATTTTAATATTGAAAAAGTAATTTTGAAATAAATGAATTTGTGAATTGAATTTCATTAAAATTATTAAAAAAAAAATAATTAATTTAGTGAAGAATTTTTGTTAAAAATTTATTAAATAATTGAAATAAAGAAGATTTGCATTTTATACCAAAAAAAAAAAATGTATTTTATTTCAAAAAAAAAATTTTTTTTTTATATATAATCCGAGGCCTGAAATTCGTCTTAAAAATAATTATGACAAATGAAATTTTCCATAGAATGAAAATTCCTGTAAATGGTGTTTTTTTTTTTTTTTTTTTTTTCCAAATACCTATACCAAAAAGAAAAGAATTACCTTGAAATTAATGACGCGTACGGCGCGATCAATTGTCATATCAACGCGTATTCGATTATGTAATCGAAGGGAAATTGTTCCATGAGGGGTGGCAATGGCGCCACCAGGAATTGGTTCAATATCATGATCTCGCCAATTTTCCGTATAAATGCAAGTCTCCTCAATTGGATAATAAGATGGTGAAAATGATTTTTGATTTCTCGGTTGACGCCAATTTGTTGTACTCGTTGACAAATATCCACTATTGCTATTGTTACTGTTGTTGTTGTTATTATTATTGTTATTATTGTTGTTGCTATTATTGTTGTTTACAGTTCCTCCCCATTGATCCGAGGGTGGGGTCTCGAAATATTTTGAAAATTCACTGTATCTCTAAAAAAAAAAAAGTCATAAGTCAGAAAGAAAATTAAAAAAAAAAAAAAAAAAAATTTTTTCCTAAGTAAATAAAAATAAAAATTAAAATTAAAATAAAGAAGTAAATAAATAAAAAATAAATTAAAAATATAAAACTACTTTTGACAAAGAAATAAAATAAAATACAAAAGGGAAAAAAACCGGAAAAATAACGAAAGGGAAACAAAAAGAAAGTAGAAAACGTAAAAAAAAACAAAAAAAATAAAAATACAGATATACTTATAAAACAAAAAAATTTAAAAAGGACAGAAAAAAATTGAAAATAAAACTACAAAAAATAAAAAAATTCCAAAAAAAGAAATTAAAAATACACCAAAAATTAATGATAAATAATAAAATAAATTTAGAGGGGAAAAAATAAAACATTTTGAAATAAATTAAGATAAGTACATTTTTTTTCGGACAAAAATGTAATTTATTGCCCCTCCAAAAATGGGACGAATTAAAAAAAAAAAAAAAAAAAAAAAAAAAACAAACAAAAATTATATAGAGTCGGAAACAATTAAAAACGTGTTTAGAATTGTTTTATTGTCTTTATCTCACTGACAAAATACCTTGAGCCACTTTTCGATATTAATTACGAACAAATTTACATTTAGAAGGAAAACGATGAGGGGAAGACGGCGAAAAAAAAAAAAAAGAAAAAAAAATTTACTGATTATACATGACAAATGCTGGCATTTTTCCTTATTAATTAGATATCAATTTTTTTTTTTCAAATTTTAATTTTTTTTTTATACACACAGTATATATATAGTACCAAAAAAAAATCCGAAAATTATAATTATATAATTATATAATTTTATATTATCTAAAGTATAAATAAAAATATATATATAATTATAATCAGTCAACTTATTAAATAGATAAAAGTAAATAAATAATAATTATTGTAATTACAAAAAAAAAAAATTATACATTTTTTTCTTATTATTTTTTTGTTTGCTGTATAAAAGAAAAAACTAAATTTATAATAATTAAAATTTCCTAATGATAATTATTTATAAAAAAAAAAAAAAATGGCCACTGTCTGTAAAATTTTATAAATGAAAAAAATAATAAAAAAAAAAAAAAAAATGGTAAAAACAGAAAATAATTACCTGAAAATGAGACTCGTCGTGATAACTGTGAGCGGTGTAAAGAGACCTGGGACGCAAAGGTGCCGCGGATTGATGATTTTGATTTGAAATTGCAGGAGCTGAACTTGGCATTGGAATCGGTGGATATTGTCCAATTTTTTGCACATCTTTCAAAATTTCCGTCGAACTCGTCATTGTCTTCACCTTCCGCAAAAAATTATTATTCAAATTTTCTTTTATTTATCATTATTATTATTTTATTTTAATTCTATAATTAATTTTTAATTTTTTTTTCTTATCATTCTTTTATTTTTTTTGATATTATTTAATTTTTCTATTATTTATTATTATTATTATTATTATTTTATTGTAATTTTACTTTTTTGTTTTTTATTATATATTTTTTAATTATTTTATTTTTATTTATTTATTATTATTATTATTATTATTATTATTATTATTATTATTATTATTATTGAAAAATATTTTCTATAAAATAAATACTTTTTTCTATCGAATTCAAAAAATTTATGTTTCTATTAAAAAATAAATACATTTTTTTTTTCTTTCAAAATTGAAAAAAATTGTTTCTGTTAAATGAATATATATTTTTTTTTAATTCAAATTTAAAAAATGTTTCTTTCAAATTGAAAAAAATTGTTTCTGTTAAATAAATATTTTTTTTTTTTTTTTAATTCAAATTTAAAAAATGTTTCTTTCAAATTGAAAAAAATTGTTTCTGTTAATTTTTTTTTTTTTTTTATTTCAAATTTAAAAAATGTTTCTTTCAAATTAAAAAAAAAAATTGTTTCTGTTAAATAATAGAAAGAAAAAAAAAGTTTTTCTAAAAAAAATTGCAAAAAAAAAAAAAATTTATTTTTACCTTAACGTCGCCCGAAGAATTTCTTGGCTTCTTGCGACGTTGTTTTCGATTTCTTGAGGATGCATTACGCGTTCCTCCTTCGCTATTTCGATCCATGTTTAATGAATTTTTTCCCTTCAAAAATGAAACAAAACCTCCTGTTCTCCTCCTTGTATCACCACCTTCCTGGCAAACAATTTGCGTTTTGCTGGCCACTTTTGTTGTTCAAATTTCACACAAAATAAGAGGAAGAAGAAGAAGAAGAAAAAAAAAAAAACACAAAAAATCCCCCCTAAAAAAAAAAAAAATTGCCCGGAAAACTGAAACAAATCTTTCAAAAACTTTTAATAAATTAATTAAACTTTTTTTTTTTTTTTTTTTTTTATCTTTTGGGAGAGAGACGAAAAAAAAACCTTTTTCTTTTCCTCTCTTTCTTTTTTCAAGGAAAAACTGTGAGAAAAAAAAACAAGAGAGCAATGATAATTTCTTCGTTGCCTTGACGATTTTTTTTTGTTTTCCATTTTTCTCTCTTTTTTTTGTTTTTTCAAAAATTCAAAAAAAAAAATACTGAAATTTATTGGACGAAAAAAATTATCGCAATTTGAAATATTTTTTTTTTTTTGAAGAAAAAGGAGAAAAAATATATGTAAAATTGAAAATGAATTATATATAAAAATAAATAAATAAATAAAACGCGAAATTCAAATTCAAATAAAAATTTGGCAAAAAAAAAGAAACAAAAAATATGAAATTGAAAATAATAAAAAACGCGAAATTCAAATTTAAATAAAAATTCGGTAAAAAAAAGGAAAACAAAAAATATGAAATTGAAAATAATAAAAAAAAATAAATAAATAAATAAAACGCGAAATTCAAATTCAAATAAAAATTTTCAAAAAAAAAAGAAACAAAAAATATGAAATTGAAAATAATAAAAAAAAATAAAACGTGAAAAATAAAAATTATGAAATTAAAAAAAAACAAAAGAAAAAAATATTTGTGTTTTTGTAATAAAAATAAATAAATAAAAAAATAATTTAAAAAAAAAACAATTTTTTAATTTGCAAAAAAAATGTAAAAACATTGAGAATTAAACTATTTTTTTCAAAATAATTTATATATAAATATATAATATATATATATTTTATTTTACTATATATAATTACACTTAATAATGTTTAATACTCTTGACGATTTACAAAAAAAAAAAAAAAAAAAAATTGAGGATAAAAATTCAAAAATTCCCCAACGATTGCAAATAAAATTGTCAATTGAAAAATTTAACTCTCAAATTAAAACAAGATTTATTGTTACCAAACAATAAAAAACAATAACAATCCTTGAACAATTTTTTTTTCCTCCACTTTAATTATTTATTGTTTCTTTTTTTTTTTGCATCAACTTTTCTTTTTTTATTTTTATTATTTCCATAATACATTTTTATTTATAATATAAAAAAAAATTAATTTTCATATTATAATTAGAAAATAATTTATTATCGTTTATGTATCATTTAGATTTTTATTTCTATTATTATTAATTATTATTAATTATTATTATTATTTTTAATTAATAATTTTAATTGATAATTTATATTTATAATTACTAATATCAATTTTAATTAATAATTTTAATTTTCGCGTGTCTTCATTTTTTAAAAATTCTATTTTATTTTTATTTATTTATTTATAACGTTTACGTTTTCATTAATTAATTTTCAATTAATAATTTACATTTTCAATTAATAATTTTTTTTTTTTAAATAATAATTTTTAAACATTTTTAAATTAAGAATAATTTTTAATAAGTAGTTTTAATTTTTAGCCATTAAAAAAAAAAAATAAGTTTTATGTAATTTCAAAAATGAGTTTTTTTTTTCTTTTTCTATTTAGAATTTATGATTAATTACATTTTGATCAAGTTGAAGTGAATAATTATATTTCTATTCAAGAATTTTCCGTTTCTATAATTTCAGTTATTCATTTTTATAATGACATAATTAGTGGGATGATTTAATAAGAAAAAAAAAGAAACATTATATCTTCACTTAAAGATCTTGTTTAGAATTTTTAATCGGCATTTGTTTAATTTTAATTCACGTTTTTACTTTTTTTTTTTTTTTTTTTTTTATCGAAATATTTTCCGCTCATTTCCAATCAAAAAAAAAAAAAAAAAAAATTTCAAAACAATAAGAATAATTACAAAAAAAAAGAGAGATAAGAAAATTAAAAAAAAAGAGTGAGAAAAAAAATTAAATAGAAATTAAAAAAACAAAAATCGAATAAAAATTAAATTATATTTATAAAAAAAAAAAAAAAAAAAAAAAATAACGAAAACAAAAGGAAACAAAAATTCAATAATTAAGAAAAACCAAAAAATTTCGATAATAGAAAAACAAGAATTAAAAAACAAAAATGTAATTAAAAAAATAATAAAATAATAATTAAATAAAAATAATAAAATAAAACAAAAAAATTCAATTTTAAATTTTTTGTTGGTTTTTTTTATTATTTTTTTAATATTTAATTTTTGTTTTTTTATTCTTGGATTTTTTGTTTCATTTAAAATTTTTATTATTAAATTTTTAGGATTTTTATTTTTATTTATTATCGCAAAGTTTTTTTTTTTTTTTTTTGGTTTTTCTTTTTTATAGATTTTTTTTAAAAATTAAATTTTTTTTTTATTTTGTTATGTTTTAATATTACATTTTTTTTTTGAATTATTTTTCTTGCTTTTTATTAAGAAAATTTTTTTGGTTTTTCTTCGTTATTTGAATTTTTTTTGTTATATTTTTTTAATAATTGAATTTTTTTTTGTTATATATATATAAATAAATATGAATAAATAGGAAAAAATTATTTTGCACTTATAATATACACAGAGATATACACGTGATTCGATTGGTCACTAGGTGGGAGAATCATTTTATCACACGTTACATTTGAAATTGTTCGCTCAGTATTCGTCAACCTCGTGGCTATAATAAAGCTCGCGAAAAGTAAATTTTATGTAAATTACATAATTTATTAATTTCCTTTTGTTTTTTTTTTGCAAATAAACAGAAAAAAAATTGTTTCCCTTTTTAAAATTAATAATATTACAAGAATGACAATTTTAAAAAGATTTTTCTTTATTGTCATTCTCATCATTTGCGCCACGATTCTGGGTAATTAATTAATTACAAAATAAAAAACCAAAATGCTCATCATAATTGTTTTTTTTTTATCATTCTTTTCTTTTTCACAAAATAAAAATTAATTTTGCATTTATTTATTTATTTTTTTTTTCTTAATTAAAAGAGAAAACACAAATAAACGAAATTTTTTACAAATGCAAAAAAGTAGGTGAAAAATTAATTTAAATTTTAACAATTAAATTATTAAATTAAATAAATAATTAAATAAGTCAATAAATAAATAAATAATGAAAAAATTAAATAAATTTTTCATAAGGGGAGAAATAATTTCCGAAAAAAAATTTTTTTATAAAATTTAATTTGTAGATTTGAAAAAAATGATAATTGAAATAAAAATTCAATTTTTAGCTTTTTTTTTTTTTTCTTTCTTACAAAACTGATAAGAAATTGTTAATAAATTTAGTGTGCAAATTCATTATGTCAACAAAATACAAGGATTTAATTTTATTTACCGACTGATTGTAAATTTTAATTTTTTCTTAAATTTTTTTGATTATTCGTTATTTATTTTCATTTTATTTGTATTATTATTATTCTTCTTTTTTTAATTTTTCTTTTTCTTTCAATTTTTTAAAAATAATTTTTTTCATTTTATTTATTTGTAATATATAAAGAAAAAAAAGATTTTATTTATTTAAAAGATAATAATAATAAATATATTATTATTATTATTATTATTACCTTTCTTCGTAATTTTTTTTTCTTTTTCAAAATTTGAATTCTAGAATTAATTTGTTTCCATTTTTTTTTCTAAATCTAAGAATTTGATAAAAAATCAATTTAAAAATCAATATAATCATACTAATCTTCCAATCACTATAATCTTAAGATACAAAAAAAAATAAATCTTCTCTTACTTGTCTTACATATATCGTACAAAGATTAAATAAATTTAATTCAATTACTCTAGTTGTGTAAAATTAAAAAAGAAAATCAAATTAAAAAACGAAATTATCAATAAATAAATCAAATAAAAATAATTATCAATAAATAAATCAAATAAAAATAATTATCAATAACTAAATAAATAAAAAATAAAAATAATAGTAATAAATAAATAATATAATTCAGTGATAAGAAAAAAAATAATTATTAAAACACTTTAAAAGAAACAGAAAGTAAAAAATAATTACAAGGATAAGAAAAAAAAAAACAAAAAATTAGTCACGCAGTAAAAATCAATTATTTAAAAAAAAAAAAATTCGGTTTCACGGAAGAAGAAATTTTATTTTATATATATTTTTTTTTTTGTCATTTAAGGAAGAAAATTTTAGTCACGTACATAGAAAAAAAAACTGTATATATATATAATACAGAATAGAAAATTATAATTAAATAAATAATTTAAAAAAAAATTAATTAATTGAAAAAAAAAATAACAAATAAAAAAAAAAAGAAAACATTTTAAAAAATACATTTTCAGTGACAAAAAAAAAAATTTCTTTTTTCCTTGAGATATTTTTTTACCTTTTGATTATCCATAAAAGTAATGGGGGTAATTGACCTCTTATAGTTGATATTTTTTAAATTAAAAAAAAAAAAAATAAAATTTTAATTTTCATCACTTTCTTAAAAAAAAAATAAATAAAAAATAATAATATCATTGTTATCGAATTTATCAGCAGCAGCAGGGGCGAGAATAGTACGTGACATTTCAAAAGAGAATGAAGATAACTCTTTAGATACAAATACAGACTCCTTACGTCTTGTCACACTTGTAAGTTTACTTCTTTTTTTCCCAAAAAAAAAAAAAAAAAAAAAATTCAAATAACAATAATTTATTAATTATTTTTGGAAAAAATAAAAATTAATAAAAATAATAACAAATAATTAATAATTAATAATAATAGTAGTAATAATTACTATTAATAATAATAATAATTACTATAATAATTACTATTAATAATAATAATAATCATAAAAATATGTTTTTTTTTATTTATTTTTATAAATTTATTAATGTAATTGTACCTAATTTATTATTTATTATTATTATGATTTATTAGTATTTATTTATTATTATTATTATTATTATTATTATTATGGACAGAATTTATTATTATAATTATTATTATTATTAATTATTAAGCCATTATCAAAAAAAAATTAAAATTATTATTAAATTTAAATAATTGTACCAAATTTATTATTTATTATTATTATTATTATTATTTATTAGTATTTGTTTATTATTATTATACGAAAGGGCTTGTCCCGTTAACTAAATAAATAAATAAATAAATAAATTATTATTAATTATTAAGCCATTAAGCAAAAAAAAAAGATAAAATTATTATTAAATTTTGTGGCTTTGAAAATATTTTTTAATTAACTATTATTTTTATTTTTAATAAATAATTAAAAATAAAATTTTTTCATTTATAGGTTCTTCGACATGGAGATCGAACACCACAAGACACTTATCCTAATGATCCTTATATTAATGATTCAATGGAACCTTATGGATGGGGTCAATTAACAAATGTAAGTTTATAATTTTTATTTATATAATAAAAAAGAATAATAATAATAATAAAATTGCAAAAATTGAGAGTATTGAAAAATGTTAAATATTCATTTCAATTTAATATAATATTAAAGAGTAGAACAAAAAATTTTATTTTCTTAATAACGAAAAAAAATTACCTTAAAAAATAAATAAAAAAATAAATAAATAAAATTAAAACAAAGTTAAAAAAAAAATGTTAATCAAATCAAAAACAAATAAAAAACAGAAAAAAAAATTCTGAAAGAAATTAAAATAAACAAATTAAAAATTATTGAAAACAAAAAAAAACAAAAACAAAAATGAACAAATAGGTATAAAAATTACAGAAAACAAAAAAAAAAAACAAAAACAAAAATGAATAAATATAAAAATTACAGAAAACAAAAAATAAAAATGAAAAACAAAAATGAACAAATATAAAAATTACAGAAAACAAAAAAAACAAAAACAAAAATGAACAAATATAAAAATTACAGAAAACAAAAAAGAAAAGAAAAACAAAAATGAACAAATATAAAAATTACAGAAAACAAAAAAAACAAAAACAAAAATGAACAAATATAAAAATTACAGAAAACAAAAAAGAAAAATGAAAAAAAAATCCAAAATAATAGAAAACAAACAAAAATAAACAAATTAAAAATAATAGGAAACAAACAAAAATAAACAAATTAAAAATAATAGGAAACAAAAAAAATTAAACAAATTAAAAATAATAGAAAAGAAAAAAATTAAAAATTAAAATTAAAAATTATAAATAAATTTATAATTTACAAAAAGGCGGTAAATAAAAAACAATTATTTTCTTCTAATATACAGAAAGGACGATTAAATCAATACAATCAGGGAATTTATTTACGTGAACGTTATGGGAAATTTTTAAAAACAAAATATAGTCCGGACATATTTTGGTTACAAAGTACAGCGCCAGATCGTGCCAAAATGTCAGCATTATTAGAAGCCGCGGGTCTTTGGAAACCAGACGAAAAGCAAACTTTCAAAACTGGTTTGCCATGGCAACCAGTGGCCTTGCATTATCAATCGGACAACGACACGGTATATATATTAACTAATTAATTAATTAATTAATAATCTAATTCAAAGCACAAAAAAAAAAATAAATGCACATTGAATCCAACTCATATTATATTTAAATTTTATTTATAAAAAATTATTATCAGCCAATTTTTCTCTTTGTTTCGTCATTGATTAATTTTCTTTGAAATCAATTTTATCAATAATTTCTTTTTTTTTAAATAATAGAAAACAAAATTAATTAAAAAAAAAAAAAAATTAACAAAAAATTTTTTAAACTCTCACCTCTTTTTTCTTCTCTTTCGTTTTTCTAAAATAATTCTCTCCTCCTTTTTCTCTATTATAATTGAAAAAATTATCTCCATTTTCTTCATTAAAAATTTCATCTTTTTTTTTATTTTCTTGGTAATTATATCGATATAAATAAATCACGTTAGGTTGCAAAAAAAAAATTAATTAGTATTTTTTTCTTCTCTCTCTGTTTTTTTGGCAGCTCCTTTTAATTTGGTCAAGTTGTCCAGATTATCCACGTCTTCACAGTATCGTTGCAAATTCAAAGGAAATCAAAGATATTGAGTCGAAAAATAAAAATCTCTTTCAAGATTTAACTAAATATACGGGAATGAAAATTGCAAATGCCGATGATGTTTTTTCCTTGTATGGAACATTGGAGGCTGAGGTACAGTGTTTTGTTGAATTCTTTTTTTTTTTTTTGCACGCCTTTTATTTATTTTTGAGAATTGAAAATCCTGAAAAAGAAAATTTAGAAATAAATTTTTATTTTTTAAAATTATTAATTTAATTCGTAAATGTAATGAAAAATTAATATCAATTTTTTATTGGGAATTTTAATTAGTAACTAGACATTAATAATTATTAATTAGTAATTATTAATGACTAATTTAGTAATTACTAATTAAAAATTATAAATTAAAATAATTTAGTAACTAAGGGCTAAAAATTAATTATTCGAAAATAATTTTTTATAATTATTTACTCAAAGGTAAATAATTTTTCTATAATTAGTAACAAATTAAATTATTTTTCTATAATTAGTAACAAATTAAATTATTTTTTTAAAAGTAACTAAATTAGTAATTATTTATAATTTTAGTAACTAAGAGCCGATAATTAATAATTCATTACTAAATAATTTTTTATAATTAATTACTAATTTTTTTTTAATAAGTAAATAAACTAGTAACTAACTTTGTCTAATTAGTAACTAAAATAATAACTAATTTTTTGAAATTATAAACTAAATTAGTCATTACTTTTTTATAATTAGTAACAAAATGAATTATTTTTTTAGAAAGTAACTGAATTAGTAAATTATGTTTTAATAATAAGTAACTAAATTAGTAATTATTTATAATTTTAGTAACTAAGAGCCGAAAATTAATAATTCATTACTAAATAATTTTTTATAATTAATTACTAATTTTTTATTAAAATTAATAATTCATTACTAAATAATTTTTTATAATTAATTACTAATTTTTGTAATAAGTAATTAAAGTAGGAACTAATTTTGTATAATTAGTAACTAAATTAGTAACTAATTTTTTTGAAATTATTAACTAAATTAGTAATTATTTAAATTTTAGTAACTAAAGGCCAAAAATTTATAATTCATTACTAAATAATTTTCTATAATTAATTACTAATTTTTTATTAATTAGTAACTAAATTAGTAACTAATTTTTTTTTAATTATTAACTAAATTAGTCATTAATTTTATATAATTA
The DNA here is from genome assembly GCF_019393585.1 of Leptopilina boulardi. NCBI lineage: Eukaryota > Metazoa > Arthropoda > Insecta > Hymenoptera > Figitidae > Leptopilina > Leptopilina boulardi. Next base: position 317,188 of record NW_026138025.1, read on the forward strand.
TTAACAAAATATATTATTTTTTTAAAAGTAACTAAATTAGTAATTAATTTTTTTGAAATTATTAACTAAATTAGTAAATTATTTTTTTATAACAAGTAACTAAATTAGTAATTATTTATAATTTTAGTAACTAAGAGCCGAAAATTAATAATTCATTACTAAATAATTTTTTATAATTAATTACTAATTTTTTATTAAAATTAATAATTCATTACTAAATAATTTTTTATAATTAATTACTAATTTTTTTAATAAGTAAATAAAGTAGTAACTAATTTTGTATAATTAATAACTAAATTAGTAACTAATTTTTTTGAAATTATTAACTAAATTAGTATTTATTTATAATTTTAGTAACTAATTTTTTTGAAATTATTAACTAAATTAGTAATTATTTATAATTTTAGTAACTAAAGGCCAAAAATTTATAATTCATTACTAATTTTTTTAATAAGTAAATAAAGTAGTAACTAATTTTGTATAATTAGTAACTAAATTAGTAACTAATTTTGTTTTAAATTATTAACTAAATTAGTCATTAATTTTTTATAATTATTAACAAAATAAATTATTTTTTTAAAAGTAACTAAATTAGTAATTAATTTTTTTGAAATTATTAACTAAATTAGTAAATTATTTATTTATAACAAGTAACTAAATTAGTAATTATTTATAATTTTAGTAACTAAGGGCCGAAAATTAATAATTCATTACTAAATAATTTTTTATAATTAATTACTAATTTTTTATTAATTAGTAACTAAATTAGTAACTAATTTTTTTTTAATTATTAACTAAATTAGTCATTAATTTTATATAATTATTAACAAAATATATTATTTTTTTAAAAGTAACTAAATTAGTAATTAATTTTTTTGAAATTATTAACTAAATTAGTAAATTATTTTTTTATAACAAGTAACTAAATTAGTAATTATTTATAATTTTAGTAACTAAGAGCCGAAAATTAATAATTCATTACTAAATAATTTTTTATAATTAATTACTAATTTTTTATTAAAATTAATAATTCATTACTAAATAATTTTTTATAATTAATTACTAATTTTTTTAATAAGTAAATAAAGTAGTAACTAATTTTGTATAATTAATAACTAAATTAGTAACTAATTTTTTTGAAATTATTAACTAAATTAGTATTTATTTATAATTTTAGTAACTAATTTTTTTGAAATTATTAACTAAATTAGTAATTATTTATAATTTTAGTAACTAAAGGCCAAAAATTTATAATTCATTACTAATTTTTTTAATAAGTAAATAAAGTAGTAACTAATTTTGTATAATTAGTAACTAAATTAGTAACTAATTTTGTTTTAAATTATTAACTAAATTAGTCATTAATTTTTTATAATTATTAACAAAATAAATTATTTTTTTAAAAGTAACTAAATTAGTAATTAATTTTTTTGAAATTATTAACTAAATTAGTAAATTATTTATTTATAACAAGTAACTAAATTAGTAATTATTTATAATTTTAGTAACTAAGGGCCGAAAATTAATAATTCATTACTAAATAATTTTTTATAATTAATTACTAATTTTTTTTAATAAGTAAATAAAGTAGTAACTAACTTTGTATAATTAGTAACTAAATTAGTAATTATTTATAATTTTAGTAACTAAGGGCCGAAAATTAATAATTCATTACTAATTTTTTTAATAAGTAAATAAAGTAGTAACTAATTTTGTATAATTAGTAACTAAATTAGTAACTAATTTTTTTTTAATTATTAACTAAATTAGTCATTAATTTTTTATAATTTTTAACAAAATAAATTATTTTTTTAAAAGTAACTAAATTAGGAATTAATTTTTTTGAAATTATTAACTAAATTAGTAAATTATTTTCTTATAACAAGTAACTAAATTAGTAATTATTTATAATTTTAGTAACTAAGGGCCGAAAATTAATAATTCATTACTAAATAATTTTTTATAATTAATTACTAATTTTTTTAATAAGTAAATAAAGTAGTAACTAATTTTGTATAATTAGTAACTAAATTAGTAATTAATTTTTTTGAAATTATTAACTAAATTAGTAATTATTTATAATTTTAGTAATTAAGGGTCGAAATAATTAATTTTTTTTTTAATTATTAACTAAATTAGTAAATATTTTTTTATAAGTAACTAAATTAGTAATTAATTTTTTATAATTGGTAACTAAATTAGTTTATAATTATTACTAAATCAGTTTTTAATTATTACTAAATTAATTGCTAATTATTAAGAATTTTTTTAATTAGTAACTAAATTACTAATTTGCTATCTGTTTAATAACTTAATTAGTAAAGCTGCGAGTAATCAGAAAAATTTAATTATTATTAGTAAAAGAGTAAAACGAAATTTCTAAATTTTTTTAAAAAATAATTTTTACTAAAAATTTTGTTTTCTATATCATTAAAACAGGAAAATATGGGACTAAAATTGCCCGAATGGACGAATAATTATTTTCCCGAGAAATTAATTGAATTAAGTAAATTGAGTTTATCATTGAATGTTTATAATGAAACAATGCGACAAATGAAGAGTGGACCATTAATATCGAAAATAACACGTGCAATGAGAGAAAAATCACAAGGTAAATTAATGCCAAATGAAAGGAAAATGTTTATGTACGTTGGTCACGATTCAACAATTGTCGCATTATTGGCTGGATTGAATCTTTGGAAAAAAGAAATTCCCGGCTATAGTAATATGGTGATGATTGAACTTCATGAGGATAAACAAGAATGGAATGTACAGGTAAATTTATCAATAAATAATTTAATAAATAATTACCTAATAAATAAATAATAAATAAATAAATTAATTAATTAATAAATAATAAAGAAATAATAAATAATTAATAAATAAATCCTAAGTAAATAATTAATTAAAAATATAAATAAATAATTGCCAAATAAATACTAACTAACAAGCAATTGTTAGTTAAATAAATAATTAATAAAATAATAAATAATAAACAATTAATAACTGAAGTAACTAATAAATAAAATGGAAAAATTACTTTTTTCTATAAACAAATGAAACATTAATTAATAAAAAAAATTAAATAATAAATAAAGAATAATATAAATGAATATTAATATAAATAAATAATAAATAAAATAATAAATTTATCTTTTTCAATAAATAATTATTACAAATTAGAAATTAATAAAGAAAATAAAAATTGCAAATTAATGTTAATTTAAAAAAAAAAAAATGGACAAATAACAAAATTTTCGATAGAAAAAGAGGGAAAAAAACATTTGAAAATAAAAAGAAAAAAAAAAAGAAAAATAAATAAATGATTTGTAAATAATAAAATAATTTAGAGAAATTAAATAAAAAACTAAAATAAATAATTAAAAAAAAAAAAATAATTATAACTATTGAATAGAAAAATTTAATGAAATTTTTTTTGTTTTTAAATTTTCAGATATTTTTCAAAGACTCAATAACAAAAGCACCGCGTCCCTTAACAATTCCTGGATGTTCGCAAATTTGTCCTTTAGATAAATTTGAATCATTAATAAAATCAATGATATTAACGACAAGCGAATGGTCAGAATTGTGTCAATTAAAGGATCCCAATTGGAAACCAGGAAAAGTTCCTTTACCTTAAATAATTCCTTTCCTCCCCCCCCCCCCCGCACCCTTTCTATTCTCAAATTTTAGAAAAATTAATTAATTTTCTATTTTGATTTCAAAAATTAAATTAGGTAAATCAAAAATTTTTCATCAATTTTAATAGACGATTATAAATTTTTTCATTCGGAAAAAAAAATAAAGAAAACGAAAATTTTGCTAAAAAAAACTTTTCTTTTTGTTTGCATAAAAAAAAGTTTTCGTTTTCTTTGTTTCTTTATTTTTACTTTTGAAACAAAAATTTATATCGGCAAAAAAAAAAATAGAAATATTAGAAAATTTTTTTTTTTTAGTTATAATTTAAAATTTTCAATTTTTATACTAAAATTTTGGAAAAGAAAAATTGTCAAGAATAGAAAATTTAGGTAGAAAAATTTTAAAACTTTCTATTTTCTTATTAAATTTCGAGAAAAAAAAAAATTAAAATTGTTTTAGTCTAAAATAGAAAAATTCGGTATTATAATTTTTAATTACAATTTTCAATTTACAATTTTCCTATTAAATTTCAAAGAAAAATGTTTTTTAGTTTAAAATTAAAATAGAAAGTTTAGTGTTAAAAATATAATTTATAATTTTCAATTTTCTTATTAAATTTCAAAAAAACAAACATTTTAATTTGAAAATAGAAAATTTAGGTAATACAATTAATTTAGTTGAAAAATTTTGCATTTAAAAATTTGTAATTTTTAAATACAAAAAAGAATAACCAATAATTGAATTAACTAATAATTTGTAAATTAGTTAATTTAGTTAATTAGTTTTTATTAAAAATTAATAATTAACTAATTATAGCCAATGAATTACTTTGCATTCGACAAATAATAAAAAAAAAAAAAAAAAAAAAAAATTCAAGGACCAAAACGCTTTTGGAATCAAAAGAGAAATCGAATGCAGACAATTGTACAAAAAAAAAAAAACGAAAAAAAAAAAAAAATAAAAAAAATTCCTCTGTGATCATTATAAAATAGTCTCTACGATAATAGAAACTTCGATTAAATTTATGTATTTATTGTCAGTTTTAATCGACTGATTTAAATTAATGAATTTAAATTACCAAAAATTAATCGATTACATTTTAATTAATTAATTAATCAAATTAAATTTTTTCATTAATTTTTTAAATAAATAACCAATAACTATAAATATTAAACGATTTTAAATTGTTTTAATTTGAAAAATAACTATATATATATATATAATCGATTAATTAAAATATAAATAATTATAGATCAATTCATTCTTTAAATAATATTAAATAAATTATAATATTATTTTCAATAATTGATAATAATTATTCAAAAATAATTATAAATGATTTCTAAAATGCAAATTAATTTTTTTTTAATTTTTTATAATTAATAATTTTATAATAATTTTGTTTTATTATTTTAAAATAATTTTTTTTCAATAATTATTTGAAAACAAATTTTTTCAATAATTATTCAAAAATAATTAATAATTGATTTCAAAATGCAAATTAATTTGCTTTTTTAATTTAATTAATTTCTTTTTAAAATTTTATTTGAACAATCGATTTCAATTTTGATCGATTAAATAAAAATAAAAAGAAATTAAAATAAAATTTACATAAATTAAATCAAAAAAAAAAAAAAAAAGAAAAATTGTTAATATGTATAATTTTTTGTTAATAAAATATAATTTATTTAAAAAAAAAACAGAAAGTAAAATTTTTTTTGTTTCTTTACTCACTCATAAATTATTTGTATATTATACATCATACACAAAATTTTTTTTTTGTGTATTTGTATTGTTTAGGCGAATATTTTCTCCTCTCGTCGTTTTTTTGTGACAACAGTGCCTGGTTTGTGTTGTGCTTCCGGATGATTGAGAAGTTCCGGTGGACATGTTGAAATTGGACTTGCAATAATTGTTTGCTTAAGATCGTAAAACAAATGACTATCGTCTTTTGTGCAAAATGAAATTGCCAAACCGGCTTTTCCCGCGCGACCCGTTCGTCCAATACGATGCGTGTAATCTGCAAAAAAAAAAACACAAAATTTTCTTTTATTTATTTAAAAAATTAATTTTTTTTTCTTTTTATTCTTTTATTTACAATTATTTTCTTCTATTCTTATATTTTATTTACAATTATTTACAATTATTTTCTTCTATTCTTATATTTTATTTACAATTATTTACAATTATTTTCTTCTATTCTTATATTTTATTTACAATTATTTACAATTATTTTCTTCTATTCTTATATTTTATTTACTATTATTTACTAATATTTTCTTTTGTTCTTTCTTTTATTTAATATTATTTTCTTTTACTTTTATTCTTATTTAAATTTATTTTTTCTCTATTTTGTATTTATTAAAAATTTTTTACAATAATAATAATAATTATTATTATTATGCGAAATTGACGACTCTTACCTTCAATTGTTTTTGCCATATCGTAATTAATGACCATTGAAACGTCCTTAATATCAATACCTCTTCCTGCCACATCAGTTGCAACTAAAATATCCTTACTTCCACTTTTAAGTGACGCCAATGCGTATTCTCTTTGCTCCTGTCCTTTACCACCGTGAAGAGTGCAAGCATTGTACTAAAAATATAATTATCACTCAAACATCTCAAAAATATAATTTTTTTCTTTTTTTTTAAATTGTCAAATTTCCTCGTAACAAAAAGAAAAATATTCAAATATAATAAAATACATAAAAAAAAACTCTAAAAATATAAAATAATAAATTTTAATTCCTTCAAATATTTATTTAACACTAGCAATATTAAATGCGCGCAAGCGCGCCAAATTGACTGTTTCATTAATTTTGTTATAGAGAAATTAAAAATTAATATTATCAATAATTATTTAAATTTATTAGAATATTATTCTATATTAAATGATAAAAATAAAAATTATATGTTTATAGGCCTCAGATTATTAATTATTAAATTATTAAATTTTAAATTCAAAGTCTTTTAAAATTCAATTTTTTTTCCAAATTTTCAATTTAAAATCAAATGAAATTCAATTATTACCAAAAATTTTCAATTCAAAATCAACTAAAATTCACTTATTTTCCAAATTTTCAATTTAAATTCAAATAAAATAAAATTATTTTCTAAAATTTCATTTCAAAATTAATTATCAAAAATCAACTAAAATTGAATTATTATTTAAAATTGTAATTAAAATTTAATTATTTTCCAAAATTTCAATTCAAAATCCAAGACAATTCAATTATTTTCCAAATTTTCAATTTAAAATCAAATGAAATTCAATTATTACCAAAAATTTTCCATTCAAAATCAACTAAAATTCACTTATTTTCCAAATTTTCAATTTAAATTCAAATAAAATAAAATTACTTTCTAAAATTTCATTTCAAAATTAATTATCAAAAATCAACTAAAATTGAATTATTATTTAAAATTGTAATTAAAATTTAATTATTTTCCAAAATTTCAATTTAATTTAAAATCAACTAAAATTCAAATATTTTCCAAATTTTTCTATTGAAAATTAACAAAAATTCAACTATTTAATTATTTTCCAAAATTTCAATTCCAAAATTAACTAAAATTCAATTATTTCCCAAAATTTTAATTCAAAATCAAAGAAAATTCAATTATTTTCCAAATTTTTAATTCAAAATCTTTTAAAATTCAATTATTTTCCTAATTTTCAATTTAAAATGAAATAAAATTCTTCAATTATTTTACAAATTTTCAATTTAAAATCACATAAAATTCAATTATTTAATTATTTTCCAAAATTTCAATTCCAAAATTAACTAAAATTCAATTATTTCCCAAAATTTCAATTCAAAATGAAAGAAAATTCAATTATTTTCAAAATTTTCAATTCAAAATCAACTAAAATTTAATTATTTTCCAAATTTTCAATTTAAAATCACATAAAATTCAATTATTTAATTATTTTCCAAAATTTCAATTCCAAAATTAACTAAAATTCAATTATTTCCCAAAATTTTTCATTCAAAATCAAAGAAAATTCAATTATTTTCCAAATTTTTAATTCAAAATCTTTTAAAATTCAATTATTTTCCTAATTTTCAATTTAAAATGAAATAAAATTCTTCAATTATTTTCTAAAATTTCTATTCAAAATTAATTATCCAAATTTTCATAAAAAAATGAACTTAAATTAAATTATTATTCAAAATTTCAATTAAAATTCAATTATTTCACAAAATTTCAATTCAAAATCTTTTAAAATTCAATTATTTTCCAAATTTTCAATTTAAAATCATATAAAATTCAATTATTATCCGAAATTTTAATTTAAAATCAACCAAAATTCAAATATTTTCCAAATTTTTCTACTGAAAATTACCAAAAATTCAATTATTTAATTATTTTCCAAAATTTCAATTCCAAAATTAACTAAAATTCAATTATTTCCCAAAATTTTAATTCAAAATCAAAGAAAATTCAATTATTTTCCAAATTTTTAATTCAAAATCTTTTAAAATTCAATTATTTTCCTAATTTTCAATTTAAAATGAAATAAAATTCTTCAATTATTTTCTAAAATTTCTATTCAAAATTAATTATCCAAATTTTCAATAAAAAATGAACTTAAATTAAATTATTATTCAAAATTTCAATTAAAATTCAATTATTTCCCAAAATTTCAATTCAAAATGAAAGAAAATTCAATTATTTTCAAAATTTTCAATTCAAATTCAACTAAAATTCAATTATTTTCAAAATTTTCAATTTAAAATCACATAAAATTCAATTATTTAATTATTTTCCAAAATTTCAATTCCAAAATTAACTAAAATTCAATTATATCCCAAAATTTTAATTAAAAAAAAAAGAAAATTCAATTATTTTCCAAATTTTTAATTCAAAATCTTTTAAAATTCAATTATTTTCCTAATTTTCAATTTAAAATGAAATAAAATTCTTCAATTATTTTCTAAAATTTCTATTCAAAATTAATTATCCAAATTTTCAATAAAAAATGAACTTAAATTAAATTATTATTCAAAATTTCAATTAAAATTCAATTATTTCCCAAAATTTCAATTTAAAATGAAAGAAAATTCAATTATTTTCAAAATTTTTAATTCAAAATCAACTAAAATTCAATTATTTTCAAAATTTTCAATTTAAAATCATATAAAATTCAATTATTTAATTATTTTCCAAAATTTCAATTCCAAAATTAACTAAAATTCAATTATATCCCAAAATTTTAATTCAAAATCTTTTAAAATTCAATTATTTTCCTAATTTTCAATTTAAAATGAAATAAAATTCTTCAATTATTTTCTAAAATTTCTATTCAAAATTAATTATCCAAATTTTCAATAAAAAATGAATTTAAATTAAATTATTATTCAAAATTTCAATTAAAATTCAATTATTTCCCAAAATTTCAATTCAAAATCAAAGAAAATTCAATTATTTTCAAAATTTTCAATTCAAAATCAACTAAAATTCAATTATTTTCTAAATTTAAAATCAAATAAAATTTAATTATTTTCTAAAATTTCAATTCAAAATTAATTATTAAAATTTTCAATAAAAAATCAACTAAAAATGAATTATTATTCAAAATTTTAATTGAAATTTAATTATTTTCCGAAATTTCAAATCAAAATTAAAGAAAATTTAATTATTCTAAAAAATTTGAATTCAAAATTAATTGAATTTTCAATAATATGAATTTAAAAGCATTTAAAATTTAATTATTTCTAAAATTTTCCATCGAAAATTTTTTGAAATTTAATAATTTCAATTATAACTCTAAGGGAATTCAATTATTTTTAAATTTTTTTTATAATATTCTTTGAAAATTCAACTATCTGAAACCATTTTTCAATTAAAAAATGATTATCAAATTATTGTATTTTGTCTGTAATTTCTAATAAATTTTTTAGTGAAATCATATAAAATTTTAATTAAAATCACTTGAAGTTCAATTAATTTCTAAAATCTCAATTTTAAATCTTTTGAAAATTCAATTAAATTGAAAAAATGTTTTCCAAAAAATTGTTTGTTGAATTATTTTTAGTTCTGTAAAATTTTATTATTGTTTGAAAATTAACAATATCTTTTGAAATTTAATTATTTCTAAAATTTTCAAGTTTAATTTGACACAAATTTGACACGTTATAAGATTACTATTCAAGAAAGAGAGGTTTCGCTCTAGCTCTCGTAGTGTGCGGTCGTGTTTTCTACTGCTCCTGTAACTTTGTGTTGGTACTTTTATTTGTAAATTAATTACATTTTTTTTTTCTACAAGTGTCGGAGTGTTTCGCTTATTTTTAACTTACCTGTGTCTGGATTACTGTTTGGAGGCATTGTTTTTAATCTGTGCTCAAGTGTTGTTTCTTTTGTTTAAACAATTAAATCCGTTATCTACAATTGGATTTCTGTGGATTTTTTCTTATTTTGTTGACTGCTTTTTAGTACTGTGCTCTCTGACCTAAAAGCCATATATGTGTGTTGCACCTGATTTTGTATATTCGTAATTGAAAGTCATTTTTATTGAAATTTTAATTTTCTCTGTGTTTCTTTTCGATGGTTATATTCGTTTAATTTTCGAGACATTGTATTGTTGTTCCTGTCACGATGTCCTCTACACATGACGAAAAGAGATGGAGCGAGTTGTTTTCCAAACTCAGCGATCTATCAGCCTCTCACTCGGAATTAAAGACAGAGATAAGGGAAAATAATAATATATTAGAATCGAGTGTCAAGAAACTGAATGAACAGGAAAGTCGTTCACTCTCAGTGGAAAATAATTTAGCACGCTTCGAGAAATCTCAGCGTAGTAAAAATATTATTTTATTTAACTTAGAGGATTCTGACTCGATAAACAGCAACCTTTTTGCAACAATCGATCTTTTATTTAAAGATATTGGTTTACAGGTTCCAGACTTAGCTATAGCAGATATATTTCGTCTCGGAAAGAACAAAGGCAAACGTCCTGTTATAATAAAGTTTATTGCTGAGCGCTGGGTAAAAACTATTTTTTCAAAATTAAATGAGCTGAAAAATAAAAACCTTTTTATAACAAACGACCGCACTTTTGAAGAAAGAGAACTCCGTCGTCAATTATTTAAAAAAATTCAAGAGTTACGTGAGTCAGGAATTAAAGCAAGAATAGTTAATAATAAAATCGAGATTGCAGAGGATATTGTTCCTGTTGATATCGTAATGCAACCTAGGGGTAATTTTGTTCAGGAAGTGTCTCTTACCCCTGATGGTACTTCCAGTATGAAAAATAATAAAAGGGGGCGTCCGTCTGGTTCGACTAAAGAAAAAAAGGATCTACTGGGATCTAACACGATGGACAGCTTTCTGTCTCCTAGAAATTCATTGGATTTGTCGCACGCATCTCGTCGCTTAACGAACAAAAAACTTAAAACTGATGGCCCGGTATAGCAACGAAATTTTACGGATTCGTCTGTTTTTGATCTTGATAAGTTGGGAATAGGAAGAGTTATTTTCTGGAACATTCATGGACTCGGCAACTTGCATGATATCAGGGAGTTTGTCAATAAGCGGGATATTCTTTGTATTTGTGAAACTTGGAATGAGTCTATCTCAGTTAATGTATTATCTAACAGTGGCTTCGAGTACGTCCAGTCACCTGCAAAAAGGATCTTCAGTCATGGCAGAGCAAGGGGGGGTCTACTCATCGCGTATAATCCACGTCTGTATTCAGTTTCTATTATCTCTACTTCGGATGCACAAATTTTTGTTAAAGTTAAATTTTTATCAGATAATGTTCATTTTATTCTGGGTTTGATTTATATTGCTCCTGATGCGAATTTAATTAGTTTTTTAGATGCATTTAATTTTACTATCAATAATCTTCTTTCTGATTTTAATAATACTCCAATAATTGTAGGGGGCGATTTTAACTGTAGGGTCGCAGATCGAAACCAATTAGATCCGCACTTTTTCCAAGGTATTAACAATCTTTTTAGCGAAAGACTTTCTGAGGACCGTGTCTTAAACTCGAAAGGAAAAACAATCATTAATAATTTTGAATCCAATGAATTGGTTCTCTTAAATGGGCGTTGCATAGGTGATATTCCAGCTAAATTCACTTTTTTAAACTCAAATGGAGCAAGTGTGATTGATCTGGTTTGGGTCTCATCTGCGTCCCTCCCTTTTATTCAGAGTTTACAAGTTCTTCACTTGGCTACTTCCTCGGACCACTTTCCAATAGTTTTAAATTTGTCGTTATTTTCTTTTCCTAAGGTTAATGAAAGTTATATTAGATTATCTTTTTGTAACGACAAGACTGATTTGTTTGTAAATAGCATGGCACATAGAGAGGAAGTGGCTATGGTGAATCGTAATATAGATGATCTTAATTCAATTGTTGTTTCCACGATCTGGGATGTCGCTATGAACCTATCTATGTACTCCAAACATCCTAAGAATAATTGTCTGAAAGGAAAACCTTGGATGGATGCTGAGTGTAAACATTCTAAGAAAAGAGTACTATCCGCGTTGAAATGCTGCAAAAAAACTAACTTTTCAAACTCTTCCAAAATTGATTATTTTGAAGTAAAAAATAATTACTTAAAAATGTTGAAACTAAAAAAGAAACAGTTTGCTCTTAATCGATTAAATGCAATAAATAATAGTAAATCCCCTTCACAGTTCTGGAAGATTGTTAACGCTACCCGTCCTCGTGTTAACCATCAATCTAATATTGACATTGACACTTGGTTTAATTATTTAAAAGAATGTTATCCCCAGACCTCGGTTATCTCTTCCATAGACAGTTTTGCAGCATTTCATTCTGTTCCTGAGCTCGATGGGTGCATAACAGTTGACGAGATTTATAGTTGTCTATTGAAGTGCAAATATGGAAAGGCTCCCGGTTTTGATGGGATTAATTACAACTTTTTAAAAAGCTTACCTCAAAATTGGATTTTGTTTGTTAATAACCTTTTTAATAAGATTATGGCTTCCGAAAAGGTTCCGCTAGAGTGGGGTAAATTGTCCACATTCATGCTCTACAAAAAAGGTGACTCGTCAATTCCAGATAACTATAGACCTATCACATTAGTTAATTGTATCGCGAAAATTTTCACACAAATAATTAGTGATCGTCTTGTAACGTGGGTGGATAAACTTAACCTTATTCCTGAATCTCAAATGGGCTTCAGGAGGGGTAGAAGTTGTTTGGACAATGTTTTTTGTTTATCATCAATTATTCAAACTCATTTGAGTTCTCCAGGATCGGTTGTTTACGCTGCTTTTATTGATTTTAAGGGAGCCTTTCCTTCGGTATCTCATCAACTGTTGTGGAACAAGCTTCACTCTTTGGGACTTAGTACGAAAATAATTAATATTTTGAAAGACTTCTACTCTAAAGCATCAACTTGTATTAGGACTGATGAAGGGTTTACCAACATGGTTTCTGTCACGCGAGGGGTTCTTCAGGGAGAGGTGCTTAGCCCTCTTGAGTTTTTGCTATTCATTTCTGATATGGAAGAATTTTTGAAGAAGCGCGGTTGCAGGGGAATTTCTGTAAACAAATCGTCGGAAATACTAATGTTAGGATATGCGGATGATTATGTCCTTTTAGCCGACTCTCCAACGGAGCTCCGTAAAAAACTTGATGCTTTATATGATTATTGTAAACTGAATGAACTGACTGTTAACGTGAGTAAAACTAAAATTGTTATCTTTACGAAATCTGGTAACTCTAAAGCGAGAAATTTTAAGTCATTTAAGTTTGGCAATGGTAGCATCGAGGTAGTTGATGAGTATGTTTACTTGGGTGTTCCGTTTCAAAGTTCTGGTTCCTTTGCGTCTGCAGCGAGTAAATTTATTAGTGCTGCTAATACCGCGGTGGGTTCTGTTATAAAAACAATTAATTCTGTCGGAATAGAATCGTGGACATCTTGTACTAATCTTTTTCAGAGTCTTGCGTTGAGTACTCTGCTTTATAATTGTCAAATTTGGGGTATCTGTTTCTTGGATAATTTGGAGAGAGTACAACTGACCTTTTTTAAGAATCTTTTAAATCTCCCTATCTGCACTCCGAACTACGCTGTGAGACTAGAGACTGGTTGTTTGCATCTCGCGCATAAGATATTCAAGTACTCCTTATCGTGGATAAATAAAATTTCCACGATGGAAAGTTCACGGTATCCTAGAGTTTGTTTTGAGAGATTGTTGCTTTTGAGTAGACGCAATCCTTCTAACAGACTGAATTGGGTGAACCAATTAAGAATATTTCTTTTTGAACCTTGCGGTCTTTTGGATCTGTGGAACGAGATGTCTCCTCAATCGTTCAATCTTAATGAAAAATTGATTCTGGATACTTTTGAAAGATATGTTCGGGCTCGTGATTTGGCTTCTTTTAGTAATTCTAAAAGTTTAATAATTTATCCTCATCTCTTATTGCAGCAAGGGACCCAGGACTATCTGAAATTGTTGATGCCAATATTTTTCAAGAAGATCCTTGCTCAGTGCAGGCTTCTGAATCGGCACGTCTGTAGGATTGTTTTTAACAAAAAGAAATTTACTTTTTACCCTGATGCTATTTGCGCCTGCTGTAATTTGGAAGAAGAGAGTTTGTTTCACATTCTGGCTTCCTGTCCAGCCTGCGGTCATATATTCGAGGCGATCTTAAATGACGAATTTCGTATTCTCCCTTCTAATGTTGCGTGGTTAAATGTTTTATCGTCGAATGACCGAACTTTGATTAAGCGTTTTATCATTATTTTAACTTCAGTTCTTAAGGACCGCTTGCTATTGTATGAATGTTAATTTGAGTTTTATTTTGTTTTTAATTTCTATGGCACACTATTTATTTTTGGTTTGATATTTTTCTTGAGTGCTTTTATTCACTTTTTTGTTTTACGAGACTTTAATATTTATATTTTCTTTTGCATGTATAAGCGAAACTTCCTTGTATACACACGATGTGTTATAAACAAGAATTAAATAAATAAATATATATATTGTATACACTATTCAAGAAAGACGTGAAATCAGAAAAGACCAACTTCAAGTTAGGACAGAAGGACAGACCAAGCATTTTATTATTATATAATTTTTCTCATTGTTTCTATTAAATAAAGCAAAAAAAAAAAAAAAAAAAGGAAAAATTTTTTCTTACCCCAAGTTTTTCGAGTCCACGTGCAAGTACATCGGCGCCTTTCTTTTGATTAACAAAAATAATAACCGGTGGCTCAATACCGCGACTCAAAATTTCCATTAGTTTCTTTCGTTTATCCGATTCGCCCATAATATGAACAATTTGTTCAGTTCTCTCTGTTGGTTTACCAATACTTCCAATATAAACAACAGCAGGACGTCGTAAATATGTTCTCGCCAATCTTTCAACAGCTGCCGGCATTGTTGCCGTAAACATCACAGTCTGCAAAAAAAAATATTAAAAGAAAATAATTTAATTAATAAAAATTTATAAATAATTTAATTACATATTTAATATTATCAATTTGTAATTAAAATTATTTTTTAGGAATATAAATATTAATTTGTAAATTAATAATTAAAAAGGAAAATATAAAATTTTGTCAGCTTAATATTATTTATTTCTTTTTCTCAAACCTGTCGGAATTTCTTTTTTGTATTATAATTCGCAAGGAGTTTCTCCTCATTTTCTGCGTCTTCATTATCGGGTTTTAAATTTGTCACTGGCATATAGCCGAGAATTTTTTGTACATCCGGTTCAAAACCCATGTCAATCATACGATCAGCCTCATCAAGAACAACGTATGTACATTGTGTTAATACCAAATAACGATTTTCTAAAACGTCTATTAATCGACCAGGAGTTGCAATAACGATCTATAAAAAGAAAAATAAATTATAAAAAACAATATTTTCTGTTAAATTTAGAAAAAAAAATTAATTCTTTTACTTAAAAAATTGTTCCAATTTCAACAACAAAAATTAAATTACAATTTTTGTAAATTAATTGCATAATTTAATTTAATTAAAAAGAGATTTTTTTTTTAATTTCATTAAAAATTTTAAAACAATAATTTTTGAATCTGGTTTGAAACGATTTATTTTTTTTTGGGTTTTCGGACTAGTTTTGTAGTTACTGATAATAATAATAAATATTATTTTTCACCTCGCATCCCATTCTCAATCTAAATCCTTGTTCCTCTCTTGAGAGACCACCGACAACAACAACGGTTCTTATACCGAGAGGTTGACCAAATTTATTCGTTTCCTCTTCAATTTGTTGTGCCAATTCACTAAATTAAATAAACAATAAATTCAAAAAAACTTAAATTTCTATTCATTTAAATAAAAAAAAAAAATTAATTTTATTATAATTATTTTTGAGTCGAATTTTTATTTATTTGAATTAGTATTTTTTTTTTTTTTGAGAATTTTTCATTAAAAACAATTTTTTCTATATATTACAAAATTTTTCCAAAAACCGAAAATTCACATCATAGAATTTTTATTTATATGAATTTTTATTTTGTCAAAATTAAAATTTGATTCAATTAAAATTCAGTTAAATTTAAATTCGGTTAAAATTAAAATTTCATTCTATTAAAATTAAAATTAAAATTCTTTTTACCGTGTTGGCGCCAAAATAATAGAATACGGTCCCTGATCGGCCTCCTCGAGACGTTCAATTTTTGGTAAACTCGTGATCCACAACAATAATGGAATAAGAAATGCCAATGTTTTACCAGAACCAGTTTCAGCGACACCAATAATATCACGATTTTGTAAACCAATTGGTATTGCTTGACGTTGAATTGGCGTTAAATCTTTATAGCCAACTTTATCAATAATATCCAATATTTCTTTTGGAAAACCCGATTCTTTCCACGAACGTATTGGATCAGGTATTTTACCACCTTTTATCGTTATATTATAATCCTCACGAAATATACGCCAATCGCGTTCAGTCATTTCAATTATTCCCTTTTCTGACCAATGTCGATCGTCCCATTTTTGTTTTTCTTCTTTTCGTTTTACTTTTTTCAAACGCATTCTAAAAGAGAAAAACGAAAATTTTTGAAATAAATTTTATAAATATTATTATATATAATAATAAAATGCTTGGTCTGTCCTTCTGTTATAACTTGAAGTTGGCCTTTTCTGATTTCACGTATTTTTTTTTGAATAGTAATCTTATGTCAAATTTTGACAATTCTTTTTCTCATTTTTGCCAAAGTTGTATAATTGTGTTTCCAAATTTCGAAATAAGTTTCTTTCAAAATTCCAAATTCGAAAATTCAATTCACAAAGCTGAAGTACACAAACGTTTACACAACGAAATTTTTTTTAAACTTGTATATTGATTCAAAAATTGTACAAAAAATTTATGAGAAAAAAGATGCGCCAGGAAATTTCGTACAAGATAGTAAATTTGAAAAAAATTTATTTTTAAAAATTAATTTTTAAGGTACCAGGGGCCAGGAATACCTATTAAAAATTAATTATAAAAATACAGGCCTCGAATCAACTTAAAGACACAAAAAAGTCGTTTCAGTCGATTTATATTCCAAAAAAAAGTGGATTTGTTTTTTATTTTAACAAAAATATTTTACAGATTTTTAAATAAAAATTTTTTTTTTTTTAATAATAATCCTTTTCGAAGGGTTAAAGTTGAAATTTTTAGAAATAATTAAATTTCAAAAGATAATTGTTAATTTTCAAACAATTATTAAATTTTACAGAACTAAAAATAATTCAACAAACAATTTTTGGAAAATATTTTTTAAATTTAATTGAATTTTCAAAGATTTAAAAAATGAGATTTTTGAAATTAATTGAAACTTTAAGTGATTTTTAATTAAAATTTTACATGATTTCACTAAAAATTTATTAGAAAATGCGGACAAAATACAATAATTTGAAAATCATTTTTAATTGAAAAATGGTTTCAGATAGTTGAAATTTCAAAGAATATTATTAAAATAGTTAGAAATAATTAAATTTCCTTAGAGTTATAATTGAAATTATTAAATTTCAAAAAAAAAAATTTTGATTGAAAATTTTAGAAATAATTAAATTTTAGATGCTTTTAAATTCAAATTATTGAAAATTCAATTATTTTTTAATTCAAAATTTTGAGAATAATGAAATTTTATTTGAATTCAAATTTGAAAAATAATTGAATTTTAGTTCATTTTGAATTGAAAATTTTGGGAAATAATTGAATTTTAATTGAAATTTTGGATAATAATTTAATTTAAGTTCATTTTTGATTGAAAAATTTTGGATAATTAATTTTGAATAGAAATTTTAGAAAATAATTGAATTTTAGTTGATTTTGAATTGAAAATTTGGAAAATAATTAAATTTTATTTGATTTTAAATTGAAAATTTGGAAATTAATTGAATTTTAAAAGATTTTCAATTGAAAATTTTGAAAATAATTAAATTTTCATTGATTTTGAACGGAAATTTTGAGAAATAATTGAATTTTAATTGAAATTTTAGATAATAATTCAATTTAAGTTGATTTTTGAATAAAAATTTTGATAATAAATTTTGAATTGAAATTTTTTAGTATAATTGAATTTTAGTTGATTTTGAATTGAAAAGTTTGTAAAATAAATTAATTTTCTTTGATTTTAAACTGAAATTTTGGGAAATGATTGAATTTTTATTGAAATTTTAGATAATAATTCAATTTTAGTTGACTTTTGATTGAAAATTTTGGATAATTAATTTTGAATAGAAATTTTAGAAAATAATTGAATTTTAGTTGATTTTGAATTAAAAATTTGGAAAATAATTAAATTTTATTTGATTTTAAATTGAAAATTTGGAAAATAATGAAATTTTCATTGATTTTGAACTGAAATTTTGGAAATTAATTGAATTTAAAAGATTTTGAATTGAAAATTTGGAAAATAATGAAATTTTCATTGATTTTGAACTGAAATTTTGGAAATTAATTGAATTTAAAAGATTTTGAATTGAAATATTGGAAATTAATTGAATTTTCTTTGATTGTGAAATTAAATTTCGGGAAATGAATGAATTTTAATTAAAATTTTGGATAATAATTCAATTTTAGTGGATTATTGATTGAAAATTTTGATAATTCATTTTGAATTCAAATTTTTGAGAATAATTGAATTTTAGTTGATTTTGTATTGAAAATTTTGTAAAATAATTAAATTTTCTTTGATTTTAAACTGAAATTTTGGAAATTAATTGAATTTTAAAAGATTTTCAATTCAAAATTTTGAAAATAATTGAATTTTCTTTGATTGTGAACTGAAATTTTGGAAAATAATTTTATTTTCTTTGATTTTGAATAGAAATTTCGGGAAATAATTAAAGTTTTTGATAATAATTTTATTTTAGTTAATTTTTGATTGAAAATTTTGATATTAACTAATTTTGAATTGAAATTTTTGGATAATTATTGAATTTTAATTGATTTTGAATTGAAATTTTGGGTAATAATTCAATTTTAGTTGATTTTTGAATCAAAATTTTGATAATTAATTTTGAATTCAAATTTTTGAGAATAATTGAATTTTAGTTGATTTTAAATTGAAAATTTTGAAAATAATTGAATTTTCTTTGATTTTAAATTGAAAATTTTAGGAAATAATTGAATTATAATTGAAATTTTTGATAATAATTTAATTTTGATAATAATTAATTGGTTAATTGAAATTTTTGATAATAATTTAAATTTGATAATAATTAATTGTTTAATTGAAATTTTTGAGAATAATTGAATTTTAATTTTATTTTGAATTGAAATTTTTGAAAATAATTTTATTTAATTTTCAATTGATTTTTGTTTTTGAATTAAAAAATCTTTTTTTGTTATTTTATTTGATAATTTTTTTTTTAATTATAAATAATTGTTAAATTTCATAAAAATTTGAATTGAAAAATAATTTTCATATAATTGAATTTGTGATGTATTTCATTAAAATTATTTAAAAAATAATTAATTTAGTGAAGAATCATTTTAGTTCAAAATTTGTTAAATAATTGAATTGAAGAAGATCTAAAGAAGATCTACAATTTATACTAAAAAAAAAATGTATTTTATTTACATTTTTTTTTTTGCAAATGTAAAATAAAAAATGTCGCATTTTATTAAAATAAGTCGATAAAAGTCGTATATTTTTGAAAAAAAGTCGGAAAAATTCGTATAATCCGAGGCCTGTATATAATTTTCATTATTATCATTTAATATGTATTAATATTCTAATAAATTAAATTACTATTGATAATATTAATCTTTAATTTCTTTATAACAAACAATTAAATACTCAATTTGGCGCGCATTTAATTTTGCTAGTTATAGAAATAATTTAAACATACTTTTCTTGCTCCTTTTCCGCTTCGGTACGTCGTTTCTCAAGTAATTCACCATAAAATTTACTTTGATCACGCTTTTGTGCTTTAATATCAATACCAGCAAGATTTCCACGTCCAAAAAATTGTACCTGATGACGTTCTTTATAAATATTATTATAATCAACCGATGTATCCTCCGATGTATCCCAATCAAATACAAATTTTCTATCATTTAATCGACGAACACGTCGTTTTTTTTTAATAAGACCAAGATAACGTTCTTTTATTGCTTCAACTTCACGTTCTTTATCTTTATCTTTAATATCATCGTCGCGTGCTTTTTGATTATCACGACGTCTTTCACGTTCAACATCATAATCACGTTCTTTTAAATTTATATTACCACTTTGATTAGAAATTTTTTTCTCTTCATTTTGTTTTTTTTTCATTGCATCAACTTGTTCTTGACGTTTTTTTAATGCCAATGCCATTCTTTCTTCTTTATTTAAAAATTTTGGTTTTGAACGCGCCTCTTCTTCGGCTTTCTTTTTTGCTAATAATTCCTCAAGACTAAGTGGTTCTTTTTTTATTAATTCTTTTTCGTCTTCATTATTTATTGTTTCATTAATATTTATATCTTTTTTTATTGCATTTTCATTATCAAGTGCAAATATTGGACTTAATTTTCGTTTTTTCTCATCTTTTGATGATTTTTCTTTATTATCTTTACGTTCACGTGAACGATCACGTTCGCGTGATCTATCGCGATCACGTGATCTTTCGCGTTCCTTTGATCGCGATCTTTTACGATCCTAGAAAATAGAAAAAAAGAAAAATAAATTAATTTTCTTAAATTTTTTTTTTGCAAAACATTTCATTTATAATATATATTTTTTTAATATATATATATATTATATTTTTTCCCTATTTTATTTTTATTTATAATTTGTTATATTTATTTATATTTATTTTATTTATTATTAAATTATTTTTTTTTTTTTTAAATAAATTTATTTATATATTTTTCTTTATTTTTACATTATATTTATTTTTATATTTATTATAAATTTATTATTATAATTATAAAAATATAAATTTATAATTTATTTATTAAATTTCGATGTAATAATTAATTTTTTATTAAATTCATTTTTTTTTTAATAAATAAATTGAAAAAAAAATTTATTACGCGATAATTTAACTACAATTTAATTTTATTTAAAAAAAAAAAAGAATAAAAAAACAAAACAATAATTCAAAAATTTGATTATTATTTAAAATTAAATTATATTACTATAAATAAATAAATAAATAAATTGATAATAATTAAATTTCGAAAATGAATTTTCGAATTAAAAATACGGAAAAAATATTAAAAATAAGCTAAATTAATAATAATAATAATAATAATAATATGGTTAACATCATTTACCTACTAAATTAAATAATAATAATAATAATAATAATAATAATAATAATAATAATAATAATAGTAAGAAAAATGTTATCTTAATTATAGGAAATTTTTTTTTTTATTAAATTTGTTGTTTTTAATAAATAAATTGAATAAAAAATTATTATTACGCGATAAATTAAAAATTTTATTCGAAAGATTAAATTAAATATGTCAATAAATTAAAAATTAATAATAAATTAAGTAGAGAAAAATTAATAATAAATTAAATACAGGAAAATTAGTAATTTAATAATGAATTATAAAAAAAAAATTATTATTATTATTATTATTATTATTCTTACCTTTTTTCGCTCCTTTGAACGACTTCTCGATCTTTTTCTCTCTCTACGATCTCTATCTCGTCCTCTTTCCCTCTCACGATCTCTCTCACGATCGCGATCTCTTTCTCTTGATCTACTTCTTCTTCCACTTTTTTTATCGTGATTCATTTTTTAAATTTCACTAATTTTTTTTTTATTTAATAATAAATTTCCAATTATTTATTAACAAATTTTCTTGTTATTTATTTTTTCTTCGTCAATTCTAACCTCAAAAAATGTCAAACTGAAACTAAAAATAAATATAATATTAATCGGAAAAAAAAGAAAGTTAACCTAATTTAACGTTGTTTTTCTTTTTAAAATAAAAAATAATTAAAATTTGACACTAAGAAAAGAAAAACACGGGAAAACTTTGTTAACAAAACGTGGAAATTCCGTTTTCTACAATGCAAACGACGCCATATTGGTATTTTGGTGATTTAAATTTAGTTCCACTTGTGCGTTGTACAGATGGCGCATTAAGCGCGGCAAAATTCAAATCGAAAAATTTTTGACAGATGACAAAAACAATTTTATATTTCTCTTTTTTTTTTTTTTACTAATTAAAATAAAAATAATAATTATAATTATTATACAATAATAATTATTTTCCGCGAAATTTCGATTTTATTGAATTATAAAACAAAAGCTTCACGAAATTGGAGAAAAAAAATTTTACAATATTTGTTTTTGTTTTTTTTTTCATAAAAATTTATTTATTTTTATTTATTTATAAAAATGTCTGAAATTGATAATAAATTTTTTGAAGAAAATTTAATTAATATTGAAGAAATTGTTCCAAATTTTTGCATTGGTATGTTTGTTATTATTTAAAAGAAAAAAAAAGAAATAATTGAGTTTAATAAGAAATTTAATTTTTTTTTTTGAACTAAAAATGCAAAAAAAAAAATTAATTTTAAAAAAATTAAATATTTTTTAAGCGAAAAAAAATAAATAAAAATAATCAAAAAAATTTACTAAAAAAATTAAATAAAAAAAAATTATAAAAATAAATAATTAGAAATAATATTTATAATACTAATAATAACAATAATAATAGTAAACAAAATTTTTAAATATATTTTTTAGTTTATTTTTTTTTTTTTTGCCAAAAAATAATTTTATTTAAAATTGTTTACGATTATTTTTGTTTATTTTCGTAAAAAAAAATTTTCATAATTAATAAACGTAATTATTATTATTTCGTTGTTTGTTTATTTTTTTTTTCTAATTTTTAATATTAAATCATAAAATTTTCGTCTTTTTTTCATTAAAAATTTTTTTTTTTCTAATTCACAAATTTTGTATTTGGCCCAAAAATTTCTTTATTTAAAAATACTTTTTATTATTAAACAAAAAAAAAAAACCACTTGAAATTTTCTATAATAAAATAAACGACAACAATTTATTGTTATTATGCAAAATACAAAATAATTACAATTATTTAGATGTAAAAAAAGAAATGATTTCATTTCAATTTTTGTGTATAAAAAAAAAAGAAATTTCAAATTTCTATTCTAAAAATAAATTTATAATCTCTCTCTCTCTCTCTCTCTCTCTCTCTCTCTCTCTCTCTCTCTCTCTCTCTATTATGGGTACTTATAATTTATATTTTATAAGAAATATTTCACAATTATTTTTCCTTGGAAAAATATTGACTGACGTCTTTTATTCTATATATTGTAACAAAAAAAAAAAATAAATAAATAAACAATAAAAAATAACAATGTAAAATATTCAAAAATTAAAAGTTTTATTTATATTTTTTTGTTTGTGGAAAAAAAATCATTTATAAAAATCTGAAAATTTCTTTAGTTGGACAAAAAAAAAAAAATTCTGAAAAATAAAACAAAAAAGAAAATAAATTAACAGAAAAGAATATAAATTAACAAAAAAGAAAATCAATTAACAAAACAAAAAAAAAACCCCCTTAGAATTGCAAATTTTTCAAGATTTGCAATTATAAAAGAAAAAAAAATCGTTTTTTTTTTAAATTTCTGTAAAATCTAAAAAAAAAATTAGAGAAATTAATTAATAATTAATTTCTGTTTTCTTTGCGTGTAAAAATAAATAAATAAAATCTCCCCCTCCCTCCCTTCAGATAATGTGAGAAGAGAGGCTCTTTGTTTTCGTGAAAATTTGTTAATTTTTGAAAAAACAAAAACTAACGATGATAAGAAAAAAAAATCAATCCTCGGCACTTATTTAATTGCCATTGAAAAAATTGGTCATCAAGGCCATGATTTTCTTATTAATTCCATTTTAACAATGAAACTCAATGGATTTCATTGTGGCACAAAAATTATTGGCTCTGTCACTGAAAAATTGCAGTGTCTGGAAGAAAAGAGAAATGAGTAGATAATTTTAATAAAAATTTTCATTTTAATTTAAATTTATTTAATTTAATAAATAAATAATAAATTTATAAATATAAAAAAAAATTTTTATTTAATTTAATTGTAAATAAATTCGTTAAAAAAAAAAAATTTTTAAACTCACGTTTAAAAAATTTTTGGAATTTTAGAACAAAAAAAAAAGTTTAATTCCAAAAAATTATATAAATTATTAAAATAAAAATTTTTTAATTTTTCAAGATTTATCAAGAAAAATGAATGTGAAGAAAAAATTTTATTTCTCACCACAATAAATAATGTTTATTATAATATTGAAAAGAGACAAATTATTGAATCGCGAGAAATAATAAAAAATTATAATTTAAAAATTTGTTGCTCAACAAATTTATTAACTGAAGTGGGAAATATTTTATTAACAAGATATTTGGCATTGACGAATTATCAAGGAATTTTACAATTTAAATGTCTCACTATCGATGGAAAAATTGCATTTTGCATTTATGTATGTTTGGAAAGAAAAAAAATAGAATAAAGAAATAAATATAGAAATAAAATATTTTTTAAAAAACAAAATAATCAATTTTTTTTTTAAATAAAAAATTATTTTTAAAATAATTTTTTACTTTTCTAAAATAAATAAAAAAAAAAAAAAAAAATTTCTTTCTTATTATTATTTTCAGAAATGTTCAGCGGCTGAAATAATGGAATACAATAAATTTTCAATAGAAATTTATAAAATTCTAAGAATAATTCATGAGAAAAATGGAAAAATACAAAATATTGAAATGCAAATGTTAAAAAATGGACGAATTTTAAAAATAAATAATCATCAATTTTCCTATACAATGGAAATAAATCCATTGGAAAATTTACACGATATTGAAAATGGCAAAAAATTGACAAAATTTTCACTTAAAGACACATGGCACGAGGATTTTGAATTATTATCGAAATATCTCGATCAAAAAGTTAAAAAAAAAAAAATAGAAATTTTAATTAATTTATTTAATTTCTTTAAAATAACAAAAAAAATTCATTTCTTTTTTTTAAACAGTAAAATTGAAATTTCAATTTTGAAAAATTTAATATTAAAAATATTATATATTTAAAAAAACAATAATTTATAAATAAATAAAAAATATATATTTTAGAGTGAAAAAAAATTAGAAAAAGAAGAATATTTTGCAAATCATTCAGAATTAAAAAATTTAATCGCCGATTATGTTCAAGCTTTGCTTTTTGGTATATTAAAAATTAATTTAATTTTTTTTTATAACAATGAGAAATAAATAAAGAAAAATATGAATTAAAAATAATAATAATAATAAACATTCGAATTTTTTAACAGTGAAACCACGAGACGTTTTGACATTTACAATACAACATTTTTTGTCATTTGCAAAGGAAACTGAATCCAAGGATTTAAACACAAATTGTAAAAATATTGAAAGTGAAATTTTCAAACTTTTTCCAAATTACGAAACAAATGGGACAAAATTTGATAAATTTTCCTTAAACAATGTGGTAAACTATTTTTTTTTTAATTAATTTAATTATTTAATATAATAACTAATAATAATTATAATTATTACAAATTATTGATTTAATGAATAATAATAATTATTAAATAATTAAATAAATAATAATAATAATAATTATTAAATAATTAAATAAATAATAATAATAATTATTAAATAATTAAATAAATAATAAATAATTATTAACAAATAATATTTAATGCGAAAGTAAAATTTAAATAAAAATAGAAAACAAAATAAAAAGTAAATAAATTCTATAAAATTAAAATTTCGTTAAATTTAATTAAAAATTTAACGAATCAAGATTAAAAGGAAATAATAATTTATAGTTTTCTTTTTATTTTAATTTTGTAATTTAATGAAAATTTTTGTTTTTCTTTTTTTTGTTTTTAAATAGAAATCTATTTCAATTCCGGAATGTCCGGCGTGTTCAATTTGCACATCGGAATCAAGTGAAATTTGCACAATTTTTTCAAGGAAACATTGTTCTTCAATTTCAAATTCAACTCTTTATAGTAGTAAATTTTCCAATGTAAATTAGAAAAAAGAACATGGTTACGATTTTTTTTCAAATTCGATAAATAAATAATAACTAACTACTAAATAAATAGAAAAATAAGTAAAAGAAAAAGAAAAAAAAAACCAAAAAAAATTATAATTATTATTATTGTAAATAAAAAAAAAAAAAAAACAAAAAATTAAATAGTTTTTATAAAAAATACCTTCATCATTTGCCAAGATTTGTTTCCTTCTGAGGATTACAGATAACACAATTGTCCTGGGGGAAAAAAAAACAGAAAAAAATTATAAATTAGTAACGTCAGATTTACTGCGGAAAAAAATTAAAATAAAAAATAAGTAGAGGAATAAAAAGTAAAAAAATACAAGAAATTAAAAAAAAAAAATAAATAAATAAATCAAACAAAACTACAAACAAAGTAATAATTTAAAAAAATAAGAAATAAACAAATAAAACAAAAAAGAAAAAATAATAAAAATAATATGATTAAAAAAATTTTTTTGTTAGGTAAATGTAAAAGAAAAAAATTTCAAAATATTTACCACAACTTCCAAATTTGGCAAGCAGTCTTCATGAAACGAGTGCTTACAATAAAATGTGACTAGATTTTTGGGTTCTGCAAATTAAAAAAAAAAAAAAAAGACAGAAAATTTAATTTTGATAAATTAAAAAATTCAATTATAAAAATAAATAAATATATACATTAAATTAAATTTCACCAACCTCTTATGATTATTTTTCTATTACACGCACCACATATTTGATCATCTGCAAAAAAAAAAAAAATGGGGATAAATTTTCTTTAAAAGAAAAAAAAAAAAAAAAACTTTTCTTCTACTTTCAAAAAAGTATTTGAAGAATTATTTTCACTAATTAAATAAAAATAAAGAATTATATATATAAAAAAAAATAATATTTCAAACAAAAATTAAAAATTTTAATATATAAATATACAATAATAATAATAATAATTATTATTATTATTATTATTATAATTTTTAATTATTTATTCTTACCGTCAACGAAAATTCCCTTTTCATGACATCTTACAAGTCTTTCGTGTAAATTAAAATAATCATTAGCGAGAATTTTTTTACAACCCTCTTGAACTGATACCTGAAGATTATAATCGCACATCATTTTAACTAATGCTTTTTTTAAACCAGGAATTTCTAATGATGGCTCTATTCTCTGTACCATTAATCTTGGATCAACGTATGTTCCAATTTTTTGCAAAAGAAACGTTATTGCCTCTAAAATGATAATAGAAAAAATACATCTAAATTAATTAACGAAAAATTTGTTTATTCATTTTTTTTTAAATATCTAATTCATAATTTAAAATAAATAAATAAATATTTTACAATTTAAAATAAAAAGAAAAAAAAAATTATTGTATTAAAAATTGTTTTTAACATAAAAAAAAAAAATTAAAACAGAAATAAAAACTGAAAATAGAGATAAGAATAGAAAATAGAAATAAAAACAGAAATAAAAACTGAAAATAGAAATAGAAAAAAAAAAAACAAAAATTAAAACAGAAAATAGAAAAAAAAACAGAAATTAAAAAAGAAAATAGAAAAAAAACGGAAATAAAAACAGAAAATAGACATAAAAATGGAAAATGGAATTAAAAACAGAAAATAGAAAAAAAACAGAAATTAAAACAGAAAATAGAAAAAAAATGGAAATAAAAACAGAAAATAGAAAAAAAAACAGAAATTAAAACAGAAAATAGAAAAAAGATGGAAATAAAAACAGAAAATAGAAATAAAAATAGAAATTAAAACAGAAAATGAAAATAAAAATAGAAAATATAATTAAAAACAGAAAATAGAAATAAAAATGGAAAATGGAATTAAAAAAAAAAACAAAACAGAAATAAAAATGGAAAATGGAATTAAAAACAGAAAATAGAAAAAAAAATGGAAATAAAAACAGAAAATAGAAATAAAATTAAAAATTAAAACAGAAAATGGAAATAAAAATGGAAAATAGAAATAAAAATAGAAAATAGAATTAAAAACAGAAAATAGAAATAAAAATGGAAAATGGAATTAAAAACAGAAAATAAAAAAAAACAGAAATTAAAACAGAAAATTGAAATAAAAATGGAAAATGGAATTAAAAAAAGAAAATAGAAAAAAAAGGAATTAAAAAAATAAAAATAAAAATAGAAAAAAACAGAAATAAAAACTGAAAATAGAAATAGAAAAAATAAAAAAATAGAAATAAAAATGGAAATAAAAACAGAAAATAGAAATAAAAATAAAAATTAAAACAGAAAATGGAAATAAAAATAGAAAATAGAAATAAACATAGAAATTAAAACAGAAAATGGAAATAAAAATAGAATTAAAAACAGAAAATAGAAATAAAAATGGAAAATGGAATTAAAAACAGAAAATAGAAAAAAACAGAAATTAAAACAGAAAATAGAAATAAAAATGGAAAATAGAAATAAAAACAGAAAATAGAAATAAAAATGGAAAATGGAATTAAAAACAGAAAAAAACAGAAATTAAAACAGAAAATAGAAATAAAAATGGAAAATGGAATTAAAAACAGAAATTAAAACAGAAAATAGAATTAAAAATGGAAATAAAAACAGAAAATAGAAATAAAAATAGAAAACATAAAAAGAGAAATAATAATAATAATAATAAAAAAGAAAAAAAATACCTGGTTTATCCAATGAATAATTAATAAGATCATTCCATAATTCCTCATCGTCATGCTCTTGACAAAATGCAATTGCACTTTCCATATCATTTAATTCACGTGTCATTAATGCCAATGCTTCCGATGTATTTCCAATTCTTCCCAATAAAAATACCATTTCAGGATAAAATTGCCGTTGACTACAAATATCTAATGCCTGTTGTATTGGATAATTATCCGAACGTCTCAATAATGGAAGTAATTTATCACGCGAATAATCAGCATAAAGTCGTACAAGTAATCCATGATATTTACCCTTTGAATCTTTCGTATCTTTTTTATCCAATGCATCTAAATACTAAAATTCATTTTTTTTTTTTTTCAAAACTAAAGAGAAAATTTTCAAAATATTTTTGAGACGAATTTTTATTTATTCAAATTAGTATTTTTTTTTTTTTGCAGAATTTTTCAAAATTCGAATACTAATTTGAAAAAAATAAAAATTCAGCGCAAAAATAATTGTGCCAAATATATTTAAAAAAAATTTTTTTGTTCAAAATTAAATAAAAAAAATTACCATATAAAGATAGCGATGATTATTTTGTAATTTTTGTACACAAATATCAGCCGGTACACGTTCTTTATCAAGAAAAAATTGTATTGCACGCTCAGCATCAAGATCCATTAAACCCTCAATCATATCGTAAACGGCATTATAAAGTTGATGTTTTTGTATTAATTGAAATACATCTTTATGTCGTAATTTTAAATACATTGCCAATGCTTTATCATATTTACCATCGTGACTATAAAGTATTGCCAATGCTTCAAGAAGAACATTTTTTCTTGCATTATTATTATTATTTATTAATAAATGTTCTAAAACACCATTAACAACTGCCGTGACTGTATAGAGTTTTGGTGACCATTCTTTAACTAATTGTAAAAATCCATTTGGATCAATTTTTAAATATTCATAGAGTACCATTTCATAAATTAATGGATCAAGAGTTATATCGCCACGTGGTAAATAGGCGGATATTGAACGTAATTGATGTACGCGGGCAAATTTATAAACCTGAAATTTAATTTGCATTTATTTTTATTTATTAACGAATTTTTAATTAACAATTTTTTTTAGCCTATTAATTAATTTTTAAAATATCTAATAATAATATTTTTAATTATTTTCTAATAAAGAAAGAGAAAAAATAATTTAAATTATTAATTTTTTAATTAATTATTAAATAACTAGCAATATTAAACGCGCGCAAGCGCGCCAAATTTAATATTTCATTATTTGTTATAAAGAAATTAAAAATTAATATAATCAATAATTATTTAAATTTATTAGAATATTATTCCATATTAAATGATAAAAATAAAAATTATATGTTTATAGGCTTCAGATTATTAATTATTAAATTATTAAATTTTAAATTCAAAGTCTTTTAAAATTCAATTATTTTCCAAATTTTCAATTTAAAATCAAATGAAATTCAATTATTACCAAAAATTTTCCATTCAAAATCAACTAAAATTCACTTATTTTCCAAATTTTCAATTTAAATTCAAAATAAAATAAAATTATTTTCTAAAATTTCATTTCAAAATTAATTATCAAAAATCAACTAAAATTGAATTATTATTTAAAATTGTAATTAAAATTTAATTATTTTCCAAAATTTCAATTCAAAATCCAAGACAATTCAATTATTTTCCAAATTTTTAATTTAAAATCTTTTAAAATTCAATTATTTTCCAAATTTTCAATTTAAAATCACATAAAATTCAATTATTATCCGAAATTTTAATTTAAAATCAACTAAAATTAAATTATTTTTAAAATTTTCAATTAAACATCAACTAAAATTCAATTATTCTCAAAAAATTTAAATTCAATAATTATCCAAAATTTCCATTCAAAATTAATTATTATCAATATTTTCAATAAAAAATAAACTAAAATTCAATAATTTACAAATTTTTCTTTTTAAAATTAACAAAAATTCAAATACTTTTCAAATTTTTCTATTGAAAATTAACAAAAATTCAATTATTTTTCAAAATTTCAATTCCAAAATCAACTAAAATTCAATTATTTCCCAAAATTTCAATTCAAAATCAAAGAAAATTTAATTATTTCTAAAATTTCAATTCAAAATTAATTATCAAAATTTTCAATAAAAAATCAACTAAAAATGAATTATTATCCAAAATTTTAATTGAAATTTAATTATTTTCAGAAATTTCAAATCAAAATTAAAGAAAATTTAATTATTCTAAAAAATTTGAATTCAAAATTAATTTCAATAATTTCAATTAAAATTCAATTATTTCTAAAAATTTCAATTCAAAATGAAAGAAAATTCAATTATTTTCAAAATTTTCAATTCAAAATCAACTAAAATTCAATTATTTTCCAAATTTTCAATTTAAAATCACATAAAATTCAATTATTTAATTATTTTTCAAAATTTCAATTCCAAAATTAACTAAAATTCAATTATTTCCCAAAATTTTAATTCAAAATCAAAGAAAATTCAATTACTTTCCAAATTTTTAATTCAAAATCTTTTAAAATTCAATTATTTTCCTAATTTTCAATTTAAAATGAAATAAAATTCTTCAATTATTTTCTAAAATTTCTATTCAAAATTAATTATCCAAATTTTCAATAAAAAATGAACTTAAATTAAATTATTATTCAAAATTTCAATTAAAATTCAATTATTTCCCAAAATTTCAATTCAAAATCAAAGAAAATTCAATTATTTTCAAAATTTTCAATTTAAAATCAACTAAAATTCAATTATTTTCCAAATTTTCAATTTAAAATCACATAAAATTCAATTAGTTAATTATTTTCCAAAATTTCAATTCCAAAATTAACTAAAATTCAATTATTTCCCAAAATTTTAATTCAAAATCAAAGAAAATTCAATTACTTTCCAAATTTTTAATTCAAAATCTTTTAAAATTCAATTATTTTCCTAATTTTCAATTTAAAATGAAATAAAATTCTTCAATTATTTCCCAAAATTTCAATTCAAAATCAAAGAAAATTCAATTATTTTCAAAATTTTCAATTCAAAATCAACTAAAATTCAATTATTTTCTAAATTTAAAATCAAATAAAATTTAATTATTTTCTAAAATTTCAATTCAAAATTAATTATCAAAATTTTCAATAAAAAATCAACTAAAAATGAATTATTATCCAAAATTTTAATTGAAATTTAATTATTTTCCGAAATTTCAAATCAAAATTAAAGAAAATTTAATTATTCTAAAAAATTTGAATTCAAAATTAATTGAATTTTCAATAATTTGAATTTAAAAGCATTTAAAATTTAATTATTTCTAAAATTTTCCATCGAAAAATTTTTTGAAATTTAATAATTTCAATTATAACTCTAAGGGAATTCAATTATTTTTAAATATTTTTATAATATTCTTTGAAAATTCAACTATCTGAAACCATTTTTCAATTAAAAATGAATATATCAAATTATTGTATTTTGTCTGTAATTTTTAATAAATTTTTTAGTGAAATCATATAAAATTTTAATTAAAATCACTTGAAGTTCAATTAATTTCTAAAATCTCAATTTTAAATCTTTTGAAAATTCAATTAAATTTAAAAAATGTTTTCCAAAAAAATTTTTTGATAAACTATTTTTAGTTCTGTAAAATTTTATTATTTTTTTTGAAAATTAACAATATCTTTTGAAATTTAATTATTTCTAAAATTTTCAAGTTTAATTTGACACGTCATAAGATGACTATTCAAAAAACACGTGAAATCATAAAAGATCAACTTCAAATTAGGACAGAAGGACAGACCAAGCATTTTATTATTATATAATAATTTTTTTTTTTTTTTTGAATCTTACCTCTTCTTCCCAGAGTTTTTTATTTTGTCCAAGAATTGTGAGACAAAGTTTACCGGCTTTTTCATATTTTTCACACGCCAATAAATGATCTAAATAAACTCGTCCGACATCAGTTTGCGTATGTTTACAATCTTTACCATTATTTATTGTAACTGCCTCGAGGGCTTTTTCAAATTTTCTATGCTCCAATAGCCATTGAATACGATCGTCAGCGTCATAAAGACTTGCGACAACTAAATCTTTTGGACTGACAATGAAAAACCTAAAAAAAAAAAAATAGATAAAATTTAATTTTAATAATTTATTTTTATAAAAATAAATTATTAAAAAAGTATTTCTTTTTTTTTTCTGTATAAATTGTAATTTTTTTTTTTTTCTTACCTATTTTCTTCAATGAGACAATCCAAATGATAATCGTTACAACTATATTCCTTGTAACCGCGAAGTGTTAAAGAATTCACACAAATTGTGATAAAATCTTGATATTTTGGTTCGACAATATGTAATGTTGGTCGTAAACTTTTGCCCTCATCATCGAGAATTTTTGAACAACCAAGAAGAACAAGTTGATTTTCTAAGGGCGCAATGCCCGATATATAGAAATCAACTTGAAATGTTGAAACTAAAAATAAAAAAAAAATTTTTTTTTACTTTTTTTCCATCGTTTCTTAATTTTTTTTTTAATTATTAAAATTGAATAATAATTTTTATTAACGAACAAAATTTTTTTTTTTTTTGCATAATTCAATAAAAATGAAAATAATAATTATATAATTCGGAAAATTCTATAATTGACAATAAATTGCAAAAAAAATTAATTTTTTTTCTATAATAAAGAAATAATTTTAATTTCTTTTTAATAGGAATAAAAAAATAATTTTAATTTCTTTTGTCTATAGGAGTAAAAAAAATAATTTTAATTTCTTTTTCATTTAAATAAAGAAATAATTTTAATTTCTTTTCTATATAAATAAATAAAATGATAAAAATTACCCGGATCGACGACGTATTCGGGTAAATCACGATTTGCCATTTCCAATGAGGAACGTTTTTTAATTTGACAAATTCTCACTGTATCCACCCAACCAATCAAAAGTGTTCTATCGTCCGACCAACGTAAATTGCAACGATAATGTTCTGGAATGATTCTGCGAAAAAAATAAATAAATAAATAAATAGAAAGGAAAAAAAAGGAGGGAAAAAATAAAATATTTTAAACTAGTAAAACTAAACTAAACGCGCATTTTATTATTATTATATATTACTAGCGATGTATTCCTCGCTCGCTAACGCTCGCTCGGTTAAATTTGTACTTATTGTTGTTTACTTATTGTAGTTTATGTATATTATATTTATAATTTATGTTTTAAATTAATATCTTATTAATATTGTATAAAATTTATCATAAAATTGAAAAAAGATGTTACATAAAAATAGTTTGTAAGATTTTCTAAAAGCATATATGCAAAGTATTTTGATTTATTTGAAAATAAATTTTTCAAGGACGGTGTCGAGGTCACGGGGTCGGTGACGTTTTTCGAAATTTGTTAACTTAATATAATAGAAGATGTTTCGTTTTAAATTAAGAAATGTTAAAATTATTAAGTTAAAAACATTTGATTTTAATGACACTTAAAATTAGACACAATATTATAGGTTACTAACTAAAAATTGAAAAAACAACAATAAATAATAAAAAATAATAATAAAAAATTGAAAAAATCAAAAAATTCTTAAAAAATTGCAAAATAACCCTTTTTCGGGATAAAATTGCAAAATAACCCTTTTCGAGTTAAAATTGAAAAATAACTCTTTTTCGGGTTAAAATTGAAAAAAGATGTTACATAAAAATAATTTGTATGATTTTCTAAAAGCATATATGCAAAGTATTTTGATTTATTTGAAAATAATTGAAAATAGATTTTTCAAGGACGGTGTCGAGGTCACGGGGTCGGTGTCGTTTTCGAAATTTGTTAACTTAATATAATAGAAGATAATTTGAAATAAAGAGAAAATTTCTTACTCTGGTGATCGTGGCCATGTAAAAAGTCCCAGGGAACAACGACTATTTAAATCATAAACACGAACGCCCGTTGTTGATGCCCAAGCAACAAATTGTCCCGTCCAAGCTGTTGCAAGTACACCGCCTTCAGCTTCGCAAAGAATTGTTGGCTTCATTCGTGATAAAAAACTTTTTTCATAGAGCGACAATTTATCATCACCTGTAAATTGAAAAAAATACAAATTAACTATATTAAAAAAAAATTACAAATTATAACACAAATTCGAAAAGAAAGTAAATAAATTAAAAATTAGGAAAAGAATATAAAAAAATACATAAAAAATATAAATAGAGGAAAAACGAAGAGAAAAATAACTAAAAATTAACAAATAGAAACGAAGAATAAAAAAAAACTAAAGTAGGAAAATTAAAAACTGGAAGTAGAAAAAATAGAGAAAAAAAAACAGAAAATATAATAAAATAATAAAAAAATAGGAAAATTAAAAATATTAGTAGGAAAAAAATAAAAAGACAGAAAAAATAATTAAAAATACAATATAGTAATAAATAATTAAAAATACGAAAGTAATATATTTTTAAAAAATTGTTATAAATACTAAAAAAAAAAAAGGAGAAAAAAAAATTACCAGTTATAAATCGTTTGGTATTATTAGTTTTATAATAATTTGGATCAATTGCAATGCATTTAACTAAACGTCCTGTACACATATTTTGTGTATTCTCTGAATTATAAAGGCTAATAATAAAAACACGGCCATCATCGCTGCACGATGCAATATAATCGCCATTTTGATCAATTGAAATTTGATTCACTGCAACTGAATGCGCTTGAAATGTTTTAAATTCCACGGCATTTCCTTGATGATCCAATAAATGAATTGCGCCCCAATGTGAGCCAATGCACAAAAACTGGAGACAAAAAAGAAAAGAAAGAAAGATGAAAAAAAAGACGAAAAAAAAAAACAAAAATTACATATACATAGAAATTATTTTCGTAATTAAAATTAGTTTGCAATTTATATTTTATTTCAAATTTCATTTGGATTTAATAAAAGGATTTTATATTTATAAGAAATTAAAAAAGAATATTTTTTCCAAAAATTAGAATTTTCTTTACCTATTATAAGTAATTAATTATTTTCTAATGAATTTTTCCACTTTTAATTTCTAGTAATAATTCTATATTAATTCTAAAATTATTTCTATATTAATTGTAAATTATTAATTATTAATTATTAATTATTAATTAATTCTTTAGTAATAATTCCATTAATTAATAATTAAGAAATTATTAATTATTAATTAATTCTTTAGTAATAATTCCATTAATTAATAATTAAGAAATTATTTAGAAAAAAAGAAATATATTTTTCTAAAAATTAAAATTTTCCTAATTAATTAATTACTATTTTCAATTTAATTTTACTAATTTCAATTTAAATTATTAATTATTAATTATTATTAATTATTATTAATTCTACATTAAAAATTTCTATTATTAATTTTATATCAATAATTTTAGTATTAATTAATTAATAATTCAAAAATTATATTTAGAAAATAAAAATTTATTTTCTCAAAATTAAACTTTTTCAACTTTAATTAATTTTTAATTTTTCTACATTAATTTTATGAATGTTTATATTATTTGCCAATTATTATATTATAAGTCTTATTATTGTTTAATAATAATAATAATAATTTTGTATTAATTTTTTTTTGTAATATTTTTTATTATCTCTATAATTATATTATTAAATAAATAAATATAATATATTTATAATTTATTTATTTATTTATTTAGTTATTATAATATAAATATAATATAAATAAATAAATATAATTATATAATTAAATAAATTATAATTATAGTATTTATTTTATTTATTTAAATTTAGAAATTATTGTTATTTTAAAAATTGATAAATTTTTTTTTTCTTTTTTCATACTTTTGGATGAACTGCAATGCAACTTGCGGCATCTCTTTGAAGAATATTTTCCAAATGATTTCTCATTCTCACATATTTGAGACGTGGTTCAATTTCATCCACTTCGGAATCGGATTCATCTTGACTTTGATCCTCCTTTTTTTTTTTTGGAAAGGAAAAATTAATTACAATTTTAAAAGAAAAATTATAATTTTCTCCTTTTTTGCAAATTATAATAATAAAAATAGTAAAAATAATAAAAAAAAAAATAGAAATTACAATAATCAAAATAATAAAAAGATTAAAAATAATAATAAATAATGAAAAGAATAAAATTAGAAAAAATAATAAAAAGAATAAAAATTACAATAATAAAAAGAGTAAAAATAATAACAAATAATAAAAATAATAAAAATAATAAAAATTAGTAAAAATAATAAAAATAATAAAGAAGAATAAAAATTACAATAGTAAAAATAGTAAAAAATAATAAAAAGAGTAAAAATAATAAAAAATAATAAATAAAAATAATAAAAATAGTAAAAATAATAAAAATTACAATAATAAAAAGAGTAAAAAATAATAAAGTAAAAATAATAAAAAATAATTATTAAAAATAATAAAAATAGTAAAAATACTAAAAATTACAATAATAAAAATAGTAAAAATAATAAAAATTACAATAATAAAAAGAGTAAAAAATAATAAAG
Organism: Leptopilina boulardi; assembly: GCF_019393585.1. Classification (NCBI taxonomy): domain Eukaryota; kingdom Metazoa; phylum Arthropoda; class Insecta; order Hymenoptera; family Figitidae; genus Leptopilina; species Leptopilina boulardi. The sequence goes on from NW_026138025.1 coordinate 354,519, forward strand.
TAAAAATAATAAAAAATAATTATTAAAAATAATAAAAATAGTAAAAATACTAAAAATTACAATAATAAAAATAGTAATAAATAATAAAGTAAAAATAATAAAAAATAATAAAAATAGTAAAATAATAAAAAATAATAAAAATAGTAAAAATAATTAAAAATAATAAAAATAGTAAAAATAATAAAAATTACAATAATAAAAATAGTAATAAATAATGAAGTAAAAATAATAAAAAATAATAAATAAAAATAATAAAAATAATAAAAAGCGTAAAAATAATAAAAATAATAAAATTAGTAAAAATAATAAAAATAATAAAAAGAATAAAAATTACAATAATAAAAATAGTAAAAATAATAAAAATTAAAATAATAACAATAATAATAAAATAATAACAATAATTAAATTTTTTTTTGTATTAAAAACAAAAAAAAAACTAATAAATTTTATTAATAATTTTTTACAAATTTATATTTTGTTTTTTTTTTCAAATTAATTCTTAATGAAATGTAAAATAATATTAAATTTACCAAAAAAAAAAAAAATTAATAAAGTATTCAAAAAAATAAAATTATTTTATTATATTATTAAATAAATTTATATATAGAAAATAAATTATTTATTTTTACGAAATCGATTTTTAAAATTGTTAAAATTAAATTATTATATTTTTTTTAAATAATTAAAATTATATTTACTTAAATTAAAATTATAAAAATTATAATTATTTAAATTACAAAATTTTCTATTTTTCTCATAAACAAAAAAAATTGTCAACTTTTGGTTCGATTATTTTATAGACAAAAAATAAAATCACTTTCAAAGAACGAGAAAATTTTTTATTATTAAATCAAATAATATTAATTTCCCGATTAGTATTGTTATAAATTAATAATAATTTTTATTCCTTTTTTTCTAATAAAACGCAATTCACCTTTTTTCCGAAAATAAACACAAAGAAAGAAAATAACTTTTTTTTGTTTATTAATTATTAAAACGTAAAAATTGTATTTTTAAAAAAAGATCCATTTTTTTACAATAAAATGACAATTATTATTAATAATAAAAACAAAAAAATTTTACCTTATTTGGATTATCCATAATGAACGTAACCTCAAAGTTTGACAGCTCGGGAGCAATTTATCAAGAAAAAATAATCACTTACGTATTGTCAACTATATTTATTCACTATCATAAAATGTGTTTTTAAAACATCGAATCAACAGTAAAATTTATAGAAAAAAAAAAGTATTTTGTTATTATTTTCTTTTTTTTTTGTTACAAAATTACTCCGAGGAACAATAAATTTGGGAAATGGAAAACAGGTTAGTTCAAAATGACGTGAGTTTACAATGACCAATCACATGATTGGATTTTTTCAAATGCCATTTCTGATTGGTCAAAAATGTTCCATTACGGAACTGTACCTATAAAGGTAAACGCACAATAATTTCGCGAAAATATATACTGAAACCATATTAATAAATATCTAAATTCGCTGAGAAATATTTATAAATAATTTTTGAAGCAAAAAAACAAAGTATTTTACAAAAAATCATAGAAGGATTTTTTACTCTCGGTAAAATCTTAAAGTACGAAGTGACCCAACCGTGCAATTGCGTGACTTAGTAGCCCAACGCTGAATATAGCTTCCATACCCTGAAATGGCTTCTACGCTATTTGCCGCCAGTCACTCATCGTGGAAAGATGCATTAAACTATTATTAAAAAACAATTAAATATTTTGTAAAATCAGTGTAAAATAGTGAAAATAATATTATTCTAAAATATAAGTGAAATTTTTCGACAATTATTTATATGATTGCTTTGGATATTGTCTGCAACCAAAGCATCGTGTTTGGCGTCATATTACGCCATCATTATTTTTTCAATATTCATCTCATCGCTGTTCATTTTTTGGCCATTGAATCTCGCAATTTTCTTCATATTTCACAAGGTTAGTGACATTTTCTCATTTTTTTTTTTTTATTCTTTCTCATATATAAAGTAAAAAAATGTATTTTCTCAAAAATTTTCGATGTGGTGCAAAGTGAAATTTTTCTCATTTTCCCCTCTTTACATTGTTGCTAATCGGAAAGTGGCAAGAAAAAAAAAATGTCAACCGGAAGTTGGAAACCGTTAAATTAAAAAAAACCGTTAAAAAAAAGTAATTTCTGAATTTTTTTTTTCGTATCATATATTGTGTTCAAATATGCACAGTGAAATTTTCTCATTGGTATGCCTCTTATTGCCAAATCGGAAAGTGGCGAGAAAAAAAAAAATGTCTACCGGAAATTGGAGCCGTTAAAATATTTACAATTTGAAATAATTTTTAACAAAAATGGCTTCCAAAATTTTTTGTTGAGTTAAAAATTTTTCTCTAATATTAAAAAAATATAATAATAGAAAAAAAAATATATAATTTTTTTCTTTTTAATTATTTTTTATATATAATAAAATTAAGATTATTTTTTTTATCAATTATTTTAGGTTAATTTTATTTTTTATTTTTTCAGAAATTAGAAAAAATATATAAAAATTATACATTTATACATCTATATGATAATAATAATAATAATAATAATAATAATAATAATAATAATAATATAAAATAAAAAAAAGTCACATAATAATTATCAATAAAAATAATAATAATAATTCTAATTTTTGTTTCTTATAAAAAAAAAATTATTTTAAAATTTTATTTTTAATACAAAAATAATTTATTTCATTATAAATCGTTTATGATTATTTAATTTGAAAAAAAGCAAAAAAAAAAAATATTATTTTCTGTAGGTTTATTTATTTAATAATACATTATTATAATTATAATATAAAATTATATTATATATTATATATATATTATATAAAATAATTATTGGAAATTAAAATTTGAAATAGTAAAAAAAAAAAAAAAATCAAGGAATTCAATAAAAAAATATAAATTATTATTATTAAATTAAAAAAATGCATTATTTTTAAATGGGGCCCCTTTTTAAATAAATAAAATCAATAAATGTCTGAAAAACAAAAAATTAAATTGTAGTAAGTAAAGACTTACCGAACCCTGCTTAACTCCATTGGCGTAATGAACAGCATTTTTGCTTCCTCTGGGAAGTCCTGTAAACAAGAGTAAAGGAAAAACCGTTACAATTCAAAATAAGGAATAATAAAAATTTATTTTTCAATAAATTTCTTTTAAAAAATTAATAATATTAATTTTTAAAAATTTATATTTTTTAATAATAATAATAATAATTATTATTATTATTGATATAATATAATTATAACAATTATATAATATATAATATATAATAATTATATTTAATTATAATATATTATATTATAATTAATTATAAAAAATGTATAATTCTGCAAAAATACTAATTCGAATAAATAAAAATTCGGCTCAAAAATAATTTTGACAAATAAAATTCTATAAAATGAAAATTCTAATTGATTTTTAGATTCATGCGTCTCTATTTTCACAAACCAATTGGAAAGTATTATTATAAATAAATTTAGTTGTAACATTTTTTTTTTTTTTTCAATTTTAAACCAAAAAGTCCCTTTAAATTTTTTAGGCCTCGGATTATACGACTTTTTTCGACTTTTTTCGACTTACTTTAATAAAATGCGATTATTTCGACATTATTTTTTACATTTTTAAAAAAATTTTTTAAATAAAATATTATATTTTTTTTTTAAGTAAAAAATGAAGATCTTTATTTTAATTATTTAACAAATTTTTAACTAAAATTCTTTACTAAATTAATTTTTTGGTAATAATTTTAATGAAAATTAATCACAAAAATTCAATTATTTCAAATTATTTTTCAATTAAAATTTTATGAAATTTAACAATTATTTTCCAAATTTTCAATTTAAAATCAAATAAAACTCAATTATTACCCAAAATTTCAATTCAAAATCAATTAAAATTCAATTATTTTCAAAAATTTCAATACAAAATCAACTAAAATTCAATTATACTCAAAAATTTGAATTCAAAATTAATTATCAAAATTTTCAATCAAAAATCAACTAAAATTGAATTATTATACAAAATTTAAATTATAATTTAATTATTTCCCGAAATTTCAATTCAAAATAAAAGAAAATTCAATTATTTCCCAAAATTTCAATTCAAAATCAAAGAAAATTCAATTATTTCCCAAAATTTCAATTCAAATTAAAGAAATAAAATTATTTTAAAAAATTTTCAATTGAAAATAAAAAAAATTCAATTATTATCAAAATTTTCAATCAAAAATGAACTAAAATTAAATTATTATCCAAAATTTCAATTCAAAATCAACAAAAATTCAATTATTTTCCAAATTTTCAATTTAAAATCAAATAAAACTCAATTATTACCCAAAATTTCAATTCAAAATCAATTAAAATTCAATTATTTTCAAAAATTTCAATACAAAATCAACTAAAATTCAATTATACTCAAAAATTTGAATTCAAAATTAATTATCAAAATTTTCAATCAAAAATCAACTAAAATTGAATTATTATACAAAATTTAAATTATAATTTAATTATTTCCCGAAATTTCAATTCAAAATCAAAGAAAATTCAATTATTTCCCAAAATTTCAATTCAAATTAAAGAAATAAAATTATTTTAAAAAATTTTCAATTGAAAATAAAAAAAATTCAATTATTATCAAAATTTTCAATCAAAAATGAACTAAAATTAAATTATTATCCAAAATTTCAATTCAAAATCAACAAAAATTCAATTATTTTCCAAATTTTCAATTTAAAATCAAATAAAACTCAATTATTACCCAAAATTTCAATTCAAAATCAATTAAAATTCAATTATTTTCAAAAATTTCAATACAAAATCAACTAAAATTCAATTATACTCAAAAATTTGAATTCAAAATTAATTATCAAAATTTTCAATCAAAAATCAACTAAAATTGAATTATTATACAAAATTTAAATTATAATTTAATTATTTCCCAAAATTTCAATTCAAAATAAAAGAAAATTCAATTATTTCCCAAAATTTCAATTCAAAATCAAAGAAAATTCAATTATTTCCCAAAATTTCAATTCAAATTAAAGAAATAAAATTATTTTAAAAAATTTTCAATTGAAAATAAAAAAAATTCAATTATTATCAAAATTTTCAATCAAAAATGAACTAAAATTAAATTATTATCCAAAATTTCAATTCAAAATCAACAAAAATTCAATTATTTTCCAAATTTTCAATTTAAAATCAAATAAAACTCAATTATTACCCAAAATTTCAATTCGAAATCAATTAAAATTCAATTATTTTCAAAAATTTCAATACAAAATCAACTAAAATTCAATTATACTCAAAAATTTGAATTCAAAATTAATTATCAAAATTTTCAATCAAAAATCAACTAAAATTGAATTATTATACATAATTTAAATTATAATTTAATTATTTCCCGAAATTTCAATTCAAAATAAAAGAAAATTCAATTATTTCCCAAAATTTCAATTCAAATTAAAGAAATAAAATTATTTTAAAAAATTTTCAATTGAAAATAAAAAAAATTCAATTATTATCAAAATTTTCAATCAAAAATGAACTAAAATTAAATTATTATCCAAAATTTCAATTCAAAATCAACAAAAATTCAATTATTTTCCAAATTTTCAATTTAAAATCAAATAAAATTCAATTATTATTAAAAATTTCAATTCAAAATCTTTTAAAATTCAATTAATATCCGAAATTTCAGTTCAAAATCAAGGAAAATTCAATTATTTTCAAAATCTTCAATTGAAAATCTTTTAAAATTTAATTCATTTCAAAATTTCAATTTTAATAAATTGTTTCGTGAAATCATCAAAAAAAAAAAAATTTTAATTAAAAATCCCTTGAATTTCAATTAATTTCAAAAATCTCAATTTTAAATCTTTGAAAATTCATTTACATTTAAAAAAATTTCAATTTTAACCCTTCCAAAAGTTTTATTATTTAAAAAAAGAAAAAAAAATTTTTATTTAAAAATCTGTAAAATATTTTTGTTAGATTAAAAAAAAATCGCCTTTTTTTGGTGCCTTTAAGTCGATCAGAGGCCTAATTTTTTTTAAAAATCGCATAATTTTCCCAATCAATTGAAGAGTTTTACACTATAGTGCAAGTGAACTTTATTTAGTTGACTCTACTTCAAATTGTCACATTACGAATGTTTCAATTTTGTTTGTTTGTTTGTTTTTTGTTTTTTTTTATTTCAAAAAACAAACGTCGTCGCTAGTCGTTTCTTTTTTCCACTCACTATTTAGTGAGTTTGTCAGTCTATGTTATTTTATATACACGTGGTTTTTGCGCGGAGGAGTGGTGCTCTCCTGCTTCAGCACGTCAATCGTTATCTCTCCTAACCTTTTTCGGGGTGGCTCGCAAGGTTTTTTTTGTCGAGCAAAAAGAAAAAAAAAACCCACTATAATATCATTATTATCATCATCATCATCATTATTATTATCGTGAAACCCAAGTGCCGCCAAAAAAAAAAAAAATGTCGTTATCATTGTTTTCGCTTTCCTGAGGTTTAACGAAAAAAAAAAAAAAAAAAAAAAAGAAAACAAAAAGGAAAAGGTTCGTTCATTGGCAATCGTGCGGAGAGAGAGATTCTTTTTTTTTTTTAATAATAAATAAAAATTTTAATTAATTCGACTCTCGTTTTCAATATACGAATAGTTTTTTTAAAAAAAAAAAGAAGAGGACGAAGATAATTAGGAAGGAAAACGAGTTACAAGGATTTTTTTTTTGCTTTGGATTTGAAACGGAATTTTATTTCGTTTTTTGGTTATTTATTTTTTTTCTGTGTCCATTGGAAAAGTTTGGAATTTTTTTTTTTTCTATCTACACCCTCGGTTTGTAGGATATATTTATTATTTTTTTTTCCGTCAACGGAAATGGCCTCCTCCACGAGAGGAATTCAAATTGGCTCCGCCTGGTTTCAAAAGAGAATTAGTTTAAGACCTCAACATCGAGGTATTCATCTTGTAACTGAAGAAATTCTCAAGGAAATACCGGAAATTTGTCAATTTTCCGTTGGTCTTTGTCACATACAGAGTAAGTATTTTTTTTATATTTCACAATTTTGCAAGTTACAATTTCTTTGATTATGCAAAAAAAAAAAACTTTTTTTTGCTTTTTATTTGCAATTTTTTTTTTTTTTTTGTAAGTTATGGCAAAAAATTAATTTTTGGCAAAATTTGTCCACATTTTTTTTTGTTGTAAATTATTTGGTTTTCTTTTTTTGCGATGAAATTATAAAGAACAAATTTTCATTTCAACAAATTGAATATAATTTTTAAAATATATTTTCCTTGTTATTCTATTTTTCCCTCGAAATTTTTTATTAAAAAATGTGGATTTATTTTGCAAATTGAAAAAAAAGAAATCTATTTAGAAAATTGTTTATAATTAACATTAAATATTTTTGTTTCGAATTTTTTTAATTGTAGAAAAAATAAATAAAATAATTTTTCAAATATTTCAGTTCTTCATACATCGGCGAGTTTAGCATTGAATGAAAGTTGGGATCCAGATGTAAGGGACGATATGGAAATGATGCTTAATAAAATAGTTCCCGAGGGTTTAGATTATAGACATAGCTGTGAAGGTCCAGACGATATGGTAAAAAAAAAAAAAATAATAATAATAATAATTGCTAAATTCTGCATTTAGTTATCCTTTTTTGTATTTATTTACATTTATGTTCTATTTTAATTGAATTTATTAAATTAATGAATTGAATTTAAAATGAAAATTTGTTTTAAAAATAATTATTATATAATAATAAAATGCTTAGTCTGTCCTTCTGTTATAACTTGAAGTTGGCCTTTTCTGATTTCACGTGTTTTTTTTGAATAGTAATCTTATGTCAAATTTTGACAATTCTTTTTCTCATTTTTGCCAAAGTTGTATAATTGTGTTTCCAAATTTCGGAATAAGTTTCTTTTAAAATTCCAAATTCGAAAATTCAATTCACGAAGCTGAAGTACACAAACGTTTACATAACGAAATTTTTTTTAAACTTGTATATTGATTCAAAAATTGTATACAAATACAAAAAATTTATGATGAGCAAAAAAGATGCGTGAGAAAATTTCGTACAAGATAGTAAATTTGAAAAAAATTTATTTTTAAAAATTAATTTTTAAGGTACCAGGGGCCAACGAATACATATTAAATATTAATTATAAAAATACAGGCCTCGAATCAACTTAAAGACACAAAAAAAGTTGTTTTAGTCGATTTATATTCCAAAAAAAAGTGGATTTGTTTTTTATTTTAACAAAAATATTTTACAGATTTTTAAATAAATTTTTTTTTTTTTTTTAATAATAATCCTTTGTCGAAGGGTTAAAGTTGAAATTTTTAGAAATAATTAAATTTCAAAAGATAATTGTTAATTTTCAAACAATTATTAAATTTTACAGAACTAAAAATAATTCAACAAACAATTTTTGGAAAATATTTTTTAAATTTAATTGAATTTTCAATGATTTAAAAAATGAGATTTTTGAAATTAATTGAAACTTTAAGTTATTTTTAATTAAAATTTTAGATGATTTCACTAAAAATTTATTAGAAAATCCGGACAAAATACAATAATTTGAAAATCATTTTTAATTGAAAAATGGTTTCAGATAGTTGAATTTTCGAAGAATATTATTAAAATAGTTAAAAATAATTGAATTTCCTTAGAGTTATAATTGAAATTATTAAATTTAAAAAAAAAAAAATTTCGATGGAAAATTTTAGAAATAATTAAATTTTAGATGCTTTTAAAGTCAAATTATTGACAATTCAATTAATTTTGAATTCAAATTTTTGAGAATAATGAAATTTTATTTAAATTATAAATTTGGAAAATAATTGAATTTCAGTTCATTTTAAATTGAAAAATTTCGGAAATAATTGAATTTTAATTGAAATTTTTAATAATAATTTAATTTAAGTTCATTTTTGATTGAAATTTTAGATAATTAATTTTGAATTAAAATTTTTTAGAATAATTGAATTTTTAGTTGATTTTGAATAGAAAATTTGGAAAATAATTGAATTTTATTTGATTTTAAATTGAATATTTTGAAATGAATTGAATTTTAAAAGATTTTCAATTGAAAATTTTGAAAATAATTGAATTTTCATTGATTTTGAACTGAAATTTTTGGGAAATAATTGAATTTTAATTGAAATTTTAGATAATAATTCAATTTTAGTTGACTTTTGATTGAAAATTTTGATAATTAATTCTGAATTGAAATTCTTTAGAATAATTGAATTTTATTTAATTTGAATTGAAAATTTGGAAAATAATGAAATTTTCTTTGATTTTGAACTGAAATTTCGGATATTAATTGAATTTTAAAAGATTTTGAATTGAAATTTTGGAAATTAATTGAAATTTCTTTGATTGTGAAATGAAATTTCGGGAAATAAATGAATTTTAATTGAAATTTTGGATAATAATTCAATTTTAGTGGATTTTTGATTGAAAATTTTTGATAATTCATTTTGAATTCAAATTTTTGAGAATAATGAAATTTTATTTGATTTTAAATTGAAAATTTTTGGTAAATAATTGAATTTTAATTGAAATTTTGGATAATAATTAAATTTTAGTTGATTTTAAATTGAAAATTTGAAAAATAATTGATTTTTAGTAAATTTTAAATAGAAATTTTGAAAAATAATTGAATTTTAAATTAAAATTTAATTTAATAATTTAATTATTTTGAATTGAATGCTTGGAAAATAGTTGAATTTTAGTTGATTTTGAATTGATATTTCAATACACTGTCAATTGAAATTCAATTATATAGAAAAGTTTCAATTCTAAATCACTAGAATTCAATTATTTTCCAAAATTTCAATTCACAATAAACTAAAATTTAATTATTTTCCAAATTTCAATTGAAATTCAATTATTTAAAAAATTTTCTATTCAAAACCAACTGAAATTCAATTATTTTCAAAATTTTAATTAAAATTCAATTATATTTAAAAATTTATGTACAATTTAGTGAAAATTATAATTTTCAAAAATTTTTAAACGAATTTGTAAAAAAAACGGACAAAAAATTTTAATTATTTTCAAAGATTTTGGTTCAAATTTTTCATAAATTTTATTATTTCCAAAAAAATATATTTTATTTTCTTTTAAAAATACCATTATTTTCTGAAAAATTCAATAAAAGCTCAAAGATTCAATTTTTTTTCAATATTTTAATTATAATTTGTGAAAAAATTATTTAAAAAAAAAATTTCAATAAAAAATAGGCAAAAATTCAATTATTTTCCAAAATGTCATTTGAAATTCAATTATTTAAAAAAATTTTAAATTAAAAAGTCAACTAAAATTCAATTATTTTCAAAAATTTCAATTTAAAAGCTTCTAAAATTTAATTATTTCTAAAATTTCCCATCTCAAATTTTTTTGAATTTTAATAATTCCAATTATAACTCTTCTGAAATTCAATTATTTTTAATTTATTCTGTGAAAACCATTTTTCGCTTAAAAAGTTTTCAAATTATTGTATTTTTGTTTCTGCAATTTTTAATTAATTTTTTTCGTGAAATCATTAAAAATTATAAATTAAAAATCACTTGAAGTTGAATTAATTTAAAAAATCAAAATCACTTAAAAATTATTTAGGAATATTTTTAATTAAAAATTTCGTAAAATTCAATTAGTTGAAAAAAATTTTAATTATTGATTATTCTAAACTCAATTATTTCCAAAAAAGTTTAACTTCAATTTCTTTTTCAATTAATTATATCGAATTAACGTATTTTTTTTCTGTTTCAAGACAGTAATTTTTATTATTGTTATTTTTGGATTAATTTTACAAAGTATGTACTATTTTCAATTTAAAATAATTGAATTTTTAATAGATATTTAAATTGATAATATAATTGAAAATAATTAATTTTTTGTGTTTTTTTTTTATATGAAAATTTTTTGGTAAATAATTGAATTGAGAATAATAAAAATTTTATTTGATTTTAAATTGAAAATATTTTGGGAAATAATAGAATTTTAATTCAAAATTGGATAATAATTTAATTTAAGTTCATTTTTGATTGAAAATTTGGATAATAAAATTTTGAATAGAAATTTTAGAAAATAATTGAATATTTATTTCACTTTTAAATTGAAAACTTGGTAAATAATTAAATTTTAAATTGAAAAAATTTGGTGGATAATTAATGGATTTTGAATTGATTTTGAATTAAAATTTCGGGCAATAATTGAATTTTTTCAAAAAATAATTCAATTTTATTGTGATTCGTCGTATTTTTGAAAAAAGTCGTATAATCCGAGGCCTGTAAAGATATAATTTTCATTATTATTATTTAATATGTAATAATATTCTAATAAATTAAATTATTATTGATAATATTAATCTTTAATTTCTTTATAACAAACAATTAAATTTGGCGCGTTTAATTTTGCTAGTTTCTAATAAAATACGTTAAAATAGAAATTTGAATTAATAAATGAAAAAGTGTTAATAAAATTCCTTTTTTTTTTAGCCGGCACATGTGAAGGCGTGTTTTCTTGGCTCATCATTGAGTATTCCAATCACCGGTGGAAAATTGGCACTTGGCACATGGCAAGGTGTTTGGCTATGTGAACATCGCGATCAAGCGGGTAGTCGTAAATTATTATTAACATTGACTGGTTGCTTAAGGGACTCGGCACGCAGTCCCTTAAGTCCCGTGAGTCCCATTGCATCGACAAGCAGCTAGGACCAATCTCACCCCCAAAGGCGTGGCCGACGTCAGCTACGCATATCCACTTCTAGCGAATTGAGCTAGCAGCTGCCTACATTAGCCGAATACTAAAAAAAAAAACAAAAAAAAAAGAAAATAACAAACAAACAAACAAAATAAATAAACGAACAGAAGGAAGGAAGGAAAGAGAAAAATAAAACGAAAAGAGAGAAAAAAATACCAAAGAAAAAGAGAAATAATCCTTTATCAGGGATTAATAAATTTTCTTCTAATTTAAAAAATAATTTTTGTTTTAGAAAAAAGGAAATTTTTGCATTTGAGAAATAATAATAAAATCAGAAAAATTCGAGATCTAAAAAAAAAAAAATTTTTTTTGCAAATGGGGAAAAAATTGGTTAAATTTTTTCTCTCTGCTTTTTCTTTTTTTCGAAACTCATTTTTTTTTACTTTTTTTCTTTAATTAATTATTCATTACTCGAATTTATTTATTTCATTTGAATTCGAGACGAAAGGAAAGAAAGAATGCAAAAAAAAAAGGAACGAAAAAAAGAAAAACCGAAAGAGATTGAAAAAAAGAAAAATAGAATCAGAAAAGAGATATTGAAAAGAAAATTTCAAGAAAAAGAAGGGGAGAAATTAATTTTTTTTTTTTTATTAAATTTTGAAATAAGAGACGGAATTTTTTTTTTAAAATGAAGAAAAAAGAAATTTTTTTAGAAGAAAATTTTTCTTCGAACAAAGAAAATAGACAAAAAAACAAAAAATTGTAGAGAAAAACAAAATTAGAATTGAAATTAAAAATCAAGAAAAAAAGAAATTCCAAAAAAAGTGGATAAATCCTTTTTTTTCTACGTAATTAAACAATGCATTTTCTCAAGAAACTAAAAATAATTAAAAAAAAAAAAAAAAAAAAAAAAAAGCTTCGGCTTTTTCACGCGATGTGGCACAAAAGAAAAGTTATAAAACTTCACTGCTTTATCGTAGGCTAGAAATTTTTTTATCAATAAAACAATTTTCCATCGCATTTTTTGGGGGTGTAAATAAAACGAAAACTTACATTTAAAAAAAGAAGAAGAAGAAAATATAAAAAAAAAAATTCGTCTTCGCTATTTTTGAACACTGCTAAAAAAAACAAAACATTTTTTTCAGTGAAAATTCAATACAAAAAAAAGCAAAGACGAATAAAGGAAGAAATTAAAAACAAAATAATTACGAAGAAAAACAAAATACATATATGGACGATGTAAATAATTAAAATAATAATTAAAATAATAATAATAGTAATAGTATTAATTGGAGGCGAAGTGGTTTTAATTATAAAGAACAAAAAAAAAAGGTAATTAAAAACAAATTTTCAGTTGTTTTTTTTTTTTTTTGCATTTCTTTTGCGTTTCCTTTTTCTTTTTCTTTATTATAATTATTATTGTTTTATAATAATTATGTATTATTCTATAATTAGCTTCCGAGAAATTTTCGATATTTTCTAATTGTATGTATCAATTTATTATGCCATCAATGTTTAGCCATTTGTCCTCCTTGTCTATATATATAAATATAATATATAAATTGTCGTCCACTAAAATTTAATGGCAAAAAAAAGAAAAAAAAATTAATTAGGAAAAAAAGCAATATTAATTAATTAATAACGCCTCGATGTTTATATTGAAATTTTATTGTTTTTCAATTTTGTTTTCATAGAAAAAAAAATTTTTTTTAATGAAAAACAATGAAATTTTTTTATTTTTATCTCTTATCTCTTTATTTTTGCAATTTTTAATTCTAATTTTCCTTTCTTTTTTTATTTCATTTTATTGTTCTAATTTTTCTTTTTTGATTATAAATTTAAATAATTTTTATTTTATTCATCGTATTTTTTCTATTGAAAAATAAAAAAAAAGAGATAGAAGTAAAAAAATTCAAATCGCATTATATTTATGAAAAGGGATTTTTTGTATTGAAAGAGAATTTTGCGAATAACATAAAAAATTTTAATAGAAAAAATATTGTTTATTATTTAAAAAAAACAACAATAACAAAATATAAAATATTTGCTAAAATTAAAATGACGATTTTAAAGTCGAAAAAATATTTTTCCAACGTTACTAAAGTTTATAAGCTTTAAAACGTTTATAAATTTACAAATTTTTCAACGTTTTTCAACGTTTTCCAATTTTTTTTAAAATATTTATTTGTTCTTCTAATTCGATATATTTTAATGCAAAAAACGTTGTAAAAACGTTGAATTATTTACGTTTAAAGAAAAAAAATGATTTGCAAATTTTAACGTCAAAAATTAAAAAAAACTTTCGTATAAATGGAAAATATTTGCCAATATTATTACCGTTAAAGGTGTTAAAACGTTGGTGAATTTCAAAATTTTCCAAAGTTTTTCAACGTTTTGCCATTCTTAATATTCAAATTGTTCAAAAATTGTAAAATTTTTCTACTTTATTATATTTTAATGCAAAAAAACGTGTTTTGCAATTTTTAACGTTAAGAATATAAAAAATTTGACAAAATTAGAAAAAAATTTCGTAAAAATAAGAAATATTTGACAACGTTATTAACGTTAAAAGTGTTAATACGTTTTTAAATTTTAGAATTTTACAACGTTTTTCAACATTTTGCTATTGTTAATATTCTAATATTTATAAAGTTGTAAATTTCTTTTGTAATTTGCTATATTTTAATGCAGAAAACGTTGATTAAACGTTGAATTATTTGCAAAAAAAACGTGTTTTGCAATTTTAAACGTTAACAATTTTGTTGTAAAAAATTGAAAATATTTGGCAACGTTATTAACGTTAAAAGTGTTAATACGTTTTTAAATTTTAGAATTGTAAAACGGTTGTAAATTACAGATTTTTTCAACGTTTTTCAACGTTTTACAATTCTTAATGTTCTAATTGTTTAAAAAGTGAAACATTTTTAGGATTTGATTTATTTTAATTTAGAAAACGTTGTTTAAACGTTGAAATATTTGCAAAAAAAACGTGTTTTTGCAATTTTAAACGTTAACAATATAAAGAAATTGACAAAATTAAAAAACTTTTTAAATTACCAAAGAAAATAATTGTCAACGTTTTTAATGTTAAAGGCGTTAATTAAATTTTCAAAATTTTGCAACGTTTTTCAATTTTTTAATTTAAATTTGTTTATAAATTTTAATTTTTTAAAAATTTAATACAATTTAATGTCGAAAACGTTGAAAAAACGTTGAATTATTATTTATAAAAAAAAAAAAAAAAATTATTATTAATAATGAATTTAAAGTTTTTATAATATAAATTTCGTTTCTTATTTTCTGTATTCGATAAAAAGAAAATGTAAATTAAGAATTGATTTCCCTTAAATTATTGTCAATTCTTATCATTGACAATCATTTATCGCGTGAATCTCTTTCAATACGTTTAAAAGCCCTTTTTTTTATATATACGCGGAAGTGAGACATTTTCTCAAGAGGCATTCTCTGTTAATGGAAAAACTTTCTATGAATTCGAGAACAAAATTTGCAATTTGACCTCAATTGAATAAATGAAAAAAACTTAATCGAAAATTTTTTTTTTTTTTAATCAATTAATTTCAAAATAAAACACTTTAAAAAGTATTCGAAAATAAAATTACAAAATAATAAAAAGGAAATTAAATTAATAAAAAAAAAAAATTATCGGAAATAAAATTATAAAACTAATAATCGGAGACACAATTTAAAAAAAAAAATTAATAATTGAAAATAAAATTAAAAATAAAAATAATTTGGAAATAAAATTAATAATAAAAATAATTTGGAAATTTAAAAAATATTAGAAATAAATTTTAGAAAAAAATAAAAATAAAATTCTAAAGAAAAAAAAATTAGAAATAAATTTTAGAGACTTAATGAAATCTAAAAAAAAAATTACGATTGATGCACAAAGGTTAATATCGCCATTTTCCTGCCCATAATACAATGAATTCTTTAAAAAAATTATATATATTAAGCATTTTTCTCAATCGATTATTTCAAATAAGAATTCAATAAATGCAAAGAGTATATTACTCTTACGTCAGATTTTTCAAAATCGACGAAAATGTACCTATGTAAATATAAAATTATATTGAAAATGACAAACTTCTAAAGAAACGAAAACAAAAAAAAAAAAAAAAGAAAATGAAAAAAAATATTGACTCAAATGGCACATAATTCACATTCCGTTATATTTAATTATATTTATTTATTTATTTTAATCAAATCTTTGCAAATTTTCCAATATATCATAATTATTATTCTCTTCGTTTTGTACAAAAAAAAATCATAATAATAATAATGAAAACGAAACACTAATTATGTGTGTGTATGTGTGTGAGAGATAGGCTTTAATGAAGGTTTATATATATATAAATATATTATTAAAAAAAAATAAAATTTCATAGAAATTGTAAAAATTATCAATTGCAATTAAATTCGTTAATTGTAATTAGCTGATAAGTCAAATACGAAGGCGGCATTGATCGAGTTTTTCAAACTTTTCGATATTAAGAATTTTTTTTTTTTAACTTTTGTTTTACTTTATTTTTATTTAAAAAATTTACTTTTTTAATTTTTCTTTTACTTATTTTTTTTAAACATTTTTTTGTTTTTTTTTGTATTTGTAAAAATTGAAAATATTTGTCAACGTTAAAAGTTATAAACTGGAAAACGTTTATAATTTCAAAATCTTTCAACTTTTTTTCAACGTTATTCAATTGTTAAATTTGAAACTTTTCAAAAATTGCAAAATTTTTCTAATTTTACATATTTTAATGTAGAAAACGTTGTTAAAACGTTGAAATTTTTGCAAAGAAACGTGTGTTGCAATTTTAAACGCTGACAATAAAAAGAAATTGACAAAATTAAAAGGCGTTGTAAAAATTGAAAATATTTGGCAACGTAATTAAAGTTAGATGCTTTAAAACGTTTGTAAATTTTGAAATTTTTCAACGTTTTTCAACGTTTTTCAATCGTTATATCTTAAAAATTTGAAAAATTGCAAATTTTTCCTAATTTGATATAATTTAGGGAAGAAAACGTTGTTAAAACGTTGAAATTTTTGCAATGAAACTTGTTTTGCAATTTTAAATGTAAACAATTTTATAAAAATTGACAAAATTAAAAAGCGTTGTAAAAATTGAAAATATTTGGCAAAGTTTTTAAATGTAGTAGCTTTAAAACGTTTGTAAATTTCGAAATTTTTCAACGTTTTTCAACGTTTTTCAATTGTTATATCTCAAAATATTCAAAAATTGCAAATTTTTCCTAATTTGATATAATTTAGGGAAGAAAACGTTGTTAAAACGTTGAAATTTTTGCAAAAGAAACTTGTTTTGCAATTTTAAATGTAAACAATTTTTAAAAAAAATTGACAAAATTAAAAAGCGTTGTAAAAATTGAAAATATTTGGCAAAGTTTTTAAATGTAGAAGCTTTAAAACATTTGTAAATTTCGAAATTTTTCAACGTTTTTCAATCGTTAAATCTCAAAATATTCAAAAAATGCAAATTTCTCCTAATTTGACATATTTTAATGTGGAAAACGTTGTTAAAACGTTGAAATTTTGCAAAAAAAGTGTTTTGTAATTTTAAACGTTAAAGGCGTTAATATGTTTATAAATTTCTGAATTTTGCAACGTATTTCAACGTTTTGTTATTGTTAATATTCTAATTGTTTAAAAATTGCATAATTTTTCTAATGTGATATATTTTAATGCAAAAACGTTGTTAAAACGTTGAATTTTTTCTTTAAAAATGTTTTATTAAATTTATTTTTAATTTGCATTTAAATTTTTTCGTAATTTTTTTTTTAACATTTTTTTTTCTATTCTATTTTTTAATATATATATATATAGGTTCGTTGTATCCACAACTGTTAAAATTTGCCAGTTGAAAAATTTTTTCCGCCATTTCCTATATTATATAGAATTATATACAAAAAAAAAACAAAAATCATTTTTGCATTATGAAATACAAAAATTATTTAAAATCGCTTAAAAGCTTTTTTTTTAAAAAAAAAAACGACAAAAGTAAAAAAAAAAAAGAAAAACTTTGTCATTTAAAAAAAAGCACATAGACTTTTTAGATTGTCACCTAGAAATATCTTTCAATAAATAATTATTACTATTAAAAATAGCTTTCTTGCCTCTCTTCAAATATCGCATCGAATAGTTTTAATAATAAAAAAAATTTGCTAAACATGATTTTTTTTACCTCAAAAAAATCAAAACTTTTTATTTGAACAAATTTTATTATTTTTTCTTAGAATAAAAAGCACAAACTTCGCTTGTTTATTGAGAATCGAGATGATAATAATAATAATAATAGTAATAATAATAATAATAATAATAATAATGCTACTACTACTACTAATAATTAAAGAAAAAAAATAAATATAATTAATAATAAGAAAAATTCTATTATTATTAATATTAATAACAAATATAAGAATAACAAATAGCAATAAAAAAAATAATATAATAAATTTAGCTTTTGTACTTGGTGCAAAATTTAATAGCTGGATATAGCGGACCTGTAATTTGGATGATTAAAAAATAAACGATCTTTATATATAAACAAGGAAAAGGTGGAGAAAAAAAATGTAATAATTCGAGAATTAATGAGCCCGATGAGCGTTTAGATTAATCATAATTAATTATTAAAAAAAAAAATTACACATATAAATATATAAATATATACATAATAAATGAAAAAAAAAGACAAAAGATAATTTGCAATTTGCAAATCAGTGTCTGATGATTAAAAGAATAAATAAGTTGCTGTAAATAAAAAAAAAGCGTAAATTTAAATACTGATTGTGTGCGTGTGTATGTGTGTGTGAAAATTATTGCGCGTGCGAATTATGGGGTGAAAGTAATTTATTAATTTGTAAATGGTAAAATATTGAATTAATTCCAGCACACTTGATGAATTAGAAATTGTTAAAAAGTGACAATATAGAGGATTTAGTAGTCAAAAAGGTTTTTTTTTTCCTTTTTTATTATATACTATACATATATAGCACAAAAAGAATTTTTTTTCATTGCAATTTTATATTTATATTTTAAAATACATTTTTTGTAATTTTTTTTGTAATTACAATTTTTTATTTTTTTATTAAAGAATTTTACAACGTTTTTCAACGTTTTGCAGTTGCTAATATTTTAAATGTGCAAAAATTTCAAAATTTTTCTACTTTAATATATTTTAGTGCAGAAAACGTTGTTTAAACGTTGAATTTTTTGCAAAAAAACGTGTTTTGAATTTTTAACATTAACAATATGAAAAATAAGACAAAATTAAATTAAAACTCGTAAAATTTGGAAATATTTGACAACGTTATTAACGTTAAATGTGCTGAAACGTTTGTAAATTTCAGAATTTTGTAACGTTTTTCAACGTTTTGCGATTGTTTATATTCTAATTGTTCAAAAATTTCAAAATTTTAATAATTTGATATAATTTAATTCAGAAAACGTTGTTTAAACGTTGAAATATTTCCAAAAATAGCGTGTTTTTCAACGTTTTGCTATTGTTTATATGCTATTTGTTCAAAAATTTCAAAATTTTTATTGTATGTTTATTTTAATTCAGAAAACGTTGTTTAAACGTTAAAATATTTCCAAAAAAGCGTGTCTTTGCAACGTTTTTCAACGTTTTGCTGTTGTTTATATGCTATTTTTTCAAAAATTTTAAAATTTTAATAATTTGATATATTTTAATTCAGAAAACGTTGTTTAAACGTTAAAATATTTCCAAAAAAACGTGTTTTAGCAACGTTTTTCAACGTTTTGCGATTGTTTATTTTCTAATTGTTCAAAAATTTCAAAATTTCAATAATTTGATATATTTCAATTCAGAAAACGTTGTTTAAACGTTGAAATATTTCCAAAAAAGCGTGTTTTTGCAACGTTTTTCAACGTTTTGCGATTGTTTATATTCTAATTTTTCAAAATTTCAATAATTTGATATATTTCAATTCAGAAAACGTTGTTTAAACGTTGAAATATTTCCAAAAATAGCGTGTTTTTCAACGTTTTGCTATTGTTTATATGCTATTTGTTCAAAAATTTCAAAATTTTAATTGTATGATATATTTTAATTCAGAAAACGTTGTTTAAACGTTAAAATATTTCCAAAAAAGCGTGTCTTTGCAACGTTTTTCAACGTTTTGCTGTTGTTTATATGCTATTTTTTCAAAAATTTCAAAATTTTAATAATTTGATATATTTTAATTCAGAAAACGTTGTTTAAACGTTAAAATATTTCCAAAAAAACGTGTTTTTACAACGTTTTTCTAATGTTAATATTTTTATTGTTTAAAATTTTTTCATTTTTTGTAATTTAATTTATTTTAACGCAGAAAATGCTGTTAAAACGTTGAATAATTTCTAAAAAAAACGCTTTTTTAAATGTATCATTTTATTACTTTATTTTACAAATTATTTCGTTTCTATATTTTTAAAATTCAAAACCTTTGTTATAAAAAAGAAATTACAGGCATATTTATGAGAATATGCGAAAAAAGGGGGATTTTTTTTTTTTAATTAGAAAAGTCTTGTACATTTAGGAAAAATATGAATTTCTAATCGCATTATTATTATAACTTTGCACGCACAATAAATATCAGCGATTAATTATTCATCGCTTAATTAAAAGTTTAAGTATACTATATTTATATAACTACAATTAAATCGAAATCTTTTTCTTATATTCACAAACTTTGCAGTTAAAAAAAAAATGGAAACAAAAAAAAATATATTGTTTTCTTCGTAATAATATTGTTGCTTCGCAAATATTTCATGAAAAAGAAAAAAAATTAAATAAAATAAGGAAACGACAGTTTTTTTGAAAAAAAGTGCAAACAAGAAAATAGTAAATATTATTTTCTTGTTTTTCTTGTTTTTGAAAGAAAAAAAAAAAAAAACGAAAAGAAATTTTTGATGTCGACTAAAAGAGCGTTTCCTACGATTATACGCTGTAAAAAAAATTTAATAATTATATATAATATATAAATATATATATATAAAAAAAATTAATAACTCCGATCGATTTAGTGGCTCGATTAAACGAATCATCTAGATTATATCGAATTGTACATTGACTCTGATAATAAGTCGATTTAATAAAAATGCTGGTTTCTGTTTTAAAAACAGTACCATTGCCACAGAAAAAATCATATTTTTCTTGAAAATTTATTGAATCTCTTTCTTTTTTATTTAAACAAAAAATTAAAAATAATTTTAATTATTTTTTTTATTTTCTATAAATAAATAAAAAAAAAATAACAATTTTATATTTTTAATTTCTTTTTAATTTTTACTAGTTACCTACTTTTGTTATTTAATTTTTTTTTTAAATTTAACTAGAATTATTAATTAAAACTATAATAATAAAAATTGAAAATAAAAAAATTTTGTATTAATCGGCTGGGTCTTTATTTGTTTTTTTTTCAGATTGAAGCTGACTGGCGGCAAAAGTGGAAAAAAAAGTTTCGTGTTCCTATTCTATTTTCTTAAAATCGCGAGTTTGGGGTGTTTTTTTTTAAATATTAAAATTAAAAAAATTTTTTTTTTCGGTAGTGTTTAAATTTACTTTAACTCTTTGAGATTCAAATTTTTTTCTTTAAAAAACATTTTTTTAATTTTAAGTATTTATTCATTATTTTGACACAAATTTAAATTATCAAAATAGGTTATATTTTTTTTAACAAAAAAAAAAAAATTTTGGTTCTAAAAGGGTTAAATAATTTAAAATATATGAAACGACGCGAAGAAAGGGACCTTAGAAGCAAACGAATTATATAGGTTATGTTAACGACAGTTTTACATTAATTAAAATTTTTTTTCGTTTCTGTAACATCAAATTCAGTTTTTATTGATTATTTTAGATATAATGAAGAAAAATAATTGGTTTGCATTAAAAATTAATCCTCTTTGTATATTTTTACTTTGAAATTTCAAAACATAATCTATATAATTTTTTGCTTCTTTGGTCCCTTTTTTCGCGACGCGTCACATATTTTTATTTTTCATATTTTTTTTGTGCCGGAAGTGTTCGAATTTTTTTTTAAATCGCTTGTGAGTGTTTTTTTTTCTTAAAATGTAGAAAATTTATGGAGAATGCAGCTCCAGGATGGAGATCGGTCATGGATAATTTGAATTTAAGGTAAGATTTCATTTCAATTTTTTTATTAATAATATTTTTTAGTAACTAATTTATTGCATAAAAAAACGTTTTTTTGTAATTTGAGAATTATTTTCAAACTAGCGATGTATTCCTTGCTCGCTAACGCTCGCTCGGTTAAAATTGTACTTATTGTTGTTTACTAATTGTAGTTTATGTATATTATATATATAATTTATGTTTTAAATTAATATCTTATTAATATTGTATAAAATTTATGTTAAAATTGAAAGAAGATGTTACATAAAAATAGTTTGTAAATTTTTCTAAAAGCATATATGCAAAGTATTTTGATTTATTTGAAAATAATTGAAAATAGATTTTTCAAGGACGGTGTCGAGGTCACGGGGTCGATGTCGTTTTTCGAAATTTGTTAACTTAATATAATAGAAGATGTTTCGTTTTAAATTAAGAAATGTTAAAATTATTAAGTTAAAAACATTTGATTTTAATGACACTTAAAATTAGACACAATATTATAGGTTACAAACTAAAAATTGAAAAACAACAATAAATAATAAAAAATAATAAAAAATTGAAAAAATCAAAAAATTCTTAAAAAATTGCAAAATAACCCTTTTTCGGGTTAAAATTGAAAAAAGATGTTACATAAAAATAGTTTGTAAGATTTTCTAAAAGCATATATGCAAAGTATTTTGATTTATTTGAAAATAATTGAAAATAGATTTTTAAAGGACGGTGTCGAGGTCACGGGGTCGGTGTCGTTTTTCGAAATTTGTTAACTTAATATAATAGAAGATGTTTCGTTTTAAATTAAGAAATGTTAAAATTATTATGTTAAAAACATTTGATTTTAATGACACTTAAAATTAGACACAATATTATAGGTTACTAACTAAAAATTGAAAAACAACAATAAATAATAAAAAATAATAAAAAATTGAAAAAATCAAAAAATTCTTAAAAAATTGCAAAATAACCCTTTTTCGGGTTAAAATTGAAAAAAGATGTTACATAAAAATAGTTTGTAAGATTTTCTAAAAGCATATATGCAAAGTATTTTGATTTATTTGAAAATAATTGAAAATAGATTTTTAAAGGACGGTGTCGAGGTCACGGGGTCGGTGTCGTTTTTCGAAATTTGTTAACTTAATATAATAGAAGATGTTTCGTTTTAAATTAAGAAATGTTAAAATTATTATGTTAAAAACATTTGATTTTAATGACACTTAAAATTAGACACAATATTATAGGTTACTAACTAAAAATTGAAAAAACAACAATAAATAATAAAAAATAATAAAAAATTGAAAAAATCAAAAAATTCTTAAAAAATTGCAAAATAACCATTTTTCGGGTTAAAATTGAAAAAAGATGTTACATAAAAATAGTTTGTAAGATTTTCTAAAAGCATATATGCAAAGTATTTTGATTTATTTGAAAATAATTGAAAATAGATTTTTCAAGGACGGTGTCGAGGTCACGGGGTCGGTGTCGTTTTTCGAAATTTGTTAACTTAATATATTAATTTCAAATGGTTTCAAAATTATAAGCCAAAATAATTATTAAATAATTGCTACCTATACAGTAGCAGTTCCTATGGTACTACCAAGGCGCCTGTAAATATACTTCCCGTTGTACTCCCTGCTCCATCGGGTTGCATAGCAACAGGAGCTAATTTCCTTTTTTTTAAAAAACGTTTTGTAATAACGAAATAGTAAAAAAAAAAAAAACTTTAAAAATTTACAAAATAAATAATGGTTTAATAAATTTTGATTTAAAAATTATTTTATTTTTTTCCAAGATAATTATAAAATGTTTAATTTGAAACAAGAAATTTTGTTTGGAAAAATGTAATTTATAGATAATAATATAAATTTTTTTTTAATTATAATTTTATATTTTGTCGCAAAATAATTTTTAGGAAGAAAAGAAATTTTTTAAAACATTATTTTTAATTTTTGTATTTATATTTTTATTTACTATAATTACATTAATTTTTGTACAAACTAAAATATACATTAAATGTAATTTTTTGGTTGAACTGTAACTTCTGAAAAATCGATCCAATGACCATATATATATATATTTAGTATAACTATATTTACAAAAATTCCCTTAAAAATATATAAGTAAATTGAAAACATTTGAAAAATTCTGTACAAAATTTTTTTTTTTTCTTAAACAGTTGCCAGCAATCTGCTAAAATTTAGCAAACATTTTCATTCATTAAAAAAAAAATCAATCATTCCATGACAATTTTCTATTTACAATTTTAAATGTCGTTTTTTTAAATAATAATTAATTAATATGTACAATTTTTCCTATTACTACTATAAAATGAAAAAAAAATAGAAAAATATTCTATTTGAAGAAATAGAAAATTTTTTAAATCACTGGATTTGTCCCAGATTTGAAAAAGCAAATCTTTTTTTTTTTTTTTTTAATTTATCATTTACTAATTTTATTTCTTTTATTTTAAAACTATTATTAAAACGAAAAATCTAATTTTAACTTCTGAATTTATCGTTTAGAAAAAAACAATTTTCAAAAATTTTCATATTTACAAAAAAAAATTTTCTACCCTATAATTTTATTTCGATTTAAAAATTAATCGACATCAGTACTGGCGTTAAAAACGATTTTAAAAATCATCTATTTTTAATATTATCACTTAAATCATTTTTAAAAACGCAAAATTTTCGACGTTAATTATTTTTTTAATATCGACAATTTAAAATCTATAGAAACTTAAAAGAAAACGATAATTTTAAATTCGAAATATTTAAAATTGATATATCAATAACTGTTAACACAAAATATCGATATACACAATTACATTTAATCGATATTTTGAATATCGTGTTAAAATTAATTTTTTCATCGTTATTTTAAAACTAAGAGATAAAAGTTTATTTAGAAGAAAAAAAAATAAGGCGGGGCATCGCGTGGTAAAAAAAATTCAAAAAAATAGGCGTGGCTTCTCTCTGGTGGGAGTAAAGTAGGCGGGGTCTACAGAAAAAGTTAGAGACAAAGGCGTGTCTCTTTCATCAGATGGGAGTTAGAAAAGGCGTGGCCTAAAATAAAGTGGGCGAAAAGATAGGCGTGTTTATTCATAGTAGTTGGATTAAAAAAAAGAGGAGGAATATTTCATAAATAGGCGTGGCCTAAAATAATGTGGGCGGAAAAATAGGCGTATTCATTTATGATAGGTGGATCCAAACAAGGAGAATAGGATGGTTATTTTATAAATAGAAAATAAAGTGAGAAAAAGAGGCGTGGCTTAATAGAAAGCGGAGAAATAGGCATGTTCATCTGTAGTAGGCGGAGCCAAGCATTGAGAGAAGAATAGTTTGTTTTTTTAAATAGGCGTGACTTAAAAATAAAAGTAAAAAAAGGCGTGGCTTAATATAAAGTGGGCGGAGAAATATGCGTGTTCATCTGTAGTAGGCGGAGCCAAAGAGAAGAATTGTACTTTTATAAATAGGCGTGGCTTAATAATAAAGTAAGATGAGAAATGGGCGTGCCCTTATATGAAGTAGGAGGAGAAATAGGCGTGGCTTAATACAAAATGGGAGTTAAGTAGGTGGAGCCAGTAGGCGTGTCCATTCACAAATTTAAAAAAAAAGTAAAATCAAATAAATATTTTAAAAATACATTACAACAAATCTAAATAGTAAAAATTTTAATAATCTACTTATGGAAGACAAGTATTTTCAAAAAAAATTTCCCTAATCAGAGAAAACTGGTATAAATATGGGCGTTACCACTTTTGAATCACTCTACCTTTTAGAGAGTTGGCGGGGTTTAAAAAAAATTAGCCAAAAAAAACTTATTTACAATCCCAAATGCATTATATACATTTTTCAATTAATACCAACTATAAAAAGGTTGATGTGGTGTGGGTCTTGGTGGTTGTTGAAAACTTTGACTCGCATAATGACTGCTGAATTGATGCGGGTGTGTTGTATGCGAATGTTGTTGAATATTACCCGGTGGTGTTGGTAGTCCAACTCGATTACCACTATTACTGATTGGTGGTAAATTCCATGGTGGTGAGGAATTACCTTGACTCGATGGTTGTTGTTGTTGTTGTTGTTGTTGATGATGATGATGATGATTAACAGGTGAGACAGAAGAAATTGGAAGATCACTCGATGATGTTAAATGCTCTGATCCTGGATTTGAATTTGAACCCATCATTGTGACAAGTGAATTGGGAGTTGGTGGCAATTGATGAGCAGTGTTTTGTTGATAGGTTGATGAATGCACTGGTGATAGTTGATGACTCATGTGTGTTGTTGCATTTGGCGATGAGGTAGGCGGTAGAAGTGTTGTTGGATAGCTTACGGACGGTGGAAGACTGTAAGTTGGAGTCGAGCAAACGGACGATGCAAGGCGACTTGTGTCGGCGGTTAATTGATGTGGTATCGTTGAATGATGAGAGGGATATAAATCTGAAAAATGGAGAAAAAAAAATTTTTGTTAAATTAAGCCTCCTCATATTCCGCCTGTGTGACAAACGGTTTTCTCTAAGGTTATAGAGTAGATGCCAAGTGGAGATTTTAAAGATTTTAAAGGGAGGGATTTAAGGGGTTGGGGGATTTGGAATCTTGATGGGGATCCAAAGGAAGCGGGGCTTAAGGAAGAGGATCAGAAGGAAGTGCCAAAGGAAGGGAATCCAAAAGTAGAAGATCTAAAGTTAGGGAATTAGAAGGAAGAGGTTCCAAAGGAAACAGGTCCCAAGGAATAGGAACAGAAGGAGGAAGTATCAAAGGAAGGGAATCCAAAAATAGAAGGTTTAAAGTTAGGAAATCAACCAAAGGAAGGGAATCCAAAAGTAGAGGGTCTAAAGTTAGGGAATCAGAAGAAAGAGCTGAAGAGGATTAGGAAGATGATTTAAGGAGTTGGATCAGAAGGAAGAGGATCTGGTACAAGACGTTCCAGAGGAAGAGGATTCAAAGGAACAGGATCAAGAGTTTCAAAGGAAGGGGATCAGATGCAAAAGGTACCAAAGGAAGAGGATCCAAAAGATCAGAAGGAACAGGATTAGAAGAGGTGTAAGGGATCAGGAGAGAGATCCTTAGGTAGAGGATTAGGAATAAAATTCAAATAAAGGCATCAAAAGGAAGAGCTTCAATAGAACAAAGAGAAGATTCCCCAAAATTAAAAAAAAAACCCTCCGAAAAAATGGAATCGAATATTTTTTGGCTTTCTAATAAAGTCCAAGAGAGAGAGGGATACGTGTCGTCAATTAATGATGCCGGTGTGTTTCCATGATCGAAATTTCCCTTCAAGCGGAAATTGCATAAGTGACTCAGCACATTTGACACAACACCGGTTCGAGGATGGTGTTTCTTGCATGCGGCTTTAAAACCGGTATACACATTGTAACGCTCATAAAATGACTAGCCCGATTGTTTCGATATCCCGTAGTGCCGAGAACGGCTTCCGGTAATTGTCCATCAAGTTTGCTCCTGTTTTAAACAAAACTTTCACAAAACCATTCAAGGACAATTTAAAATCTATTTAGAATGATTTTTGTTTCTCTCTCTCTCTCTCTATCAAGGACATTTATATTCAATTAGAAGTTAAATAGAATAATAATAATAATAATAATAATAGAAAATCAACTTACCGGGACTTGAGGAGAATACTGGATCTGGAAGACTTTGTCCATGATGTGGATGTGAATGTGTTGGTGGTAATGAAGCGCCAGAATGTGAATGTGGCGCTGCTGGTGGTGGATGAAGAACATAAGGTGTTGCTGAATAGGGAACTGAACTAACATAGCCACTTGATGTTGTCGATGATAATTGTTTGCGTAGTCTTGCTCTACGATTGCTGAACCATACTTGAATGCGAGCCTCAGTTAATTTTGTACGTTGTGCTAATTCTTCTCTTGTATAAATATCAGGATATTGTGTTCTTTCAAAAGCCCTTTCCAATTCATCTAATTGATGTGCTGTAAATGTTGTACGACTACGACGTTGTTTGCGCTTCAATGGAATTCCCGGTTCACTCTCACAATCGGATCCTGAACTTGTCTTTCCTAAAATTAATTATTAATTAGTTGTTTTTGATTTTAGTGATTTTTATTCACTAAAGAAATTTTCCTTTAGGATTTTTCAAAAATTATGTTTATAGGGATTTCCAAAAATTAATTTTCGCTTTTGGGTTTCTTCCAATATTAATAGTCTCTAAATTTTTTTTGGAAGTTTAATAACTCTTTGGGCTTGTTTAGAATAGCTTAAAATTTAATTTTAAAAGTCATTAGTTTAATTTAATTTACTATAAGGCACGTGTCCAATGCACACGTGATTTTTGAAGTTTGTTTCGGCAAAAAAAAGGGCTGAGAAAAAGAGAAGATAAAAACAAAAAAATTCAAGTCTACCGCAAATTAGTTGCAATCATTCATTCCGAGACTAATAAAAGGTTATGGAAAGTTGGAATTACTGGCCGGGGCATCGAGAACGTTTAAGCTACCGAAAGATATATAATTTTCTGTTTGATTTCCGAAGAAGCTATATAAAAGTAATCCACGTGTATATATTTATGAATCGAAACTTTTAATTTCGATGAAAAAATTCACTCAATTTTGAATCGCGCCCACCATTTAATTAATTTATCTCTTAATTTTTCTTTAAATTAGAAATTAGTAGTATTTTTTGTAATATTTTTAAAATCTTTTGCATCAATTTTATGGATGCGCAAATAAAAAATTATAAAATACAATTTTTTTAAATAATTTCGAATAAAATCAAAATTTTAATTATAAAAAAAGTGGAGGAAAATGTAAAGATTAATTTGTGTTATAAATTTTTTTGTAGACTAGAAAAAATGGTTTTCTCAAACGTATATGTGTGTGTGTGATACTTAACGCCCCGCGGTTATTTAAATGAATTCTCTTTTTAAAGTCCTTTCAGTGTTTTATTTTTTTTTTTTTATATAGAAGGTCGGCAACCTCACAGAACTATCGTCTTACTGAAGGAGTTCCCCCGCTCTTTTTCTTGCTTCTTAGGACCTTTCATCTTTGCCGACTAGCTACCCTCAAATGGTCTTACGATGAGCCCTCGTGGGTACACATTTCATTTGTCATGTCATGTGGTCTCTCTCTCTCTCTTTCTCAATCTTATAATTTGACTTTGATTATAAAAATATAATTAACAAATCATAGAATGAATACCAATATAGAAAACATGATTTACTCGATTGAAATTTTAGAAATCTTCTTAAGAGGTTATGCAAGGAGGACTGTAGAAATTATTTATTTTTGCTTATAGTTTGTAAAAAAAAATTGTATTTTTGTTATAATTTTCACGAAGAAAAATTTTTTTGAAGGTGGAAAATCAATATATTTCTACAGTAGAGGTGAAAAATTATTTTGAAGGTGGAAAATATTCTTAAAAGGTTGAAAATTATTTCAAAGGTGGAAAATTTATGCTGTTGAAGGGAAAATTAGGTGGAAAATTATCTCGAAAGGTGGTTAGAATTTTCACGAAAAATAATTTTTGAAGGTGGAAAATCAATATATTTCTACAGTAGAGGTGAAAAATTATTTTGAAGGTGGAAAATTTATGTTGTTCAAGGGAAAATTATTCTAATAGTGGAAAAATTTTCCAAAAAAATATGAAAAATTATTTTGTAGGTGGAAAATTATTTTCAGAATTAATTTTCAAAGGTGGAAAATTATTTTGCAGGTTAAATTATTTTCAAAGGTGGAAAATTAAAACGATGTGGAGAAAAAAAAGTAGCTTGAAGGTGGAAAATTATAACGTAGAAGGAAATGTTGATATCTTATAAAAGGTGGAAAATTAACTTGTAGGTCGAAAATGATTTTAAATTTCGCAGGTGGAAAATTATTTCATACAAAGGGAATTTTTCTTCGATGGAAAATTGTCTTGGAAGTAGAAAATAATTTTGAAGGTGGAAAAATTTGTACCAAAGTGGTAAATTATTTTATAGATGAAAAATAAATTTAAAAGTGGAAAATTTTTTAGAAGAAAAAAATTATTTTTCAAAAAAGTTGAAAAAATTGTAAAAACGAGTAAAAAATTTTTTTTTTGTTTTAATAAAAAAAAGCATTGTCAATTTTCTCCTTTGGACCACCAAGGAGCAATAACTTTCCCCGATTATCGACTGGCCTCGACAAGCTGGAAATCGACGAATGAATATATTAAATGCGTGTATTAATCACTCGTGTTCCCTCTGCGCTCTTTGGAAATTGCCGGCTTTGCCATATAAAAGCTGCAACGCTACTCAGTAGCACCTACGATCAAAGCAGGCTCTGTAATTTTCATGCCGCGCACACCTCACTCTCAGGTGCATATATATGCGGATATTCAACGCTTCGTATTTGAACGCCTAAAGAATAATGCTTTATATAATATACTCAATGTATAATATATATATATATACTTTTGCGTCAAGAAAAAATAAATATAGTCCCCCCTCTTTGTGATGTTTTGTGTATTAAGGAAAATTTTCTTGTAATTTTCAAAAAAAAAAACTACATATTTTAAAAGTGCGGAAAATTTAAGGAAAAACGAAAATTGCAGGTTGAAAAATTATTTTGAAGGTGGGAAATCTTGTAGATGTAAATTTTTTAAAAGTAGAAAATAATTTTGAAGGTGGGAAAATTTGTATCAAGGTGGAAAACTATTTTGTAGGTTGAAGAATTTTTTCCTAGACAATGAAAGTGGAAAAATTCGTATCAAGGTGGAAAATTATTTGGAAAGTTAATTATTCTGTAAGTGGAAAATTACATTAAAGATAAAAAATATCTTCTAGGTGGAAATTTTTTTTTTTCTTTAAAAGTAGAAAATAACTTTTAAGGTAGGAAAATTTGTATCAAGGTGGAAAACTATTTTGTAGGTTGGAAAATTTTTCTCCTAAACAATGAAATTGGAAAAATCGTATTTAAGGTGGAAAAATTCGTATCAAGGTGGAAATTTTTTTTCTTTAAAAGTAGAAAATAACTTTTAAGGTAGGAAAATTTGTATCAAGGTGGAAAATTATTTTGTAGGTTGGAAAATTTTCTCCTAAGCAATGAAAGTGGAAAAATCGTATTTAAGGTGAAAAAATTTGTATCAAGGTGTAAAATTATTTCGAAAGTTAATTATTCCATTAGTGGAAAATTACATTAAAAATAGAAAATATCTTCTAGGTGGAAAATTTTTTCTTTAAAAGCAGAAAATAACTTTGAAGGTAGGAAAATTTGTATCAAGGTGGAAAATTATTTTGTAGGTTGGAAAATTTTCTCCTAAGCAATGAAAGTAGAAAAATCGTATTTAAGGTGGAAAAATTCGTATCAAGGTGGAAAATTATTTGGAAAGTTAGTTATTCCATTAGTGAAAAATTACATTAAAGATAGAAAATATCTTCTAGGTGTAAAAATTTTTTCTTTAAAAGTAGAAAATAACTTTGAAGGTAGGAAAATTTGTATCAAGGTGGAAAATTATTTTTTAGGTTGGAAAATTTTCTCGTAAATAATGAAAGTGAAAAATTCGTATTATAGTGAAAAACGAGGTGGAAAATCATATTTTAGGTGTAAAATTCCCTAATGAAGGTGGAAAATTATCTCATAGGTTGTATTGAGATGGAAAAGTGAAAAATGTAAATTTTTTTTGAAATTTTTTTTTTTTTTTAACAACTCACCATCTCCAATTTTTGTTTCATCTTCAATGTCACGTCCCCGTAAAAGACGTGAAATAGCCGAAACACTTGGAGCACTTCCTCTATCGCACATTCCCTCTTTAATAAGTCTGTCTCTAATTTCCCATGAGAATGAACTTGGATTTTCTCGTTTATAATCTTCAATTCTCGATTCAACCTCAGGTGTTGCTACTCGTGGTTTACTTCCTCCAATAACACCAGGCCTAATACTTCCGGTTTCTTGATAGCGATTCAAAATTTTCGAAACACATCCATGTGATACTCTAAGTTGTCTGGAAATAAAAAAATAAATAAATTTTATTCAATATCCTTTTAAATTGTTTCTTTAATTATTAATTAAATAATTAATTATTATTATTAGTTAATTAAAAATTATAATTTCTTTTTTCTTACCTCGATATCACGCAAGGTCGAACGCCACTTCCGGCCATTTCGACAATTTGCTTTCTTATGTGATTTGGAAGGGGTCTTCCATTAATGAATACACCTCCTAATTGATTAACACGACCCTGTCCCGGTATCGATCCCAGATCTAATAGAAAAAAAAAAGAAAAGAAAATTTAATAAAAAATTTTTTGTTGTAAAAATTAGAATTTTTTTTTGTAAGCTAATAAAAGTATAATAATTTTGCATTTTAAAAAAAAAAGGAAAAAATGTTTCAAAGAAAAATAGACAAAATAAGGAGTAAAGAGGAGGTGGTGTGTGTGAGGGGTTTGGGGGGGGGGTGAAGTGAGAACAATAAATTTTGCGATCTAATGGTTTTTTTTTCTACTATAATCTAGCGGTTAACAAAATTGCCGCTACAAAACTAACGGGGAATTTATATCAGTTAGGCCTCGTCGTGAAACAATCTTATTTGCGAACTAAACTCTTGTCATATATATTTTCATATAATATATGTGTATATAAATACATAATTAAATAATAAATCAAAAATATCGAAATAAATTAAAACTATTGCAAACGATCGATAAATATAAAAAAATCGATTTATATCGCTATTTATCGATATGTATCGCAAAAATTGATATATCGCAGAAATCGATTTATATCGTAAAAATCGATATATCGCAGAAATCGATTTTATCGCTATTTATCCATATGTATCGCAGAAATCGATTTATGTCGCTATTTATCGATATGCATCGCAAAAATCGATTTATATCGTAAAAATCGATATATCGCAGAAATCGATTTATATCGCTATTTATCGATAAGTATAGCAAAAATCGATTTATATCGTAAAAATCGATATATCGCAGAAGTCGATTTATATCGCTATTAATCGATATGTATCGCAAAAATCGATTTATATCGTAAAAATCGATATATCGCAGAAATCGATTTATATCGCTATTTATCGATAAGTATAGCAAAAATCGATTTATATCGTAAAAATCGATATATCGCAGAAGTCGATTTATATCGCTATTAATCGATATGTATCGCAAAAATCGATTTATATCGTAAAAATCGATATATCGCAGAAATCGATTTATATCGCTATTTATCGATATGTATCGCAAAAATCGATATATCGCAGAAATCGATTTATATCGCTATTTATCGATATGTATCGCAAAAATCGATTTATATCGTAAAAATCGATATATCGCAGAAATCGATTTATATCGTAAAAATCGATATGTATCGCAAACATTGATTTATATCGTAAAAATTTATATATATCATAAAAATCTATATATATCGCTATTTATCGATGTGTATCGCAAAAATCGATAAATATAGATATAAATCGATATGTTTCGCAATTTTTCGATATATATCGTAAAAATCGATAAAAATAGCAAAAAAAAATCGATAAATATCGAAAAATTTGACAAAAAAAACTGCAAATTTGAATTTAAAATAACTGAAAACTGATAATTTTTTAAAAATATTTTTTAATTATACTTTTTTTTAAAAATCGCTTTCTCTCAAGTACGGCAAAAAAAAAATAAATAAACACACTGATTCTCATGGTTTTGATGAGGAAAGGGGAGGGAGGGGGGGGGGTGAGCAGACAATTTAGCAATAAAATTGGGAAATTATCGGATATCGTTTAGTTCAAAGTGATACAAGAAAGTATTAAAAGGAAAAAAAAAAAAAAAAAAAAAGTGAAACAGATTTTACTCGGTGATTCTTATATTGGGCAATAAATGACAATAATTAGAGATAGATATTTGTACTTTCGTCAAGAAATTCAGTTTTTTTTTCTTTTTTTTTTTTAATTTTAAACAAGAAAAAGAAAACGAGAGCGGACGACAAAAAGTTCAAAAAACGATTGCTTAAAATGGCGGAGTGTCATTATGTAATACTCCTATGCTTACGTGCGTCTTTGTGGCACCTGAAATAAATCGTCTGTAAACTCTTGCTCAATATTTGAAAAAAAAGAAAAAAAAAAAATTCTTTTACAAAAATTGAACAAATTACAGTGAAAATTTCTTTTCAAATCGAATTTTTATGTTTTTAATTTTATAATATTAAATTATACGGACGGGACAGACAGACAAAAAATTTAAATTTTTTTAAAATTGCGGAAATCGAAGAATTTTTCCTAGAAATTATTTCTTTTAAAGAAAAATTTTTGGGTAATATAAGAGCGAGATTACGTAAAAAAGATTTTTTTTAAAAAAAACTCAAATTTATAGGCAGTAAAAAAAAAAGATCATTGTCAAAAAAAAAATTGTGCAACGCGAACATTGTAAAAATATATAATTTTAAAAGGCCTTTTGAAGGTAATTTTGTCCCTTGAAATATTTTTTTCAGACATTTTTAAATATCCTAAAGTTTTTTTTTAGTACAATATGGTGTAAATGCGAAAATCATTTCAAAAGGGACATTTGCAAAATTTTTTTTGTTTTTTAATTAACAATTTATGAAAAATATAAAAATTTCTAAAAATTGAGAATGTATTTTTTTTTCATTTGCTAGAGACCAAAAAAAAAATGAGCTAAAAGGTAAAGTTTTGGAAATTTTTCTTAAAAGGGGGTCTCTCTCTCTCTCTTTGCGACAAGAAAGCTTATAGCAATATAATATAGCTTTTGCCTTTTCTTCAGTATTATGGAAAAAAGAATATTTTCTCAATTTATGACGGGGTCATTAATGTAAATGTTTCGGTCATTTCGACCATTTTCCAGGGCGTATGGTTCCCCCCGCAGGTAGAGTTATATATCAGTGCGTGTTGCCGCACGGTCAAAATTTCCCGGATTGTGTGTGCGCGCTTTTCAATGTACAAAAAGAAAAGGAAAAATTTTTTTTTTTTTTTTCTCGGGGGGCCCCTCCACACAAATCCCGCAATAAAATTCCCACGCGCCAAAAAAAAATTGCAAGAAGGGTCTTTAAAAACAGTTTTTTTTCTCTTCATTTTAAATCCAATGCAAACAATTTTTTTTTTTGCCATCCAAAAATAAGATATTTTACTAAAAAAAAAAAAAGTAATAAAATTTTTCGGAAAAATATAGAAAAAAATATTTAATCCTGAAAAAGGATTTTTTGAAAAAATTGTGGGAATTAAAAAAAAATGTTATAATAATGAAAAGAGAGGGAAATTTATTTATTTATCCCGCAGTCCATTTTGGACGATAAATAAATAATAATTGTAATAATAATAGAAAAAAATACTTAAAAGTAGAAATAATAAAAATTATAAAAAATAAAAAAAAGTAATAAAATTTGTACCTTGAAATGAATATCCGGTAAAGCATGGCCGCATCATCGAAAAATTAGTAGTGACCGTCATTTCACAATTTTCAAAGGCCACTGGCGCAGAATTGGTGATTTTTCTCCCCTTTCTTCTTTTTTTTTCAAAAAGAAAAACACAAATCCAAAAAAAAAAATGGGATATCTCCCACACCTTAAGTTCACGTTACACTTAATTTCCTTGTTTTTTTTTTTATCCCCCTTTAAATTTCGGGCACAAGTCTTCAAAATTTTCTTTCACTCTTCTCACCAAAAAAAAAAAAAAATCGAAATATTCTAAAAAGGTGACTTTTATATTTTTAAAATGCCACTAATATCCAGTTGTTTCTTTCTTTCTTTTTTTTTCGACTCCGAACTGAGCAGAGAATTTACACCGAACGAAATTCAGAGCCTGACTGAAGTATGAGAAGCGCGAACGTAAGGATCTAAAGTTTGTACCAAGGTTTTTGAAGCCACACCTCCGCGTAAATAATTCGATGGCTAAAAGTGGGGCCCAATGAATTTTTGTCTAAACGCCTCTGGTGAAAACAGGTTTTGTAAAGGTGTAAAATTATTGCGACCAATTGCAAAGAGATGAGGGCGTTAAATGGGAGGAGTAAACTTGTTAGGGGGCGATGGTAGAGGAGTGGGGGACGCTTACTCTGATGATCCACAAGTGTTGGGCGTACAGTACACGTATTATCGTATATATATATATATATATATGTATATGTACATAGGATATATTATTTCATTTTCCCGACGGAATCGCTTCCATTTTGCTGGCGAATGGATTCGCACCGCCTACGACAAATAATAATAATAATAATAATGACACTATGATTTAGAGGCTTTAGATCATGATTATTGGTTCAATGGCCTGGCTCTCAATCTCAATTTAGAATTACAAAAAAATTTGAATAATTTTTTTTTTCTTTCTTTACGATATATTTGTAATTTTTAATCAAAATCCGTCTGTTCGTCGTCCGTAATAAGTTAAAAATAAAATTGTCTATTTATTAGTGAAAAAAAAAACTCAAGAAAAATTATATTTAAAGTGGAAAAATTATATTTTCTATTTGGAAAAAATTGTCAAAAAATTTTTAAAGGTGGAAAATTGAATGTGAAGTACTTTATCGAGTTTGAAAATAATATTAAAAGTGGAAAATTTTCATGTTTGTATATTAAAACTTAAAAGTGGAAAATTAAAAATTATCGTGAAGGTGGGAAAATAAAATTATAGACGTGGAAACTTATTTTGTAATTGGAAAAACTATGTTGTAAATTTTTAAAGGTGGAAAATTAAACGAACAGTAGAAAATTATTAGGTGGAAAATCGCACATTACCAAGTAGAAAATTTTCATGTGTATAATAAAAGAAAGAAAATTATTTTCTAGCTGGAAACTTTTGTTAAATATATAAAGGTTGAAAATTGTAAGAGAAGTACAAATTTATCTACTTGGAAAATAATATATTAAAAGTGGAAAATTGAAAATTATATTGAAGGTGGGAAAATAAAATTGTAAGTGGAAAACTATTTCGTAGTTGGAAAATCTAAGTTATAAATTTTTAAAGGTGTAAAATTTAAACATAATGTTGAAAATTATTAGGTGGAAAATCGCATATTAAAAGTGGAAAATTGTATGGAAAGATGAAAATTATCTTGAAGGTAAAAAAAATAAAATTGTAGGTGGAAAACTATTTCGTAGTTAGAAAAACAAACTTGTAAATTTTTGTAGGTGGAAAATTGAACGAACAGTAGAAACATTATCTTGAAGGGAAAATAAAATTGTAGGTGGAAAACTATTTCGTAGTTGGAAAAACTCCCTTGTAATATAATTCATTAAAGATGGAAAATTGAACGAACAGTAGAAAATTAGGTGGGAAATCGCATATTAAAGGTGGAAAATTTTTGTGTGTATAATAAAAGGAAGAAAATTATTTAGATTGTGGAAAATTATATTTGCAATAGAAAAATTATTTTCTAGTTGGAAAATCTTGTTGAATATTTAAAGGTGGAAAATTAGATAAGAAATACAAATTTAACTAGTTGGAATATAGTATATTAAAAGTGGAAAATTTCATGGAAAGTTAAAAAATTATTTTAAAGGTAGGAAAATAAAATTTTAGGTGAAAAATTATTTTTCAAACCTTCTACGCCATTTTCTACATTCAATGTGATTTTTCAACGAGATAATTTTCCACCTATCAAGCGAATTGCAAAAAAAAATTTTCAACTACGAAATCATTTTCCACTTAAAATTTTATTTTCCTACCTTCAAAGATATAATTTTACACTAAGATAATTTTTAACCTTCATACAATATTTTCCACTTTCATTATATAAACGAAAAAAAATTTCCACC
Organism: Leptopilina boulardi; assembly: GCF_019393585.1. Classification (NCBI taxonomy): domain Eukaryota; kingdom Metazoa; phylum Arthropoda; class Insecta; order Hymenoptera; family Figitidae; genus Leptopilina; species Leptopilina boulardi. The sequence goes on from NW_026138025.1 coordinate 392,153, forward strand.
TTAAATATGATTTCCCACCTAATAATAATTTTCCACTTTTCGTACAATTTTCCATCTTTAAAAACTTAATAGAAAATTTTTTCAACTTCGCAATAGTTTTCCACATATATAATTTTATTTTCCCACCTTCAAGATAATTTTATACAAATATTTTCAACTTTCCATATAATTTTCCACTTTTAATACATACACGATAATTTTCGAATGATTTTTCAACTATAAATAAATTTGTACTTCTCTTTCAATTTTCCACCTTTAAATATTTACAACAAAATTTTCCAAATAGAAAATAATTTTTTTTACCTTAAATATAATTTTCTACTATAAAAATAATTTTCTTTTTTCATTATATACACGAAAATTTTCCACCTGATAATTTTCTACTTTTTGTTCAATTTTCCATGATTAAAAATTTATAAGTTAGTTTTTTCAACTACGAAATTGCAGTTTTCCACCTACAATTTTATTTTCTTACCTTCAAGATAATTTTCATCTTTCCATACAATTTTTCACTTTTAATATGCAATTTTCCACCTGATAATTTTCTACTTTTCGTTCAATTTTCCACCTTCAAAAAATTTACGAGTTCATTTTTTGGTAGCAAATTTTCTTGCATAATTTAGGAAAAATATTTTCAAACATAAATCTCTATTTAATGATGAAAAACTATTTTGTAGGTGGGAAATTCTCTTTTAATTCAATAAAAAATTTGTAGGTAGAAAATTTACTTTCTGGAAAATCCTATCGTTGGTGGAAATTTCGTTTCGTATATCTTGAAAGTAGAAAATTATCTAGATAGGCGAAAAAAATATTTTAGGAAAAAATTTTCTGGTAATTTACCAAAATAATATATGTTAAAAAGTGAAAAACTATATCTTTGAGGTGGGAAAATTGTTCCAAGGTAGGGAAAAATTATCTCGTAGTTGGAAAATTGTCTTGGAAATATGTATTAAAAGTTTGTCTAAAAAAAAAAAAATTGAAAATTATTTTTTCGTGAAAAATTCCATTATTTAAATGTGGAAAATCATATTGTAAGTGGAAAATTATTTAAAATGTGAAACTTTGTTTTTTGTATTGAGGTGAAAAACTATATATCGAAAATGGAAAAGTATCTAAAAAAAATTTCTTACATTATTTTCTACATTCTTGCGTTTATATATATATAGCTTTTCTTATTTTTTTTTTCAATAGAAAAAAAAGAATGTAATTACGATTTAGTTTTCTAAGAAAATAACCTTTTTTAAGTCTTCATTGTTGATTCCTCCTATAACCTTAATTTAAAAAACAAAAGTGTTTATATACTGAAATGGTATACGATTTCACTGTTTTTTTTTTTTTTTTTTTTTTTTTTATGACTTAAGGTCATGTTACACACCTATGAGTTTTTTTATGTGAGCGCAATGAAAATATATCATGTAAGATTATTCTTAAATGGACGTGAATTTTTCAATAATATTTTAGGAGATGAAACAGAGCATATTTATTTATGGATTTCTGGTATTTTTTTTATATTTAAAAAAAAAATTTTTTTTTGGTTATTGTTATTGATGAGATTTTTATTCGCGAGATATCTCTTGAACGGACAGAAATTTTAGAAAAATATTTTAGATTATTGAAGAGGACATATTTATCTAAGGCTCCGTGGTATTTATTTTATATTGAAAAAAAAAAATAATTATAAATTTTATTGATTGAACCTTGTGGTTTGAAAATATCTATGGTAAATGACCGACAAATATACAAAGTTTTGGATTTTCTTAAGATTTTTTATAAATGATAAAATATTTTGAAGAGAAATTTACAGGGATGATAAAGGGCTTCTTCATATAAAGATTCCTGGTTGTTTTGCATGATTTTGTTGAAAAAAGTTATTTATCAATTTTATTGATTGAACACGAACTGTGAAAATGGCGAGAGTTATCGATCGATATATAAGTAGATTTGAATTTCGTAAGATATCTTGTAAATGGTAAAATATTTAGGAAAGATATTTTCAGTAATAAAAAAAGGCATCTTCATAAAAGGATTTCTAGTTATTTTGTAAAACTTTGTTGAAAAAAATTTTGTTTATTATAAACATGTAATTATCAAGATTCTGGAATATGAGTTCAGCGCCTCTAGTGGGCATCGACGCAAGCGGTCGGTAAAACTACTAAAATAAATAAAAAGCAGTGAAATGTATTGAGTATTTTTTTATGCTGAACAAGATTTTTATGGTTAAATAATTTTTTGAACATCAGTCTTATAAATAAATTTATAAATAATTTGTTTTGCAAAAAATAAAATATGAAATTTATAACTTTAGTTTAAACGACTTGATGATATCCTAGAGGTCTGAAAATTTATGCACCTTTAGAACTGACAACCACACAATAATCCGTGGTTAATTTTTACATACATAACCAGGTTGTCGATGATGAGTATACTTATGGATCATCTCCGAAAATTCAGCTAGAATTTATTAATGGTTTTAGCATTCATATGTGAGGTTTGAGAAAATATTCTAACACTTGGACAACCAGGTCGCTGATGACGGATATACCTAGAGATCATCTTCGAGAATTTAGGTCTAAAATTTCGTTAATTTTGAAAAATTTATAAGTTTTTCATTTTTTGTTATAAGCAAAAATTTCAAGAGTGATTTTTGTCTTAGAATTACTTATTATATTTTAATTAAAAAAAATTTTTGAAATAAAAAATTAAAAAAACATTTTTTTTATACAAATTTTTTTTAACATTTTGGGACTAGTTGCATTGTATTTGTAGAATCTTAGACTATAAGAAACAGTCATAGAAAATCAATTTTTTGGTTGATAAGACCGTTTTCTCAGACCCAGTCACATATGATTGGCGAGATTTTTGTTTGAGAAGTTTTGTTACTAATTATTTATAAGACATTATATTATAGGTTATAGGTCAAATAGTAAAAACAATTTAAAAATTTTTTTCCTTTATTATAACATATTTAAGTGTCCATTAACACTTACATATTACAAATCAAATAGTGAAAATTTTCCGCAAGATTATAAAAAACCAATTTTAATCAAATAAAGTAAAATATTCATGGAAGCTTAATGCCATTCCAACATAATCAAAAAGGATTCTATGATTTTTTCAAATTTATTTTTCATGCTGCTTATGAGACATGAATTTTCTAACATTTCAGAATTCAATTTTTTTTAAATTTTTAATGATTATAAATTTAATTTTTTTTTAAATATATCAATTAAATAATATTTTTAAAATTATTTTCACGTCAATTTTTCAGTTATTCGATGCAAAAATTCCAGAAAAATAATTTTCTATATTTTTTCAATTTAAACAATCGAATTTTATTTTTAAATCTGTACCCTTTTATTTTTTTGAAATTTTAAAACTTTTTAAAAATTCCGAAAATATTTACAAAATGTTTCAAATTTTTCAAAAAAAAGTCGACTTATACAGTTTAAAAAATAAAATTTTAATGGAATTATTTAAGTGAATTATTTTTCTGGAATTTCTGCATCAAATTTTAGAAAGGTTCTCGTAAAAAATCATAATTTTAAAAAAGCTTTTAATGTTGTATTTTTAAAAAAATGTTATATGAATTCAAAAAGAAAAAATCACTGAAATTTGTATCTTGCAACATAATCAAAAAGGATTCTATGATTTTTTCAAATTTGTTTTTCATGCTGCTTATGAGATTTGAATTTTCTAAAATTTCAGAATTCAATTTTTTTTTATTTTTAATGATTATAAATTTAATTTTTTTTTTAAATATATGTGACCTGGACAGTTAAAAGGGACCTTTTGTCCGAAAAAATTAATTTTTTATTGATTGGTGATTCTGATAGAGAAAACTTTTTTTTATCAGAATCACCAATCAATAAAAAATTAATTTTTTCGGACAAGAGGTCCCTTTTAACTGTCCAGGTCATATATCAATTAAAAAATATTTTTAACATTATTTTCACGTTAATTTTTCAGTTATTCGATGCAAAAATTCCAAAAAAATAATTTTCTATATTTTTTCAATTTAAACAATCGAATTTTATTTTTAAATCTGTACCCTTTTATTTTTTTGAAATTTTAAAACTTTTTAAAAATTCCGAAAATATTTACAAAATGTTTCAAATTTTTCAAAAAAAAGTCGACTTATACAGTTTAAAAAATAAAATTTTAATGGAATTATTTAAGTGAATTATTTTTCTGGAATTTCTGCATCAAATTTTAGAAAGGTTCTCGTAAAAAATCATAATTTTAAAAAAGCTTTTAATGTTGTATTTTTAAAAAAATGTTATATGAATTCAAAAAGAAAAAATCACTGAAATTTGTATCTTGTAAACATTTTGAAAAAATTTTTTGTAAAAAATCATAGATCCCCTTTGGGTAAGGTACAAATAATAATAATAATATTGTATTACGCTACTGTTTAGAATTGAGCCTCCCAATTCTATATACGGGCGATTCACGATTCGCCGCCAACTCATCCCCGTGTACCTGCTCAGCGGCAAATTTTCGTCCCCGTATGTTCCCCCACTACCGGCCGTACTGTACCCCTCCGTTCAGTCTGACTGCATGTTTTTTTTTTTTTTTTTTTTTTGAAAACAATTGAATTTTCTTTGATTTTGAATTGAAATTTTGGATAATAATTTAATTTTAAATGATTTTTAATTGAAATTTTGGGTAACAATTGAATTTTATTTTAAATTAAAAATTTTTGAAAATAATTAAATTTTCTTTGATTTTGAATTGAAACTTTGGATAATAATTGAATTTTAATTGATTTTGAATTGAAATTTTGGGTAACAATTGAATTTTATTTGACTTTAAATTGAAAATTTTTGAAAATAATTCAATTTTATTGCGATATTTTTTTAAAATTATAAACAACTGTTAAATTTCATAAAAATTTTATTTGAAAAATAATTTTGAAATAATTGAATTTGTGATGAATTTCATTAAAATTATTAAAAATAATTAATTTAATGAAGAATTATTTTAGTTCAAAATTTGTTAAATAATTGAATTGAAGAAAATCTGAAGAAGATCTACATTTTATACTAAAAAAATGTATTTTATTAAAATTTTTTTTTTAATGTAAAAAAAAGTCGAAAAAATTGCGGTCTGACTGAACGGAGGGGTACAGTACGGCCGGTAGTGGGGGAACATACGGGGACGAAAATTTGCCGCTGAGCAGGTACACGGGGATGAGTTGGCGGCGAAAAGTGGTCTGCCCCTATATACACATACATATGGTTGCTTAACTAATATTGACTTCGCGCATTTTTACTCCTGTCCCTCTGCCGTTCGGTTTCCCTGGTTATTTGCATTTCTCTTTCCCTCTCACGTTCTCTTTCCCTTTCTCTTTCACGTTCTCTATCTCTATCTCTTTCTCTCTCTAAATTACGTAGGTTTAATTTTACTATATTCATTTCCTTGTCCAGGTCATTCATTCTTCTCTCCAATCTCTCGAACTTTCTATGTGGCTAAAACAAATAATTAAACAAATATTATTGACTTCATATTTATTCGAAATAAAAAAAAAGTTTTACTAAAAAAACAACTTTTGTTTTAAAATTATTATTTATTGTTTCTAGAGGCTACCAAAAAGAAATTTGTAATTTTTTGCGGCGCCCTCATTCACAGTATTATAATACTTAGTATTTTTAAAATTATTTCTCGTTATTTTTTGAAGAAAAAAAATGTTTTCAAAACAAACAAATATATTATTGAAATAATAAAACTAGATTTAAACATAAGTAAGAAAAATTCTGGTTTGGCGTAAAATTCCCAAATAAATGCCGGTTAGTAGATACTCTCACTGAAAGAAAATATTTACTAAATTCCAATAATTACAATAGAATTTTTAGTAAATATTTTTCAATTTAGGGAGAAAGTGTCAAAATAAGAAGTGTTGGTATAAAAAGTAAAAAATATATTTCAATTTTAAATAATTTTTTTTTCAAATCGTAGTGAATATTTATGAACTTTAATAAAAAAAATTAAAATTCTACAAACTGTTTGCTAAGATTTTTATTTTTTTTGTTTGCTATTTTCTATATCAATATTTCACATTTTGACACGTACCGTCGACCCTTTAAATTCGGCCGATAAATTTTATAGGTTACAATAAACACTTAAACACCGTTCGCAAAATTTTGCGCATTTTTTAAAATTAAAAAAAATAATAAAATTTTTAAAAATTATTTTTTTTTCATTTTTTATAGTGAAATATGATTTAAGGTTTCAAAAAAATGAAAAAAAATAATTTTTAACAATTTTTTTCCTTTTTTTTGAGCCCGAAATCATATTTCACTATGAAAAATGAAAAAAAAAATTTTTTTTTAAATTTTCAAAAATGCGCAAAAACCTGCGCGCGTTATTTAAATGTTTTTTTAAATCTGTAAAACTTATCGGCCCACTCTAAATTTTTTCGCAAAATCTTAGTATTTCCAGGTATGTTTAAAAAAAATCATATTCAAATTAAAAAAAATAAATTTGTTTATAAAAAATTGTTTTTTTTAATAAAAAAAGAAAAAAAATTTTTTGTTAATATTATTGAAAAGTAAAAGAAAAACTGAAACTTTTCCTCTCTTAGCAAAAATTGAAAAAATACATTTTTTCGAATTATCAGTCATTGAAAATAGGTCTACATTGAAAAAACTGAAATTATGAAAATTCATAACTCGAAAATTTTTTAAAAAAAATAGGTATCCCTTTTTTTACTACAGAACAAGAAAAAAATATATTTGCCCAAATTTAAAGGGTCGACGGAAATCTCACGTGAAATCGCCTATACTTTCTTTCAGCGATAAAAAAGAAACGGCACTACAGATGGCACAGCAAAAAATACAAATTTTACACTTTAACTTTGACGATCTCTGAAAACAGTAAACACTTATTTACAAGAAAAAGATTATTATTTTGTTTAGTTAAAATATTATATTTTCAAGTGTAAAAAGTTTGTATTAAATGAACAATAAAGCTACAAACCATTTGTTGCGACGTTTGCTGATATTTTGATAAGTGCGACGACTGCTGTTGCATTGGATACTGTAACGGTTGCTGTTGCAGTGGAATCTGTGTCGCATCCTGTTGCAACGGAAAGTGCGATGGTTGCTTTTGTACTGCATACTGCAACGGTTGCTGGTGCAGTGGAAACTGTAACGGTTGCTGTTGCGGTGAAAACTGTGACTGTTGCGGTGGAAATTGCGATGGTTGCTGTGGTGGAGGAAAGTGCGATTGTTGCTGTGGCGGTAGAAACTGTGACAGTTGCAACTGTGATGGTTCCTGTTGCGGAGGAAACTGTGACGCTTGCTGTTGCACTGCATACTGCAACGATTGCTGTTGCAGTGAAAACTGTGACGGTTGCTGTGGCGGTGAAAAGTGTGACGGTTGCTGTTGCGGTGGAAACTGTGACGGTTGTTGCGGTGGAAACTGTGACGGTTGCTGTTGCAGCGGAATCTGTGCTGGTGCCTGATTTAGCGGAGTTTGTGGTGGTGGCTGCTGTTGCGGCGAAAATTGTGCTGGTGCCTGATGTAGCGGAGTTTGTGGTGGTGGCTGCTGTTGCGGCGAAAATTGTGGTGGTTGTGGAATTCCATTGGGGTTGATGGACGGTGAACCATCCTGCTTCAATAATTGAAAACAAAATCATTGTTTAAACCAGTTTTCAATTGAAAATTCAATAAGATTCAATTGTCTAAATTTTTAAAAATATTTCACTTCTTTAAAATAAATGTTTCAATTAATAATCTCCTGAAATTCAATTATTTTCAAAAAATTTAACAATTGCTCTTCCAGAACTCAATTATTTCAAAAAATTTCAATTTTCAATTTTTTTTGGGTACTAATTATTTCTAATAAGTTTAATTAAGTTTTTCAAAAATTTAACGTTTTTTAATTACTAATTTTTTTAAATTTAATTTTTATTTATATAATTTTTAAAAAATTTCAATAAATTAAGTTCATTAAAATTTTAATTGAAAATTTCTAAGATCGAAAATTTAAATATTAAAACATTTTTCAAATAAAAATTCTCTATAATTAAATTATTTTTAAAAATTGAATAACCCGATTAAAAAAGGGCATATAATCCATTTGAATTACATTAGTTATATGCCCTTTTTTGATCCGGTAGACCAATTTTATTTAAAATTCTTCGCTAAATTAATTTTTATTAATTACATTAATAAAAAAATTATCGCATATTTTTCTTTAAAATATTCTTATTGAGGAATTAATAAATTTTATGTAATATCTAATAACAAAATATTTAGTATAATAAAATATTTATCAAGTAATAATAATAACATAATATTTTAAAATTGACTACTGCGACTTACGTTTGAAGATGGTTCTCCCTTGGATTTTCTACTGCCACTACGCCTTGTGTGCATCGTGAATTAAAAAAACTACAAAAAAATTTCTGTATTAATTATTTGATAGAAAAAAATTGGGAAGTTAGATATTTTAAAGATAACACTTTTAAGAGCGTAAAAACCTGCAATAAAATTTTTCACGACTTTTATTTTTTTATTAGTTAATTCTATTATATTTCATCTGAAGTCCTTTCATCCTATTTTTAAAAAAATCTGATATTTCGTAATAATGAATATTAATATCTGTATGTATTATATAATATCTATATATTATCTGTATATCCGCGTGAAAATCGAAGTATGGGAAAAAACCATCAAAAGCCAGCAAAGTTAGGGAAAAATTTTTAACCAAACTTATCAGATTTTTCGCAAACATTGGAAAAAACTCAAGCCTAAGAAGAAATAATTTTTTCTCATTTTTTTACTTTTTAAAATTAGTTTTTCAAAAAAACGGAAAAATTAGGAAAAATTCGGGGCCTAGAAAAATTCATTTTTTTCATTTTTTACTTTACAAAAATTAGTTTTTCAAAGTAGGGGAAAATTTGGGATAAATTCGGGGCCAAGAAAAATTAATTTTAGAAAGTAAAAAAAAAGGAGAAATGAATTTTTCTTGGCTCCGAATTTTCCCGTACTTTGAAAAACTAATTTTAAAAAGTAAAAAATGAAAAAAATGAATTTTTCTTGACCGCGAATTTTTCCCAAATTTTCCCGTACTTTGAAAAACTAATTTTAAAAAGTAAAAAATGAAAAAAAATTAATTTTTCTTGTCCCCGAATTTTCCCAAATTTTCCCGTACTTTGAAAAACTAATTTTAAAGAGTAAAAAATAAAAAAAAATTGAATTTTTCTTGGCCCCAAATATTCACAAATTTTCCCGTACTTTGAAAAACTAATTTTAAAAAGTAAAAAATAAAAAAAAATGAATTTTTCTTGGCCCCAAATATTCACAAATTTTTCCGTACTTTGAAAAACTAATTTCAAAAAGTAAAAAATGAAAAAAAATGAATTTTTCTTGTCCGTGAATTTTATCAAAATTTTCCAGTACTTTGAAAGACAAATTTTTAAAAGTAAAAAAATGAGAAAAAATTAATTTTTCTTGGCCCCGATTTTTCCCAAATTTTTCCGTACTTTGAAAAACAAAGTTTTAAAAGTAAAAAAAATGAGAAAAAATGAATTTTTCTTGGCCCCGAATATTCACAAATTTTTCCGTTTTTATTTCATAGAAATAAAAATTTTACGAATTTTTAAATTGACGTTTCAGGAAATTATTTTATTTTTCTATCAATGTTATAATTCATGATATGTAATAGACTAGCACAAGCTATAAAATAATGTTTTTATTGTCAAAAAATCATTTTTTTGTTCTTGAGTAGAAACATTTAGAATACTATTTAATTCCAGAAATAATAACTCTGAACTATTCCTCAACAAACCAAACCTAATTCTTAATTTTACAAATTCAACATTTTTTGAGAAATTTCCTGTTATCTAAAGTTGTAGAGGTAAAATATATTTTTGAATTTTTAAAAATTACCAAAATAAGTTTTTTTGAAAAAAAATAGAAGAAAATAAAAATCATATGGATAAAAACTTTTTTCTGAATTTATAAATTTAATTTTCCAGATTATGGTTTAATTATTTTTCTAAAGAAAAATAATTTTTTTTGTGTTTGAGTTGAAACATTTAGAATAATATTTACTTCCAGAAATAATAACTCTGAACTATTCCCCAACAAACTAACCTAATTCTTAATTTTACAAATTCAACATTTTTTGAAAAATTTCCAGTTATCTAAAGTTGTAGAGGTAAAATATATTTTTGAATTTTTAAAAATTACCAAAATAAGTTTTTTTAGAAAAAATTTGAGGTAGATAAAAATCATAGAGATGAAACCTTTTTTCCGAATTTATAAATTTAATTTTCAAGATTATGGTTTAATTATTTTTCTGAATAAAAATAATTTTTTTTGTGCTTGAGTAGAAACATTTAGAATAATATTTAATTCCAGAAATAATAACTCTGAACTATTCCTCAACATACCCAACCTAATTCTTAATTTTACAAATTCAACATTTTTTGAAAAATTTCCTGTTATCTAAAGTTGTAGAGGTAAAATATTTTGTTTTAAATTTTTAAAAATTACCAAAATAAGTTTTTTTAGAAAAAATTTGAAGTAAATAAAAATCATAGGGATGAAACCTTTTTTCTGAATTTATAAAATTAATTTTCAAGATTATGGTTTAATTATTTTTCTAAATAAAAATAATTTTTTTTGTGCTTGAGTAGAAACAATTAGAATAATATTTAATTCCAGAAATGATAACTCCGAATTATTCCTCAAAAAAATAACCTAATTTTTACTTTTACAAATTCAAAATTTTTTGAAAAATTTGCATTTATATAAAGTCGTAGAGGTAAAATATATTTTTGAATTTTTAAAAATTACCAAAATAAGTTTTTTTGAAAAAAAATAGAGAAAATAAAAATCATATGGATAGAACCTTTTTTCTGAATTTATAAATTTAATTTTCAAGAATATGGTTTAATTATTTTTCTAAATAAAAATAATTTTTTTTGTGCTTCAGTTGAAACATTTAGAATACTATTTAATTCCAGAAATGATAACTCTGAACTATTCCTCAACAAACCTAACCTAATTCTTAATTTTACAAATTCAACATTTTTTGAAAAATTTGCATTTATATAAAGTCGAAGAGGTAAAATATTTTTTTTTGAATTTTTAAAAATTACCAAAATAAGTGTTTTAAGAAAAAATTTGAAGTAAATAAAAATCATAGGGATGAAACCTTTTTTCTGAATTTATAAATTTAAATTTCAAGATTATGGTTTAATTATTTTTCTGAATAAAAATAATTTTTTTTGTACTTGAGTAGAAACATTTAGAATAATATTTAATTCCAGAAATGATAACTCTGAATTATTCCTCAACAAACTAACCTAATTCTTAATTTTACAAATTCAACATTTTTTGAAAAATTTCCTGTTATCTAAAGTTGTAGAGGTAAAATATATTTTTGAATTTTTAAAAATTACCAAAATAAGTTTTTTTAGAAAAAATTTGAGGTAGATAAAAATCATAGAGATGAAACCTTTTTTTTGAATTTATAAATTTAATTTTCAAGAATATGGTTTAATTATTTTTCTAAATAAAAATAATTTTTTTTGTGCTTCAGTTGAAACATTTAGAATAATATTTAATTCCAGAAATGATAACTCTGAACTATTCCTCAACAAACCTAACCTAATTCTTAATTTTACAAATTCAACATTTTTTGAAAAATTTGCATTTATATAAAGTTGTAGAGGTAAAATATTTTGTTTTAAATTTTTAAAAATTACCAAAATAAGTTTTTTTAGAAAAAATTTGAAGTAAATAAAAATCATAGGGATGAAACCTTTTTTCTGAATTTATAAAATTAATTTTCAAGATTATGGTTTAATTATTTTTCTAAATAAAAATAATTTTTTTTGTGCTTGAGTAGAAACAATTAGAATAATATTTAATTCCAGAAATGATAACTCCGAATTATTCCTCAAAAAAATAACCTAATTTTTACTTTTACAAATTCAAAATTTTTTGAAAAATTTGCATTTATATAAAGTCGTAGAGGTAAAATATATTTTTGAATTTTTAAAAATTACCAAAATAAGTTTTTTTGAAAAAAAATAGAGAAAATAAAAATCATATGGATAGAACCTTTTTTCTGAATTTATAAATTTAATTTTCAAGAATATGGTTTAATTATTTTTCTAAATAAAAATAATTTTTTTTGTGCTTCAGTTGAAACATTTAGAATACTATTTAATTCCAGAAATGATAACTCTGAACTATTCCTCAACAAACCTAACCTAATTCTTAATTTTACAAATTCAACATTTTTTGAAAAATTTGCATTTATATAAAGTCGAAGAGGTAAAATATTTTTTTTTGAATTTTTAAAAATTACCAAAATAAGTGTTTTAAGAAAAAATTTGAAGTAAATAAAAATCATAGGGATGAAACCTTTTTTCTGAATTTATAAATTTAAATTTCAAGATTATGGTTTAATTATTTTTCTGAATAAAAATAATTTTTTTTGTACTTGAGTAGAAACATTTAGAATAATATTTAATTCCAGAAATGATAACTCTGAATTATTCCTCAACAAACTAACCTAATTCTTAATTTTACAAATTCAACATTTTTTGAAAAATTTCCTGTTATCTAAAGTTGTAGAGGTAAAATATATTTTTGAATTTTTAAAAATTACCAAAATAAGTTTTTTTAGAAAAAATTTGAGGTAGATAAAAATCATAGAGATGAAACCTTTTTTTTGAATTTATAAATTTAATTTTCAAGAATATGGTTTAATTATTTTTCTAAATAAAAATAATTTTTTTTGTGCTTCAGTTGAAACATTTAGAATAATATTTAATTCCAGAAATGATAACTCTGAACTATTCCTCAACAAACCTAACCTAATTCTTAATTTTAGAAATTCAACATTTTTTGAAAAATTTGCATTTATATAAAGTCGTAGAGGTAAAATATTTTTTTTTGAATTTTTAAAAATTACCAAAATAAGTGTTTTTAGAAAAAATTTGAAGTAAATAAAAATCATAGGGATGAAACCTTTTTTCTGAATTTATAAATTTAATTTTCAAGAATATGGTTTAATTATTTTTCTAAATAAAAATAATTTTTTTTGTACTTGAGTAGAAACATTTAGAATAATATTTAATTCCAGAAATGATAACTCTGAATTATTCCTCAACAAACTAACCTAATTCTTAATTTTACAAATTCAACATTTTTTGAAAAATTTCCTGTTATCTAAAGTTGTAGAGGTAAAATATATTTTTGAATTTTTAAAAATTACCAAAATAAGTTTTTTTAGAAAAAATTTGAGGTAGATAAAAATCATAGAGATGAAACCTTTTTTCCGAATTTATAAATTTAATTTTCAAGAATATGGTTTAATTATTTTTCTAAATAAATATAATAATTTTTTTTGTGCTGCAGTTGAAACATTTAGAATAATATTTACTTCCAGAAATAATAACTCTGAACTATTCCTCAACAAACCTAACCTAATTCTTAATTTTACAAATTCAACATTTTTTGAGAAATTTCCTGTTATCTAAAGTTGTAGAGGTAAAATATATTTCTGAATTTTTAAAAATTACCAAAATAAGTTTTTTTGAAAAAAATAGAAGAAAATAAAAATCATAGAGATGAAACCTTTTTTCTGAATTTATAAATTTAATTTTCAAGAATATGGTTTAATTATTTTTCTAAATAAAAATAATTTTTTTTGTGCTTCAGTTGAAACATTTAGAATACTATTTAATTCCAGAAATGATAACTCTGAACTATTCCTCAACAAACTAACCTAATTCTTAATTTTACAAATTCAACATTTTTTGAAAAATTTCCTGTTATCTAAAGTTGTAGAGGTAAAATATATTTTTGAATTTTTAAAAATTACCAAAATAAGTTTTTTTGAAAAAAATAGAAGAAAATAAAAATCATAAGGACACAGAAAATTAAAAGGCATTAAAATAAGCTGCAACGCTTATTATTTTAATCCAATTTTGCTTATTTTAATACCAAAATGGATTAAAATAAGCAAAATTGGATTAAAATAATAAGCGTTGCAGCTTATTTTAATGCCTTTTAATTTTCTGTGGATGAAACCTTTTTTCTGAATTTATAAAATTAATTTTCAAGATTATGGTTTAATTATTTTTCTAAATAAAAATAATTTTTTTTGTGCTTCAGTTGAAACATTTAGAATAATATTTACTTCCAGAAATAATAACTCTGAACTATTCCTCAACAAACCTAACCTAATTCTTAATTTTACAAATTCAACATTTTTTGAGAAATTTCCTGTTATCTAAAGTTGTAGAGGTAAAATATATTTCTGAATTTTTAAAAATTACCAAAATATGTTTTTTTGAAAAAAATAGAAGAAAATAAAAATCATAGAGATGAAACCTTTTTTCTGAATTTATAAATTTAATTTTCAAGAATATGGTTTAATTATTTTTCTAAATAAAAATGATTTTTTTTTGTGCTTCAGTTGAAACATTTAGAATACTATTTAATTCCAGAAATGATAACTCTGAACTATTCCTCAACAAACCTAACCTAATTCTTAATTTTACAAATTCAACATTTTTTGAAAAATTTGCATTTATATAAAGTCGTAGAGGTAAAATATGTTTTTTTGAATTTTTAAAAATTACCAAAATAAGTGTTTTTAGAAAAAATTTGAAGTAAATAAAAATCATAGGGATGAAACCTTTTTTCTGAATTTATAAATTTAAATTTCAAGATTATGGTTTAATTATTTTTCTGAATAAAAATAATTTTTTTTGTACTTGAGTAGAAACATTTAGAATAATATTTAATTCCAGAAATGATAACTCTGAATTATTCCTCAACAAACTAACCTAATTCTTAATTTTACAAATTCAACATTTTTTGAAAAATTTCCTGTTATCTAAAGTTGTAGAGGTAAAATATATTTTTGAATTTTTAAAAATTACCAAAATAAGTTTTTTTAGAAAAAATTTGAGGTAGATAAAAATCATAGAGATGAAACCTTTTTTCTGAATTTATAAATTTAATTTTCAAGAATATGGTTTAATTATTTTTCTAAATAAAAATGATTTTTTTTTGTGCTTCAGTTGAAACATTTAGAATACTATTTAATTCCAGAAATGATAACTCTGAACTATTCCTCAACAAACCTAACCTAATTCTTAATTTTACAAATTCAACATTTTTTGAAAAATTTGCATTTATATAAAGTCGTAGAGGTAAAATATGTTTTTTTGAATTTTTAAAAATTACCAAAATAAGTGTTTTTAGAAAAAATTTGAAGTAAATAAAAATCATAGGGATGAAACCTTTTTTCTGAATTTATAAATTTAAATTTCAAGATTATGGTTTAATTATTTTTCTGAATAAAAATAATTTTTTTTGTACTTGAGTAGAAACATTTAGAATAATATTTAATTCCAGAAATGATAACTCTGAATTATTCCTCAACAAACTAACCTAATTCTTAATTTTACAAATTCAACATTTTTTGAAAAATTTCCTGTTATCTAAAGTTGTAGAGGTAAAATATATTTTTGAATTTTTAAAAATTACCAAAATAAGTTTTTTTAGAAAAAATTTGAGGTAGATAAAAATCATAGAGATGAAACCTTTTTTTTGAATTTATAAATTTAATTTTCAAGAATATGGTTTAATTATTTTTCTAAATAAAAATAATTTTTTTTGTGCTTCAGTTGAAACATTTAGAATAATATTTAATTCCAGAAATGATAACTCTAAACTATTCCTCAACAAACCTAACCTAATTCTTAATTTTACAAATTCAACATTTTTTGAGAAATTTCCTGTTATCTAAAGTTGTAGAGGTAAAATATATTTTGGAATTTTTAAAAATTACCAAAATAAGTTTTTTTAGAAAAAATTTGAGGTAGATAAAAATCATAGAGATGAAACCTTTTTTCCGAATTTATAAATTTAATTTTCAAGAATATGGTTTAATTATTTTTCTAAATAAAAATAATTTTTTTTGTGCTTCAGTTGAAACATTTAGAATAATATTTACTTCCAGAAATAATAACTCTGAAGTATTCCTCAACAAACCTAACCTAATTCTTAATTTTACAAATTCAACATTTTTTGAAAAATTTGCATTTATATAAAGTCGTAGAGGTAAAATATATTTTTGAATTTTTAAAAATTACCAAAATAAGTTTTTTTGAAAAAAGTAGAAGAAAATAAAAATCATAAGGACACAGAAAATTAAAAGGCATTAAAATAAGCTGCAACGCTTATTATTTTAATCCAATTTTGCTTATTTTAATACCAAAATGGATTAAAATAAGCAAAATTGGATTAAAATAATAAGCGTTGCAGCTTATTTTAATGCCTTTTAATTTTCTGTGGATGAAACCTTTTTTCTGAATTTATAAAATTAATTTTCAAGATTATGGTTTAATTATTTTTCTAAATAAAAATAATTTTTTTTGTGCTTGAGTAGAAACAATTAGAATAATATTTAATTCCAGAAATCATAACTTCGAATTATTCCTCAAAAAAATAACCTAATTTTTACTTTTACAAATTCAACATTTTTTGAAAAATTTGCATTTATATAAAGTCGTAGAGGTAAAATATATTTTTGAATTTTTAAAAATTACCAAAATAAGTTTTTTTGAAAAAAATTAGAGAAAATAAAAATCATATGGATAGAACCTTTTTTCTGAATTTATAAATTTAATTTTCAAGATTATGGTTTAATTATTTTTCTAAATAAAATTAATTTTTTTTTGTGCTTGAGTTGAAATATTTAGAATAATATTTAATTCCAGAAATAATAACTCTGAACTATTTCTCAACAAACCTAACCTAATTCTTAATTTTACAAATTCAACATTTTTTGAAAAATTTTCATTTATATAAAGTTGTAGAGGTAAAATATATTTTTGAATTTTTAAAAATTACCAAAATAAGTTTTTTTGAAAAAAAATAGAAGAAAATAAAAATCATATGGATAAAACCTTTTTTCTGAATTTATAAATTTAATTTTCCAGATTATGGTTTAATTATTTTTCTAAAGAAAAATAATTTTATTGTGTTTGAGTTGAAACATTTAGAATAATTTTTAATTCCAGAAATGATAACTCTGAATTATTCCTCAACAAACTAACCTAATTTTTACTTTTACAAATTCAACATTTTTTGGGAAATTTGCATTTATATAAAAAAATGAGAAAAAATTAATTTTTCTTGGCCCCAATTTTTTCCAAATTTTCCCGTACTTTGAAAAACAAATTTTTAAAAGTAAAAAAATGAGAAAAAATTAATTTTTCTAGGCCCCCAATTTTTCCCAAATTTCCCCGTACTTTGAAAAACTAATTTTAGAAAGTAAAAAATTGAGGAAAAATGAATTTTTATTGTCCGCGAATTTTTCACAAATTTTCCCGTACTTTGAAAAACTAATTTTAAAAAGTAAAAAATGAATAAAATTGAATTTTTCTTGGCCCCGAATATTCACAAATTTTTCCGTACTTTGGAAAACTAATTTTAAAAAGTAAAAAATATATTTTTAAGGTTATATATCTAACCGACCTCAATTAATTTGTATATGAATATTTTAAAAATTAAAAAATTACTTACATTATATTTAATTATTAAACGCACAACGGCTTCCAGAGAGGCACTAAAACGCTGGATAAAACTGAACACGTGCTAAAGTAGAGAGAACAAATATGGGAAAAAGAAAAAAAAATTTTTAAATTAATTATCCGAAAATGGAAATAGAAAATAGAAAACAAAATATGATTATTGAGTGAAACTCATATCATCTTTTGTTTTCAATTTTACACTCACATTAAATTGATTTAATTTAATAAGAATAAAAAGGCAATATTACTTACGGATTAAAAGTGTAGACAGTCCAAAGAAAACTGAGAGTGTGAGATATTCATCGAAAATCACTATTGCCGTTGATGAGACGCGTGCCGCAGTGGAAAGGGAAGTGAGTGAGAGAGAAAGCTATACAATAATATACAGCACGTAAGCTTTAGAAAGAAGACCGGCCGGCAAGTTTGTTTTGATGTGACAAACGTTTAATAATTGACGCGTTCAAACTTGAAAGGTCGTAACATATACGGTTTTTTCAATTTAAGAACATATCAATATTTTCACAGTGAATTGTGACAGTGTCAACAGAGACTGGAGGATTATTATTTATTTTGTGTTGTGATAAAGTGCAAAATGGAAAAATCAAAAAAAGGACAGGAGACAAAAAAGGAACAATTAAACAAGTGTAACAAGAGGAAGAGTGGAAAATATAGAACAAGTGGAAGGAGATTGTCGATGACAAAAGCAGCAAGAATAAGGTCAGTAATTCTTAATGTAATTAATTATAATTTTCATTAATTGTTTCTGTATCGAAAGGCAATTTCTGCTTTGTTTACTAAGGTGAAAAATACGTTATTGGTTAAGAAAATATAACAGTTATGTAAAATAAATTTAAGCTTAAATATATTGTCTACAAATATTTAATTATCAGATAAATTTATTTTCCAAATGTCATTGGTTTTAACCTTACTAACAAAACAATAATTGCCATTTATACATTGACTTTGTATTATAAAGTATATATATATTTATTTTTGTGCTTGAGAAGAAGAATTAAGAATAATATTTAATTTCGAAAAATAAAAACTCTGAATTTTTTCTCAACAAAGTTAAGCTCATTTTACAAATTCAACTTTTATTAAAAAATTTTCAATTATTGAAAATCATGGAAATAAAATATATTTTGGAATTTTTAAAAATTATCAAGAAAAGATTTTTTGAAAAAATTTGAAATAAATAAAAATTTTATTACAAAATATATATTTTATATATATTATATAAAAAAATTTATATTTATTACATTAAATTAATTATTTATTATTAAATTAAATATTTATATATATATATATATATTTGAATATATAAAAATAAATAATCTATCACAAAAACTTTTTCTAAAAAATAATACTAAATCATTCTTTTGAAAAAAGGCAATTTTTTGTGCTTGAGTAGAAACATTTAGAATAATTTTTAATTCCAGAAATGACAACTCTGAATTATTCCTCAAAAAAATAACCTAATTTTTACTTTTAGAAATTCAACATTTTTTGAAAAATTTGCATTTATATAAAGTCGTAGAGGTAAAATATTTTTTTTTGAATTTTTTAAAAATTACCAAAATAAGTTTTTTTGAAAAAAAATGGAAGAAAATAAAATTCATAAAAATAAAAATTTTACGAATTTTAAAATTGACATTTCAGGAAATTATTTTATTTTTCTATCAATGTTATAATTCATGTTATGTAATAGACTAGCACAATCTATAACATAAATTTTTTTTGGTCAAAAAATAATTTTTTTTATTCTTGAGTAGAAACATTTAGAAGAATATTTAATTCGAGAAATAAAAACCCTGAATTTTTTCTCAACAAACCTAACGTAATTTTTTAATTCCAGAAATGAACGAAGCTAAAGTACGCAACGTTTATGTTAAACGATTTTTAAAGAAATAATTTTTAAAATGACAAATTTTATAATTTTTTGCCTAAAAAATATTTTTTTATAATTTGTTAATTAATGAAAACTATAAGAAATATTTTTTAGGCAAAGAATTATAGAATTTTTCATTTTAAAAAATTATTTTTTTAAGAATCGTTTATCATAAACGTTGCGTACTTCAGCTTCGTAGAAATGATAACTCTGAATTATTCCTCAATAAACTAACCTAATTTTCACTAAATAATATTTGGCTAAATAATAATTAGCAGTTATTGAAAATCGTAGAGGTATAATAAGTTTTGCAATTTTTAAAAATTACCAAAATAAGTTATTTTAGAAAAAATTTGAAGTAAATAAAAATCATAGGGATGAAGCCTTATTTCTGAATTTATAAATTTAATTTTCATGATTATGGTTTAATTATTTTTCTGAATAAAAATAATTTTTTTTGTGCTTGAGTAGAAACATTTAGAATAATATTTAATTCCAGAAATGATATCTCTGAATTATTCCTCAACAAACTAACCTAATTTTTAGTTTTACAAATTAAACATTTTTTGGAAAAATTGCATTTATATAAAGTTGTAGAGGTAAAATATTTTTTTTTGAATTTTTAAAAATTACCAAAATAAGTTTTTTTTTAGAAAAAATTTGAAGTAAATAAAAATCATAGGGATGAAACCTTTTTTCTGAATTTATAAATTTAATTTTTAAGATTATGGTTTAATTATTTTTCTAAATAAAAATAATTTTTTTTGTGCTTGAGTAGAAACAATTAGAATAATATTTAATTCCAGAAATGATAACTCCGAATTATTCCTTAAAAAAAACCTAATTTTCACTAAATAATATTTAATTCGAGAAATAAAAACCCTGAATTTTTTCTCAAAAATCCTAACCTAATTCTTAATTTTACAAATTTAATTTTTTTTGAAAAATTTTCAGTTATTGAAAATTGTAGAGGAATAATAAATTTTGCAATATTTAAATTTACCAAAATAAGTTTTTTTAGAAAAAATTTGAAGTAAATAAAAATCATATGGATAAAACCTTTTTTCTGAATTTATAAATTTAATTTTCAAGATTATGGTTTAATTATTTTTCTAAATAAAAATAATTTTTTTTGTGCTTGAGTTGAAACATTTAAAATAATTTTTAATTCCAGAAATGATAACTCTGAATTTTTCCTCAACAAACTAACATTTTTTTACTTTTAGAAATTCAACATTTTTTGAGAAATTTGCTAATATAGAAAGTCGTAGAGGTAAAATATATTTTGGAATTTTTAAATATTATCAAGGAAAGATTTTTTGAAAAAATTTGAAATAAATAAAAATTTTATTACAAAATATATATTTTATATGTATTATATAAAAAAATTTTTATTTATTACATTAAATTAATTATTTATTATTAAATTAAATATATATATATATATATATATATATATTTGAATATATAAAAATAAATAATCTATCACAAAAACTTTTTTTAAAAAATAATATTAAATTTTTTTTTTGAAAAAAGGCAATTTATTGTGCTTGAGTTGAAACATTTAGAATAATTTTTAATTCCAGAAATGACAACTCTGAAATATTCCTCAACAAACTAACCTAATTTTTACTTTTACAAATTCAACATTTTTTGAAAAATTTGCATTTATATAAAGTCCTAGAGGTAAAATATATTTTTGAATTTTTAAAAATAACCAAAATAAGTTATTTTAGAAGAAATGGAAAAAAATAAAATTCATAGAAATAAAAATTTTTCGAATTTTTAAATTGACGTTTCAGGAAATTATTTTATTTTTCTAACAATGTTATAATTCATGTTATGTAATAGACTAGCACAATCTATAACAAAAAGTTTTTTTTGTTCTTGAGTAGAAACATTTAGAATAATATTTAATTCGAGAAATAAAAACCCTGAATTTTTTCTCAACAAACCTAACCTAATTTTTTAATTCCAGAAATGAACGAAGCTAAAGTACGCAACGTTTATGTTAAACGATTTTTAAAGAAATAATTTTTAAAATGACAAATTTTATAATTTTTTGCCTAAAAAATATTTTTTTATAATTTGTTAATTAATGAAAACTATAAGAAATATTTTTTAGGCAAAGAATTATAGAATTTTTCATTTTAAAAAATTATTTTTTTAAGAATCGTTTATCATAAACGTTGCGTACTTCAGCTTCGTAGAAATGATAACTCTGAATTATTCCTCAATAAACTAACCTAATTTTCACTAAATAATATTTGGCTAAATAATAATTAGCAGTTATTGAAAATCGTAGAGGTATAATAAATTTTGCAATTTTTAAAAATTACCAAAATAAGTTATTTTAGAAAAAATTTGAAGTAAATAAAAATCATAGGGATGAAGCCTTATTTCTGAATTTATAAATTTAATTTTCATGATTATGGTTTAATTATTTTTCTGAATAAAAATAATTTTTTTTGTGCTTGAGTAGAAACATTTAGAATAATATTTAATTCCAGAAATGATAACTCTGAATTTTTCCTCAACAAACTAACATTTTTTTACTTTTAGAAATTCAACATTTTTTGAGAAATTTGCTAATATAGAAAGTCGTAGAGGTAAAATATATTTTGGAATTTTTAAATATTATCAAGGAAAGATTTTTTGAAAAAATTTGAAATAAATAAAAATTTTATTACAAAATATATATTTTATATGTATTATATAAAAAAATTTTTATTTATTACATTAAATTAATTATTTATTATTAAATTAAATATATATATATATATATATATATATATATATATATATATATATATTTGAATATATAAAAATAAATAATCTATCACAAAAACTTTTTTTAAAAAATAATATTAAATTTTTTTTTTGAAAAAAGGCAATTTATTGTGCTTGAGTTGAAACATTTAGAATAATTTTTAATTCCAGAAATGACAACTCTGAAATATTCCTCAACAAACTAACCTAATTTTTACTTTTACAAATTCAACATTTTTTGAAAAATTTGCATTTATATAAAGTCCTAGAGGTAAAATATATTTTTGAATTTTTAAAAATAACCAAAATAAGTTATTTTAGAAGAAATGGAAAAAAATAAAATTCATAGAAATAAAAATTTTTCGAATTTTTAAATTGACGTTTCAGGAAATTATTTTATTTTTCTAACAATGTTATAATTCATGTTATGTAATAGACTAGCACAATCTATAACAAAAAGTTTTTTTTGTTCTTGAGTAGAAACATTTAGAATAATATTTAATTCGAGAAATAAAAACCCTGAATTTTTTCTCAACAAACCTAACCTAATTTTTTAATTCCAGAAATGAACGAAGCTAAAGTACGCAACGTTTATGTTAAACGATTTTTAAAGAAATAATTTTTAAAATGACAAATTTTATAATTTTTTGCCTAAAAAATATTTTTTTATAATTTGTTAATTAATGAAAACTATAAGAAATATTTTTTAGGCAAAGAATTATAGAATTTTTCATTTTAAAAAATTATTTTTTTAAGAATCGTTTATCATAAACGTTGCGTACTTCAGCTTCGTAGAAATGATAACTCTGAATTATTCCTCAATAAACTAACCTAATTTTCACTAAATAATATTTGGCTAAATAATAATTAGCAGTTATTGAAAATCGTAGAGGTATAATAAATTTTGCAATTTTTAAAAATTACCAAAATAAGTTATTTTAGAAAAAATTTGAAGTAAATAAAAATCATAGGGATGAAGCCTTATTTCTGAATTTATAAATTTAATTTTCATGATTATGGTTTAATTATTTTTCTGAATAAAAATAATTTTTTTTGTGCTTGAGTAGAAACATTTAGAATAATATTTAATTCCAGAAATGATATCTCTGAATTATTCCTCAACAAACTAACCTAATTTTTAGTTTTACAAATTAAACATTTTTTGGAAAAATTGCATTTATATAAAGTTGTAGAGGTAAAATATTTTTTTTTGAATTTTTAAAAATTACCAAAATAAGTTTTTTTTTAGAAAAAATTTGAAGTAAATAAAAATCATAGGGATGAAACCTTTTTTCTGAATTTATAAATTTAATTTTCAAGATTATGGTTTAATTATTTTTCTAAATAAAAATAATTTTTTTTGTGCTTGAGTAGAAACAATTAGAATAATATTTAATTCCAGAAATGATAACTCCGAATTATTCCTTAAAAAAAACCTAATTTTCACTAAATAATATTTAATTCGAGAAATAAAAACCCTGAATTTTTTCTCAAAAATCCTAACCTAATTCTTAATTTTACAAATTTAATTTTTTTTGAAAAATTTGCAGTTATTGAAAATTGTAGAGGAATAATAAATTTTGCAATATTTAAATTTACCAAAATAAGTTTTTTTAGAAAAAATTTGAAGTAAATAAAAATCATATGGATAAAACCTTTTTTCTGAATTTATAAATTTAATTTTCAAGATTATGGTTTAATTATTTTTCTAAATAAAAATAATTTTTTTTGTGCTTGAGTTGAAACATTTAAAATAATTTTTAATTCCAGAAATGATAACTCTGAATTTTTCCTCAACAAACTAACATTTTTTTACTTTTAGAAATTCAACATTTTTTGAGAAATTTGCTAATATAGAAAGTCGTAGAGGTAAAATATATTTTGGAATTTTTAAATATTATCAAGGAAAGATTTTTTGAAAAAATTTGAAATAAATAAAAATTTTATTACAAAATATATATTTTATATGTATTATATAAAAAAATTTTTATTTATTACATTAAATTAATTATTTATTATTAAATTAAATATATATATATATATATATATATATATATATATATATATATATATATATATATTTGAATATATAAAAATAAATAATCTATCACAAAAACTTTTTTTAAAAAATAATATTAAATTTTTTTTTTGAAAAAAGGCAATTTATTGTGCTTGAGTTGAAACATTTAGAATAATATTTAATTCCAGAAATGATATCTCTGAATTATTCCTCAACAAACTAACCTAATTTTTAGTTTTACAAATTAAACATTTTTTGGAAAAATTGCATTTATATAAAGTTGTAGAGGTAAAATATTTTTTTTTGAATTTTTAAAAATTACCAAAATAAGTTTTTTTTTAGAAAAAATTTGAAGTAAATAAAAATCATAGGGATGAAACCTTTTTTCTGAATTTATAAATTTAATTTTCAAGATTATGGTTTAATTATTTTTCTAAATAAAAATAATTTTTTTTGTGCTTGAGTAGAAACAATTAGAATAATATTTAATTCCAGAAATGATAACTCCGAATTATTCCTTAAAAAAAACCTAATTTTCACTAAATAATATTTAATTCGAGAAATAAAAACCCTGAATTTTTTCTCAAAAATCCTAACCTAATTCTTAATTTTACAAATTTAATTTTTTTTGAAAAATTTGCAGTTATTGAAAATTGTAGAGGAATAATAAATTTTGCAATATTTAAATTTACCAAAATAAGTTTTTTTAGAAAAAATTTGAAGTAAATAAAAATCATATGGATAAAACCTTTTTTCTGAATTTATAAATTTAATTTTCAAGATTATGGTTTAATTATTTTTCTAAATAAAAATAATTTTTTTTGTGCTTGAGTTGAAACATTTAAAATAATTTTTAATTCCAGAAATGATAACTCTGAATTTTTCCTCAACAAACTAACATTTTTTTACTTTTAGAAATTCAACATTTTTTGAGAAATTTGCTAATATAGAAAGTCGTAGAGGTAAAATATATTTTGGAATTTTTAAATATTATCAAGGAAAGATTTTTTGAAAAAATTTGAAATAAATAAAAATTTTATTACAAAATATATATTTTATATGTATTATATAAAAAAATTTTTATTTATTACATTAAATTAATTATTTATTATTAAATTAAATATATATATATATATATATATATATATATATATATATATATTTGAATATATAAAAATAAATAATCTATCACAAAAACTTTTTTTAAAAAATAATATTAAATTTTTTTTTTGAAAAAAGGCAATTTATTGTGCTTGAGTTGAAACATTTAGAATAATTTTTAATTCCAGAAATGACAACTCTGAAATATTCCTCAACAAACTAACCTAATTTTTACTTTTACAAATTCAACATTTTTTGAAAAATTTGCATTTATATAAAGTCCTAGAGGTAAAATATATTTTTGAATTTTTAAAAATAACCAAAATAAGTTATTTTAGAAGAAATGGAAAAAAATAAAATTCATAGAAATAAAAATTTTTCGAATTTTTAAATTGACGTTTCAGGAAATTATTTTATTTTTCTAACAATGTTATAATTCATGTTATGTAATAGACTAGCACAATCTATAACAAAAAGTTTTTTTTGTTCTTGAGTAGAAACATTTAGAATAATATTTAATTCGAGAAATAAAAACCCTGAATTTTTTCTCAACAAACCTAACCTAATTTTTTAATTCCAGAAATGAACGAAGCTAAAGTACGCAACGTTTATGTTAAACGATTTTTAAAGAAATAATTTTTAAAATGACAAATTTTATAATTTTTTGCCTAAAAAATATTTTTTTATAATTTGTTAATTAATGAAAACTATAAGAAATATTTTTTAGGCAAAGAATTATAGAATTTTTCATTTTAAAAAATTATTTTTTTAAAAATCGTTTATCATAAACGTTGCGTACTTCAGCTTCGTAGAAATGATAACTCTGAATTATTCCTCAATAAACTAACCTAATTTTCACTAAATAATATTTGGCTAAATAATAATTAGCAGTTATTGAAAATCGTAGAGGTATAATAAATTTTGCAATTTTTAAAAATTACCAAAATAAGTTATTTTAGAAAAAATTTGAAGTAAATAAAAATCATAGGGATGAAGCCTTATTTCTGAATTTATAAATTTAATTTTCATGATTATGGTTTAATTATTTTTCTGAATAAAAATAATTTTTTTTGTGCTTGAGTAGAAACATTTAGAATAATATTTAATTCCAGAAATGATATCTCTGAATTATTCCTCAACAAACTAACCTAATTTTTACTTTTACAAATTAAACATTTTTTGTGAAATTTGCATTTATATAAAGTCGTAGAGGTAAAATATATTATTGAATTTTTAAAAATTACTAAAATAAGTTTTTTTTAGAAAAAATTTGAAGTAAATAAAAATCAGAGAGATTAAACCTTTTCTTAATTAAACTTTAAAAAAAAACTTTTAAAAAAATTTTTAAAATTAAAATTTTGTTTAATTATTTTTTTGAATAAAAATGGGTTTTTTTGTGCTTGAATAGAAAAATTCAGAATAACATTTAATTCGAGAAATAAAAACTCTGAATTTTTTCTGAACAAACCTAACCTAATTCTTAATTTTACAAATTAAACTTTTTTTGAAAAAATTGCAGTTATTGAAAATCGTATAAGAAAAATAAATTTTGGAATTTTTAAAAATTTCCAAAATAATTTTTTTTGAAAAAAATTTGAAGATTCTAAAATTCATTCACCTTTTTCCGAATTTTTAAATTCATTAAAATTCATTGCGACTTTGGTTTGATTCACGGAAAAAAGAGCGTAGTTTATCTTACCACCATGTATGTTCAATCTACTGAACAAAATCCTTTATTTTAGTCGGACTAAGTTGTCAGATGAATCAATTATTCTGTTTAGTAAAATGTTGAAGAGCATTTACATTTTTGTCAAAAGAAAAAAATGGTAATTTTTACTTATGCGGCTTTTAATATGATTGGTTATCCACAATCTGTTTAATTATGCATATTTTTTTCTCTCATATTTGTACTTTTCTTTTCTATTAGTAAATTTCTGCACGGAGAGAAAAATCAAGAAAAACCTGACTATTTTCCAGAATTTTCCCCCCTTCTCAAACTCGCAACCTGACCATCTTCCCCCACTACTAAAAACCAATGATTTCAGGACTGTATACTTTGACTATAGTTCATAGAGAACAATATTCTCCACAACATTATTATGAATGTGATAATTTTTATCGTTGCGTTTTTATATAGAAGTTATATTGTAATTCATATATAATTAATAATTACAATGTTAATGAATATTCATAATATCGGCTTGATAAAAAATTAAAACAAAATAGACGAAAAATGAATTCAATTTATATTTGAATTCTTAATATTATTATAAATAATTTTCTATCAGTAAAAATAGAATGAATTATTTTTTTGACTGTTAAACATCAGTAACTAAATAAATAATTATTTAATAATTTATTTTTATTAAAATTATGTAATTATTAATTAGAACTTTTATATTTACATTAAATACCGCGATCGGTGGGTTAGCATGACCAAACCGACCAGCGGTCGGGGTTCTAGTGTATAATATTTTCGTGTGTGCACTTCGTATGTTGCTTTACGAATATCGTAGAAAACGCAAGCGCGTAGGTAGTATACTGTCTTCACTATTTTTGTTTAATTTTTCTATCTGTGTAGTAATGAAAACCTCATATTCTCACTTAAAAAGTTTTACTTTACATGCTTGCTACGTGATATACTATATTTTTCTAATTTGATAATTGTTATTTTAATCTCAACTAGTATAATTTAAACATTTCTTTTTAAAAAATGTTTTTTGAATATTTATTGATAAAAAATGTTTCTTTGTAATGATTATATTTAATTAATTTGATGTGCTAGAATAACAAAATTCAGCATAAAATTTTATTTTAAAAATAATTTTTAAAAATTCTTCAATAAAGAAATTTCTTATATCAATTTAATTTAATGATTTTGTTTGTTTAATAGTAATTTATGTACTTGAATAGCAAAATTCAGCATAAAATTTTATATTGAGCTACACGGAAAAAACAAACTAACTATTTTAGCACCAAACTGCTTTATCCTTTATTAATATGCAATTTCGTTTACCTATTAGAGTATGAAATAATGCTTTTTTAGTTTAAAGTAAGTCCATACTAAATAAGTATAATGGTTATACTCGTATAGTAATAGTGACGTACTATAAAAGCATAAAATTGATGCCCGCGAAGTACGACATATAGTCTACCTAAAATAGCAAGAGCTTCTTCCTTTTTGGTGTATAAATTCTTGCAACCTGCGTTTTGGCCTATATCGATATATCAATGGTTGGAAAGGGAGGGAGGCATGGCCAAAACGCAGGTTGCAAGAATTTATACACCAAAAAGGAAGAAGCTCTTGCTATTTTAGGTAGACTATATGTCGTACTTCGCGGGCATCAATTTTATGCTTTTAAAGTACGTCACTATTACTATAAGAGTATAACCATTATACTTATTTAGTATGGACTTACTTTAAACTAAAAGAGCATTATTTCATACTTTAATAGGTAAACGAAATTGCATACTAATAAAGGATAAAGCAGTTTGGTGCTAAAATAGTTAGTTTGTTTTTTCCGTGTATAATAGCTTTGAATATTTCTGAACAAAGTAAATCAATTTCTGTCTTTTTAAATTAAAATTTTGTGACATATTTTGAAGTTGTAGAAAATCTTGCAGATGAATTCGATTTACAAATATAAAAATTAAATTATTTTTAATTTAGTTTAACGCAACATCAGAACATGGAAGTTCAACTTCATGTCTAACGTTTTTCTGTGTATTTTATGTTCCAAGTTAAAATTTTTTTGTGCTCGACTAATTTAATGCAAAAGAAAATCGTTTTTTTATTAAATTATGAATAATTTTGTATTTTATATTCTTAAAGATTTTAAAAATTGTTATAAGAATTTCTTGTTCTTGATTTATTTTTAATTGTGTATAAAGATGATTTTTCGCGTTGCGTACAATTTAGTTATTACTATTATTACATTTTCTTACAATTTAACCAAAACGTAATTATTATCTGCAAGGTTAGTGGTCAAAAATGAAATATTTGTCGTGGATAAAAAAAAATATTCATAAATTTATTCACTCTGAAAAATACATGCGTTTTAATAAAAAAGTCTTCCCCATGATGCTGAAGCTTCTTTGTGACACACAACTAATACTGATTTTTTAAACAATGTATCAACGATTTTCAATGTGTTTCACATTTACTGCACTTACTAAATTAATACAATTACACTTTATTTAACAAAAAATATTAATAATTATTAAATTTATTTTAAAATATATGAAGACTTTCTAATGACGATTTCGTGATTATAGAATTAGTTTTTACCGTAATCAATCTAGTTAGGGGAGTTAATTATTGCTTCTGCAAAAGTATAATTAAATTTTTTTTTGATTTTTTTGAAATAATTTAGTTTTTTTAAAAAGCTTCCCCATGTCGCACAAAACTGGGGAAAGTATTGCCTCAATTTTTTTTATAACTGTTCTTTTTTTAAATTTAAATTATCATAAAACGTTTTAATTTATTATTTTAATATAAATTTTATTTTTAACGATTTCTAAAAAAACATAGACAACAATATACTATTTCAACCAAATTTTAAAAACATATAAAAGGCGGGCATATTTTCATTTTTAATAAATTAATTTGCGAAATTGCATTCTGAACATCAAAACGAATCAATTTATCTCAGTATTGCACATATTTTACTTGAATGTATAAAATTGGTCTACAATTTTAACAGAAGCAAAATTCGAATTTGACTTTTTTCAACAATTTTTATTTAATTCGTTTGAAATTACAATGTTTTAAAAGGATTAATTTATTTGTGATTTTCTTACAGGCGACAACATCAGAAACAGCAAAATTTACAAAATTCTACAATTAAGGAAGCTAATGAAGAGAAGGATTTCCCACATAATAACCCTATATATGACAATGGAGGCTACCAGGTATGTGGCAATAATGATTTTATTTTACAGGAAGAAATAAATAAAGAAGAAAGCAGTAAGGAAATTGAGAACGTAGCTGAAGAAATAGAAGTTGTTGAAGAGATAGTGGAGGAAATAGAAATAGTTTTGGAAGAAGGCGAAAAAGAAGATAAGCTGGGACGAATTCAAAATGAATTTGAGGAAACAATGGATAGTGTAGACCTTGATTATAACAATATCTATCATGGAAATGAAGGAAATATGTTTAAAAGTAATAAAGAAATAATATTGCAAACAGAAAAGAATAACGAAAAAGATGAAGATGGTAAAGAAAAAAAGGAAAAACTCAACGAAGAAACAGAAATAGTTGAAGAAATAGAAATCTTAATAGAAGATAAAAGTAAAGATGAAGAAGAAGAGGAAGAAGATGATGATGGTGGAGAAGAAGAAGAAGAAGATGATGAAGAAGAAGAAATAGAAGAAACAGTTGAAACACTATCAGATCTTGAAATTTGTGACGAAGAAGAAGGAGAAATAATGGAAGAAGAATTTGAAGAAGAAATGAAAGGGAGAATTTGGAAATATGACGTGGCATCAGTACAAAACGTTAACGAAGGTGAATATGTTTGTGACAAAGAAGGACAGTTACAAGTAGAAAATCAAGAAAACGAAAAGTCTAAGTGTAATGTAAATCAAAAATTTAAAAATGTTAAAATATTGGACGAATTTAAAACTCAGGAAAGAGAGATTTCAATGATGACCCACGTTATAAATGATACTCTGAAAAAAGTTGTGGTGGAAAACAACCACAAAAAAGGTTGTTCAAACAAAATGTGGAAAATTGTATCCCGTTACAGAAAAGGATTAAAAACCAAATATAATTTACAATGTGATACATGTGGAGCAATTGTTGGAATTTGGTCAGAACCTAAAAATGATGACTATTTAGATGTTAACCTGGCTTCTGCCCTTGGTACAGTTACTGCAGGAATTGGTTATTCAACTATGGAAGAAGCACTTGCTGCAATTAATGTCCATTACATGAGTCCTGCAATGTATATAAAATCTAGATTGCAAATAGGGTTGGAAGTTATAAACGTAAATAAAAAGTTAATGAGAGCTTCTGCTTTAAAAGAAGGAGAAATAGCAAGAGCAAAAGACCATGTCGTCAATAACATACCTTACATCACAGTAATAGTGGACTGTGCTTGGTCAAAGAGAAGTTACCGCACAGGAGCTTATGATTCATTAGGAGGATGTGTAGTAATGATAGGCTACGAAACCAATGAAATAATAGATATCATTGTCAGAAATATTCCCTGCGCAGTATGTCAACGAGCAATAAAAGAAGAAAGAGAACCTAAAGATCATGAATGTTTTTCGAATTACGATGAAAGTAAAAGCTCTGCTGGAATGGAGAGTGATGCTGTTTTGGAAGCTTTTATGACAAGCATTGAAAAGAATGGAGTAATTTATAAATACAGGATCGGTGATGGAGACAGCAGCACGGATGCCATACTAGCAAGTCATGATCCTTACGAGGAATACAATATTGATATAAAAAAATTAGAGTGCAATAATCATAAATTTAGAAATTTATGTAAACTCATAGATTCTGTGACATCAGAGAAGGCTGAAAATGAAGATGTTAATCCTGGAAATGCACATGCACGCCAACTCTTAAGAAACAAAAAACTTAAAATTCGAATTGAAATTATTACAGCTAGTGACAGACGTAGAGAAAATGAGGCTTTAACAATAATCGAAAAAGTTGAATTATTATATCAGGATATATTGAATGTTCCAAGCCATGTCTTTGGTGAACATAAAAATTGTAAAAAATTAAATTGGCCATGTAGAGGATTGAATTTATTAGGAGAAGAAAATGTGATGCCTATATTACGCAACACAGATGCTTATTCAAAAATATGCGAAGGATTACGATACTTAGGACGGTATGCAGAGAGTTTGTTGTATAAAGTTACTACAAATGCAGTGGAGTCCGCAAATAATGTAATATGCAAACTAATTTCAGGAAAAAGAATATGTTATAATATGAGAGACAGCTACACGGTACGATGTCATGCAGCAGCAACACAATTTACAACAAAAAAAGTTTTATCAACGGTTCACGAAGGGATTGGCAAGAAAGTGCCTCAAATTGCTGAAACAATGGAAAATCGTCGAAAACTGAAAATTGAAAATAATAAAAAATATCTTGCAGAAAAGCGAAGAACAAAAAGATACTTTAAGAAAAATATGAATCCGCATTACGGAAAAAATTGTAAGCAAGAAGATTTATCAACTGCTTTATTTGAAAAGGAACGTGCAGCTCTAATGCATGAATTAGATGAAAACCAAAAGAATAGAGACGCTATTGAAAAGCGAACACAAAAACAATCACAATCATTAGAATGGAAAAGATTGCGTCGAAAAATGTTAACAGCTTCAAACTTTCACGATGTTTATAAAAGACAAAAAACTACGTTGTCTGCAAAATTAGTACAAAGAATTCTATTTGACAAGATTGTTACAGACGGAATGCAGTATGGAATAGATCATGAAGATGAAGCGAGACAACAGCTGGCAGAAACATTAAAAGTAACAGTAAAGAACTGCGGATTCTTTATAGATCCAAAAATAAAATTTTTAGGTGGTTCTCCAGATGGTTTAATTGAAGAGGAGTTAGATGATTTAGAAATTCCTTCTGATAAAATTATGAAGGAAAAGAGTAAAAATTATCTATATGAAACTGTTCCAGGAGGCATCGTTGAAATAAAATGCCCATATTCTGCGAGAAATATGACAATAAATGAAGCGAAACAAAAGAATCCGGCTTTCCAACGTATGTTTGGAAAAAATGATATAAAATTAATAAAAACTTCGCACCAATACTACACACAGATGCAAGGGCTACTTCATTGCACCAGACGCAAGTATTGTGTCTTTGTTATTTGGACAATAAAAGATATGGATTTTACAGTAGTTTTACGCGATGATAAATTTTGGGATAAAATAGAGAATAAATTATGTGACTTTTATTTATACTGCTTAGTACCTGAAATAGTGGACAGCAGATTCCTAAGAAATTATCCCATTCGCGAACCAGATTATGTTCTGAATGAAAGAGCACCTTACTTGGCTGCTAGAGAAAAAAAAGCAAAAAACAAATTCCATAATATTTTACAACGATGTATTAAAGCTGAGGAACAAGATGTAAATAATGAAAAGACTTCCGAACAAAATGGAACAAATGAAATATGCAAAACTTTGCCAAGATATAAACAAAATATAAACAATAATGACTCTTCGAAGCAAAACACAACAAAAGAAAAGAACAAAGTTATTAACCATTATACAGAAGATATACCAAGAAGAATGAAAAAAATTAAAGTTGGTGATATTTGGACACGTGCAGAAGAGAAAATGAGAGAAGATATATTGCCACCAACCGAAGAAGAGTTACTGCAATTTCAAACAGTAATAAATAGTACTGCTTCCCTTAAAGAAATTAAAAAAATAGTACTAAACGTTCAGGAAAAACTGGATGATGCATGTATAGACGCATTTCTCAAAGTATTACAAAGATATTATCCAGAAATGGAATTTCTAAGTGTGCACCATCTTACCAATCCTAAATTTATTAAACCATGTGAAAAAGATGTTGACATTCAAATAGTTGGTGGTTCACAATCCAACCATTGGCGTTGCTTTTATTACTCTTATGGAATGTTATACATATACGACAGTTTATTTACGCCAACTTTCGAACATTTGACAGAAGAAGAAAAAACATATATTAGACGTCGTTATCCAAACCTCGATACGGCAACCATAATACCCCGGGCAGTCACAAGACAACCAGACATGAAAATTTGTGGTGTTTTTGCTGGAGCATGTGCCATGACCTTATGTTTGAACCAAGATCCAAGTACTCAAGACTATTCTGTTAATCAACTTAAATTACGTCAACACTTTTTTGACATGATCAGGTTCAATGAAATAACACCTTTTCCTCTTAAGTCTGATGAAATCATTGAAATTGATTGATTTTGAGAATATATGGTAAATGGGTCAAACAACAATGGTATTCAACTAAAAAATTGATGTACACCAACACTAATACTTTAAGTATTTCACAGTAGTGCCTCATATTCATTTGTGCGAATACGACGTTATATATAGCAGCGGAGGAAAATGTAACGTCATATATGTGTGCAATAAAAATATTGTCACATAGCAGCGTGGGAAACTTATTATTTATAGTAATACCAAATACTTGTAAAAACCAAAGTTGCTTGATTGATGTCGAAAGTTTTATTTTAATCATTTTAGAAAAGTGTCAAGAAAATTTCGTGACTTAAATGTCATTTTTAATTTTCACTAAAAAGTTTTTCTTCTAAAAATTAAGCAACTTTGATAACATAAAACTTTAATTAAACTTATTTTTTAATTTTAGTGTATAACGTCATTATACTTTGAATATGACAGCAGCGAGGAACTCGATTTTTAATCAAAAAATATACTTTTTCTGTATGATTAATAATATTACAAATAAGAAACAGAAATTTCAATGTCATATTATGATCATATGATGTTGTACAGCAGCGTGGGATACATTTTCAATAAACAAAAACAACAAAGAGGGTGGTTGTGGGTGGTCTTTGTTGTCAATTTTGTCATTCAACATATTTTTTACTTTTAATTTCAGAGTATGACATCATATACTTTTTAATATGAAGGTTGTACAGCAGCGAGGGACTCGATTTTTTGTCTAAAAATATACTTTTTCTGTATAATTAACAATATTACACATAAGAAACATATCATCATTAACCAGAAATTTCAACGTCATATTATGATCATATGATGTACAGCAGCGTGGGATACATTTTCAATAAACAAAAACAACAAAGAGGGTGGTTGTGGGTGGTCTTTGTTGTTAATTATGTCTTTCAACATATTTTTTACTTTTAATTTCAGAGTATGACATCATATACTTTTTAATATGAAGGTTGTACAGCAGCGAGGGACTCGATTTTTTGTCTAAAAATATACTTTTTCTGTATAATTAACAATATTACACATAAGAAACATATCATCATTAACCAGAAATTTCAACGTCATATTATGATCATATGATGTACAGCAGCGTGGGATACATTTTCAATAAACAAAAACAACAAAGAGGGTGGTTGTGGGTGGTCTTTGTTGTCAATTATGTCATTCAACATATTTTTTACTTTTAATTTTAGAGTATGACATCATATACTTTTTAATATGAAGGTTGTACAGCAGCGAGGGACTCGATTTTTTGTCTACAAATATACTTTTTTCTGTATATTTACCAATATTACATATAAGAAACATATCATCATTAACCAGAAATTTCAACGTCATATTATGATCATATAATGTACAGCAGCGTGGGATATATTGTCAATTAATGGAAACAACGAAGAGTGTTGTTTTTCTTGTCAATTATGTTTTGAACACAATTTTCTTTTAATTTTCGAGTCTAACATCATATATACTTTTTAATATGAAGGTTGTACAGCAGCGTGGGATATATTGTCATTACATAAAAACAACAAAGGGGTGGTTGTGGGTGGTCTTTGTTGTTAATTATGTCTTTCAACATAATTTTTACTTTCAGATTTAAAGTATAACATGATATAAACTTTTTAATATGAAGGTTGTTCAGCAGAAAAAAACGACATTTTTACATCTTTTTACTATTAACAAAGTAAAACCTTTGATTTATTGTGAAGAAAAAAAGAATGACAAAAAGGATAATACTTGTAGTTAATAATATATTTTACCCAATTTAACACATTAACTCTCAAATTAAAAAATTTCAGACTATGCCATTATAAAAGTATACATGACTATGTATACAGCAGCGTGGGAAATTTTTTTGCGATATAACTAAGCAAAATATTAGTAAAATAAATCTATAAAGTATATGGTCATTCAAAAAAAACATAAAAAGTAGTGGGACTCTCAATTTTGATATTTTAAGTTAATCTGTCTTTTTTAAATCTGTATAATGGTAAAAAACTTTATGCAATTTTTATTTTAAAATAGAGTTTTTTAACCCTTTAATGACTGACATTTTAAAGTAGCGAAAAATTAATCACCCACTGTATTTAAGTGTTTTCGGGGTCGCTGATTACGAATCCGATATCAGTTTTTCAAAATGGCGGATACAATATGGCGAAAGATTTTTTTACAAAACTATCGGATTTGTATGAAACTCGTTACTCGGGGGTATTTGAAATCGCTGATTACGAATCTGATGTCTGTTCTTAAAATTCAAAATGGCGGATCCAATATGGCAATTTTTTCTGATCCCATTTTTTGTTTTTTTAACTTTTTTTCATTTTTTAAAATTATTTTTTTAGTTTTTTATTTTTATAATAAAAAAACAAATACCCCAAACTCCCAAGTAACGAGTTCCATGCAAATATGGTTAGTTTACAAAAATAATCATCGCTCTTTTATATTCAGGAAATTTTGGAAAAATGACATTAGATTCGTAATTAGCGACCCAAAAAATCTCCAAGCTGTCCTTTACAAGAGTTCAGCTCAACTTTTTTAAATTTTTTAATTATTTTCAGAATTTTTAAAAATTTTTTGAAATACATCCGTTTTTTTACAACATACATTTATGTATTTTAATGTGCTGATTACGATAATCATAGAGAATACCCGAAAATTTTATTTTTATGGTGAAAAAAATAAAAAAAGTTCTAAAATTCATAATTTACTTCGTTTATTAGGTAAAATATGAAAAAATTTAAAAAAATTATTTTTTATCTTTTTACAGATTTGATAATAATGTCGAATGAAAAAAATTTACGTTTTTTTCTGAAATGAACGTTTAAAAACACACAATAAAAATGACTTAACAACACAGGCACACAAAAAATAAAAAGTTGTTTGGCCGAGACACTACACTAGTCTATTTTCATGTATTTTTTCACGCTGAATCCGAATCCGAAGTCATAATTATCAGATTGGCTCTTATTTTTGAGATAAACTCAAAAAACTGCTCAGAAAGAAAAATAAAATCAAAAAGTTAAAAAATTTTTGAATGTCACTGCGATAGTGTAATTCCATGTATTTTTTGTCGCTGAATCCGAATCCAAAGTCAGAATTGATAGATTCGCTCAAATTTTTGAGATAATTGCAAAAAAACACAAGTAACAAAAAACTCAAAATACTCAAAATCAGTTTTTTGGAATTATCTTCAAAATTTGAGCCAATCTGTCAATTCTGACTTCGAATTCGGATTCAGCATGAAAAAATACATGAAAATGCACTATCGTAATGTTTCGGCAAAAAAAAATTTCTTTGATCTAAAATCGCCAAAAACTGATAAAAATTTTGAATTAGGGGCACAGATAATTTTTTTTGCCGAAACACTACGATAGTGCATTTTCATGTATTTTTTCACGCTGAATCCGAATTCGAAGTCAGAATTGACAGATTGGCTCAAATTTTGAAGATAATTCCAAAAAACTGATTTTGAGTATTTTGAGTTTTTTGTTACTTGTGTTTTTTTGCAATATCTCAAAAATTTGAGCGAATCTAACAATTCTGACTTTGGATTCAGATTAAGCGACAAAAAATACATGGAATTACACTATCGCAGTGACATTCAAAAATTTTTTAACTTTTTGATTTTATTTTTCTTTCTGAGCAGTTTTTTGAGTTTATCTCAAAAATAAGAGCCAATCTGATAATTCTGACTTCGGATTCGGATTCAGCGTGAAAAAATACATGAAAATAGACTAGTGTAGTGTCTCGGCCAAACAACTTTTTATTTTTTGTGTGCCTGTGTAATTAATGCATTTTTAAGAAAGTTATAAGCATTTAAAAATAAAAAATCCGAGGGGAAAACTAAAAAATTTGGGTGTACACCTACTTCATACTTCAAAATAATTCAAGATAATTCACGATAATTATTCAGATAATTTATAGCAATTCGAGATAATTCAAAGTAATTCATGATAATTCACAATACTTCAAATAATTCATGTAATTCAAGATAATTAAGTATAATTCAATACAAGTGTTCACCTTAATTCACAAGTTATTTCCCCCTCAATAAAATCATTAAAATTAAAATTCTAAAATTTTGAAAAAACATATTTTGTAAACGGCTTGCTAAAATAATGAAAAAAATAACGAAAGGTAATTTCAATTAGTAGTAGTAAGTAGTCTGTAATGTAATTAAAAATTACATGAAGAATGCTTGAAAAAACTATATATTTTATTCAAAAATTCCTGAAGTCTTGTCATAGTTATACAGATTTGAGGATAACAGTATTATGTACAAGTTTCAACCCCTAATACTTTTTATATTTTTTATAATTGAAAATGACTCAAACGCGCAAAAAAATAGGATTACAATTATTTGCTATAATTTTTAATCGTTTATTATTTACCCCATTTTTCCAAAAAAAAATATTTGAATTACAAGGAAAGTAAAATTTTTGCAATTTAAAAAAAGAAAGTTTTATTATTTTTTAAATAAATTCAACATTTTTCTAACTTCAAAAATTTTTTTTAGTTACAAAAATATGGAATTTTTTAGTTACAGAAATATGGAATTTTTTTATATTTAAAAAAATTCAAATT
The DNA here is from genome assembly GCF_019393585.1 of Leptopilina boulardi. NCBI lineage: Eukaryota > Metazoa > Arthropoda > Insecta > Hymenoptera > Figitidae > Leptopilina > Leptopilina boulardi. The sequence continues at coordinate 431,042 of NW_026138025.1, forward strand.
TTTTCAATTTTACAAAAACAGTCTAAATTTTTTTAACTTTATAATATTTACACAGTTTTCGTAATTTTTAATAATTTAAATTATTTAAAGTTATAAAAATCACCACCGATTTTGTAATATTAAAAAAATTTTAATTCTTTTTACCTGGAAAAATGATTATAATTTTTTTTGCAATATGCACAAAATAGAAAAAATTTATTTTATCCAGGCAAATTCTGGTAGTTTTATATATATATATATTGATAAAAGTTATAAATAAATAAAAGCAAAAAAATTTTGTTTTTTCATTTTTTGAAACGAAAAAAATGTTGTTCGGTAGCGCGAAAGTTAATAACGAAAAATTAATAATTTTTCAAATTAAAAAAAATTCTATTTTTTTTGTAATTAAAATTTTTTTGTTTTTTTAAGTTGTAAAAATATTGGGTTTTTCAGAGAAAAACAAAAATTTTCATTCTTTTTTAATTTATAAAATTTAAAATTTTTTTCTATTTTTTAAAAAAAAATTATTATTTTTTTGTATTTTTGTAAGTAAAAAAATTATCATTTTTGTATTTTTGTAAATAAAAAATTATAATTTTTTTAAAACTTAAAACAAATTTTTCGAATTTTTTTAACTAACATAAAAATGTTAATATTTTACAAAATAAAAAAATTTTACTTTTTATCGAAAAATTTTATAAGTCTGAAAAATTCGGTAAATAATAAATTATTAAAAAAAAATAATAAATTAATTTTACTAATAAATTGCTTATAACTATTAATAGTCATATACAACAAGAAATATGTATAATTGTAAGTATTTTCACAATTTATAGATTGAAAAACTTGTTTGCTGCATGGTTTTCAATTTTTAGTTGAAAATTCTACTTATGCAGCTTATTCAATTTTCAAATTTGCCGCCTTTATTTCTCTACGAGAACACGCTTCTGAAAGCAACCGCACGGCCCAAGTGATGGCGCCCGAACCAGCGCAGGGAGCCATGGATAAAACACTCACCGCACTCTACAGTTCGTCGAGTGAAACAAAAAATCAATGAAATGTCAAGAAAGAAGATTTTATTAAAAATAGTGTTTTTTTAAGGTTTTATTTATTAATTCTTTTTATAATTAATATTAAAATGTTTTTTTTTTCATTTTTTTATTATTTTTATTAAATTTAAAAAAAAAAATTAGACCCAGATCACGGAGCCACTGAATAACATGTCCTTAAGACTGCGATAATTCTTTTTTTCCTCTTCTTAAAATCCATCTGCAACATAATATTATATAGAAAAAAGAATGAAAAATCTTTATTGGAAATCTTCGTCTTATATATATATATTGGATATACATTTGAAAAGCAAAAAGGATTGCCTCCTTGGGACACCGGAGGTGAAACTGACAAAACACAATGTGGATTATGGACGATGATGACGAATATTTATGAGTTTACAATTTTATGAGTTTACAACCTCTCTCTCTCTCTTTCTTTCTCTCTTTCCCTCTCTCTGTCTAAGGTTTTTGGCTGCACGCGAAGGTCGAAAAATTTTACGAGAAATGACCAAAAATTCTTCGTCACGCGCAGAACCGCACACTTTTGGGAGAGGATATACTATATACATATATTTAGTCGTTCTCAATTATATTCTCAAACAATAATATAGCTTTTTATAAAAAAAAAAAAAAAAAAAAAAATTTCAAAACTGTTTCTTTTTTTTTTTGTTTATTGAATACAAGTTATATTTTCTATGAAATTTACTTTTTTGTCAAAATTTTCTCAAAATTAAATTACGCGCGCATTAAAGTATATATATATATATTGTTGCGTGTATCTTTATTTCGTAAGGATATAAATTTTGTAAATGTAATTGTTTTTTTTTTTAATTTTGTTTAAAAATTGTTAATTTTTTTTATTTATTTTTTGGTATTTTTAGTATTTTTTTTTTTAATATAGTTGTTATAATTTTTTTCTTTTAAACCTTTTTATTGGCGATTTTGACATTAGGATCTACTAAAACATTTGTTTTTGAGGTTATGTTAAAAAGAAAACAATTTTCGCTGCTTGTATTAGTAACTGCTAAAACAGTATAGTTTTTGACGTTATGTTAAAAAAAGAATGGTCTCTTCTCACATATATTAGTAACTGCTTTTGTTTTAAATGTTTTTGAGGTTATGTTATGTTAAAAGTTTAAAACAAATAGTAAAATATCGTTTCTTACACTTATTTTCGAGGTTATGTAGTAAAAATTAAAATCATCCTCGCATCATCCTCACTTTATTAACTGCTAAAATAGTAGTTTTTGAGGTTATGTTGTTAAAACAATTGGAAAAATATTATTTCCTACGTTAGTAACGGGCTGAAACATTTTCGAAGTTATGTAGTTAAAATTTATAAAAAATATCGCGCCCATCACTTTACTAACTGCCAAGACAGTAGTTTTTGAGGTTATGTTGATTACCAAATGTTCAGTTAAATACTTAAATATATATATACTATTTTTCCGTTTTATTGAAACGAAGAAACATTATTTTAAAAGTAAACTTAAATTTCAATAAAAATAATATTATTTTCTCTAATAATAATTTTTATACAAAATAACATAACCTCAAAATTTAACGGATTTTAAACTTTAAATTCACATTAACATTTCTCTTTCGCTTTCAATAAAGAAAAATATGTTTTTTTTAAGGTTATGTTGTCAAAGGAAAATATAGTTAATGCCTATATAATAATAATAGTAATAATAATAATAATAATAATAATAATAATAATAATAATAATAATAATAGTAATAATAATAATAGTAATAATAATAATAATAGTAATATTGTATTATATATGAAAATTATATTCTATTTTATATAAAGAATATAGTATTAAAAAAATATAATATGAAAATTTTTGTTAAAAATCAATTTCGAGGAAAAAAAGAATGAAAAATTTCCATCACTAATTCGTATTTACCATAGATTTTATTTTAATGTTTACACGACATAAACGATGGGGCGCGCTCATATATTGTTATGTCACTCCTCTCTCACTGGTGGTAAAATTTCATGCAATATCGTTACTAGAATTTTTTGAAAATAGAAAAATATATTTTTTCAAACAATACAATTCTTTCAAAATAGATATATATATGTATTGGTTATAATAGAAAACAATTTTTTTTTTTTTTTTTTTCTATCGCATAATATTCGTGGAAGATAATTCAAAAATGTGAAAAACTACTTCTTGGTGAAAAGAGAATGAGAAGCTCGTAACGCAATTTCGACATGGATGTTGACAGATTCACAGCAAGCGTGTCAGCGGGATGTCCTCTCGTTGCAAAGTGCAAATGTTGGCAGCCCTGAGGGCTAGAGGTTTCGCTTCTGGAAAAACGTTAAAAGATTTTCTCTCTCTCTCTCTCTCTCTTTCTCTCTCGCTTAATTTTTCGATGTGTATAATTTTTAGAGGTTAAGTTCAGGTTAGAGGTTAGGTTTTAACGCAAATTTAGAAGAGAGGGCATTGAGAGAAACAGTTTTCAAGAAAAAAAAAAAAAAAAAAAAAATACCGGGGATGTGGAGGGGGGGGTTCGTAAATCATGATGGTTTTTCTTTGTCGTGAAAATAGACGAAAAGGACAACGACTACGACGAAGGAGAGCATCATGGCCATTATATATGGACTTAAAACTCATCAATGGCTGATATATGGCCTTTTGCTCTCTCTCTCTTGCGTTAACATTACACAGTGTTATAGTTATATATTCCTTCCTCTTATTGCCTAACATCGATCATATAATGGAGGGTTAACGTTATTTTAGAGTATGAAATAGAGAGTGAGCCTCGTGACACTCAAAAAGGGTTAGTTTTGACACTTTTGTTTGTTAATTTCTATAGTCCAAAAAGTAATTTACATGATTTATATTATGTATATTAGTACAATTTTTTTTTTCAATAGAGGCGGCGATATTTAAAAATTTTTAAATATTCGTTGAAAACTATATATAAAACTATATAACGTATGTATAGGTTACGTAGGTGAGAAAAAATGATCTAATTTTGATAGGTTATGTGAGAAATTTTCTTCTAATTGTAACGGGAGATACGATAGAATTTAATTATGGTTATACTTAACCTCAAAATTTATTTTCCTTACAAGATGGAAAGAAACTTAATTTCAAATTTATTTTTAAGGTTATGTAACAATAAACTCAGGGAGGAGTGAAGAAGCAATTTAATTATGGTTTTATAACCTCAAAATATGTTAAAAATGTCACAGAAAATTAAAAGGCATTAAAATAAGCTGCAACGCTTATTATTTTAATCCAATTTTGCTTATTTTAATCCATTTTGGTATTAAAATAAGCAAAATTGGAATTGCAACGCTTATTATTTTAATCCAATTTTGCTTATTTTAATCCATTTTGGTATTAAAATAAGCAAAATTGGATTTTAAAATAATAAGCGTTGCAGCTTATTTTAATGCCTTTTAATTTTCTGTGGTTCCCTAAAGATAGAGCAAGAGATAGAAATATTTTGAGGTTATGTAACCATTTCTGTATCAAAAATTAAGGGAAAATAAACATATGCTTACATAACCTCAAAATACCATCTTAAAAATAGAACAATTTGAAAAAAAACCCTGCTTTAAATTTTGCAGTTTATGTTATGTAAGAATATTTAAAATATCTAAATTAAAGAGACCAAAAATCTATATTTTTTGATGAAATCAAATTTTTAAAATTTTCTCTCGTGTGCTGATTATTTAACTGTTTGAAAAAAAAACAGTTACACTTGAATGGCTATATATATTGCCAATAGGGGATTTTCCAATTCAAAGAATTCGCTCCTTTCATCAAAATACCGGAAATGAATTGAAATTTTCGAAAGGAAGTATATATAATCATTGAAAAAAATATATATATAATTACGATTTAGTTTTCTAACTTTATCTATATCCAAAATGAAAAACGTACATAACCTAAAAAAAAAGAAAAATTGTTATTATTTAAGTTATTATTAAGTGATGATATTATCTTATTGTTACATTTACAACCCTTTAACCTCTCTCCCTCCCCCCCAATAAATCAAATAAATTTTTTTTGTCAATAATAATTAGTGTAAAAATAATAGAATGAAAAATTTTCCCCTCGTATATTTATATTATATACTAATAAGTTTTAATTTCAAAAATCACAGTTGGAGAGGAATAATAATCCCGTTAGGTACTTATCGACATAAACACCTGGCAATTGACTTTTGGAGATTTTTGCGTCTACCTGTTTTTAAGGGATTGACTTTCGTGGCGGTCCCAAGAGATTTTAAGCCGTAAATAATCCACCCCTTTTTGCTAATCGCACGCATATATATATATACCCTTTTTGAATTGTACAAAACTATTAACCATTTTCTTCAAAACTGCAATATATATGTATAAAGAGAGAGAGAGGAAGAGAGAGAAAATGAGGGAAAATGAGGGAAAAATGACAATATTGTAAATCATCAGAAAAGTTTTGTGGATGCGACGACCGCCTGCACTTTTTTTTTTTTTGACAGATATGAAATCTCGAAAATTGTGGTTTTAGAATCGTTAAGTGTGCACGCTATGCTTATTTTGTGGTTAGAATATTTCTTTGTTTTGTAAATGACAAATGCTTATATATATATATATATATACTTTTGAAAATCTTTCATTTTCAAATTTTCTGTTTTAGGATATTGTAACTGAATCGTAATTTTTATATTAAAATTCTTTAAAAAAAATTTTTTTTTTGTACGATAAAAACACAGAAAATTAAAAGGCATTAAAATAAGCTGCAACTTTTAAATCCAATTTTGCATATTTTAATCCATTTTGGTATTAAAATAAACAAAATTGGATTTTAAAATAATAAGCGTTGCAGCTTATTTTAATACCTTATAATTTTCTGTGAACTGATTCTTATTACCAAATAAGTAGAAAAAATTTCCCTTAATTTTTCTACGGAAAAACATATATATTTCTCTTTTCTTTTACGAGGGCAAAAAGTCACACTCATACAATATAGTGTGGCAACAATTTTTTTTTGTTCTTTTTTGAAAAAATACCAAAAATCCTCTTAACAATGACATTTATATTATAAATTTGACATAACTGGTCGTCCGGTGTTAATAATGTTGAGTGCATAGCACATTCGTTGCCAAAGCTAATTCGTTCCATGAAATCAGGACCTTCCCTACAATAAGTTATGGAATTGACACGAGTTAACGGTTGTCATAGGAGAGAAGACCAGTGAAAAAAAAGAGAATCATTTTGAGAATGATGGGAGTCAGTTTTTCCTTCGTATTTAGCACCAAAAATGTATCAATGTTTATTATCGGCACACTGTATGCGTTTTCATAAATTCCGGAAGAAGAAGAAACAGCGGCAGTTGAAAAAAAAGAGAAGAAGAAGAAGAAGCTGAGAATGACCAAACAGAAGGGAGCTCCGAGTACATGCATATAGTGTATTTGGATGCGGAAGATGAACCTTCCGTGTACATAAGAAGAAGAAGAAGAAGAGGACCACCTATGGCGTTAGTGTAGAGTAAAGATTTTTAACACGGCGTTTCGACGTTCCGGTCCTATCGATGATGTCCCGTCGCGAACTTCCAACAAAACAAACTCTCTAATGTCTTCATGCTAGTCATCAGGATCTATAAAGATATGCTGGAAAACTTGACAAAAACTCATCGATCCACACACCAGTCAGTAGCTCCTTGGAAGACCGCACCGTTTTAACTTATTTCTCAAGGTTCAACGACAAAGTATATATATATATATACCATGGACATTGACGATTTACTTTTATATTTAATATAATGTATATAACATATAATAATGAAAACCTTGAAAATAACGAGTTTTTCCATTTACTTACAAATTCTAATAACTATATAAATTATAATTGCATTTATTTGATATTAAGTATACATTTTTAATATTTTATAATGAAATTGTATTTTTTTTTGTTTCAGGTGTGTTCTTCATTTTTGAATCCAATAGCAGATAAATCAACAATAAAGTTGAAAAAACGTTTTTATTTGAAAACCAAATCGTATGAAGGTGGTTAATTCTTTAGAAAACTCAATCGTAAACTATATTTATATTGTTATTCTTTGGATAAAGAAATATAACTATTAATGCTACAACTATATACCCAAATAGCACGAATATATTCCATGCATATTCTTGAAATAAGAAGAAATTGAAATAAGAAATTCTTTAAGAGTAAAAAAATTCTAAATTTTTTTTTTTCTAAATATTACAATGTTCATAAGTTTTAAAAGTACCCTTGGAATATTTAAGGAATATTGAATTTAAATAATGGGGGAAAAAAATGGGAATATTTCAAAAATATTAATGGACTAGTTAGTGCTATTAGGGTATTTGTATTATATTTGGGGATGCATGAATTGGTAAATAGGTGCATGTTATTATTATCTTAAATATTTTTTATATTGGTTATGGGAGTAGAAAAGTAGTGTATAAAATAATTTTTTGCAAAGTCCGTAGAGCCTTTTTTTTAAATTGATGCATGATAAGTGTATTATATTTTGACTTATTGATTAATTAAACGTACATCTGGTAAAATTAATATAGTTTTTAAAATTCTTTTCTCTTGGACAGTTTACAAAAAAATAGAAGCAATTTTACATTAATTTTGTAACGCAATTATTTCTCCCTTTTTTTTGGGGGGAAAAATTAATTTCACCAATCGTTTTATTAATCAAAAAAGCAAAATAATGTATAACGACTCTTATATATTAATAATAAAAGATCCTAGATCTTTTTTTTTTTTAAACGGCTCGATAGATTTCGTTAAAAATTATTTTATATTATTTTTTTTTTATTACTGTAAAAACGAGGAGGGATTATATTTACATTACCGCATGTTTTTTTTACATTGAATTCGAGTCAAAAAAAATATATATATATAGATTTCAGTTCGCGTCGCGTTTTCTCACGAAATCAGGGTTTTAAGAACGTGTACTTTCGCGACTAAACAGATTCTCATCAGCATACCGTTTTATTTCTCGAATACAAAACGAGACGTATATATATATATAATAAACCGTCGTCAGAAGCCATGCTAATCGTGAATTTCACGTTGAATTTTCCATTGGCTAGTTTTTTCGGCTAAATTACTTTGTGATAACCTGCGCTCAATGAAAAAAAAAGAACACGGGGAAAAAATGACGAGATCAGATTTATCTCTCTCTCTCTCTCTTGACTTAATTAATAACGGGTTGCTATATATATATATATATATATATATACACATATAATACAAAATCCTCGAGCAACAGAGGCGATTAATCTTGACATTAAACAGAACTCGTTTAACAAACAAGATGTCGCTCAAAATTTATTCTTTTTTATTTTTTTTTACTGTTCACTTGTTGATTTTAATCTAAAAAAAATTTTTTTCTTGCATTACTCCACGCGTTATTGTTATTATTATTTATACTTTAACATACACTTATATTATTTAACTGTTTGTAACTATCCAACGTCATTATTATATTACATTATAATATAATTTTTTTATTTTTACATATAGTTTATATATTATAATGGAATATAATTATTGTATAGTTTATTTATTAGTTATAACAGTTAATTATATGTATTATATACCTTCTATATAAACATATATATATATATATATATTTATTGAATTTTGTAATCATTGACTGAATTCAAGCGAGAAAATAATGAAACTTTTAAAGTATATATATATATATATATATATATATATATGCGTCTTTCACAACACTCTCCAAAATAAAAAAAAAGTGATATACCTTTCGTTCTAGTTATTATTTTATATACTGTTAATATTATTATTTGTAGAAAAAAAGTTAATTATTGAAAATTTTACTTATCATTTCGAATATATATATAATCCGTTAAATGAGAGAGTTATATATACCATTAGAATAGAGTGATTAGTCCGGACTGTATAATGTTTTTGATTTAAAATGTAATTAAGCAAATTTGCTTAAAGATTTCAATTTAGATGAAGTTTTTATATATTGACACTTTCACAAATTTCTGTGTCTAACATTATTATATATAAAATTTAATTTTAATATATATCTAATAGTCAAGATTTATACTGTCTATATTTTAAGAATCAATATTTAAATTTTCATTTTCAATATTATATGCGCGACTATAAATTTTCGATAAAAAAAAAACAAAAAAAAAAGTATAAATACAAAAAAAATAAATCACAAAAAAAAAAGAATAATTTCCTTGAAAATGTAATTTTTGGCAACGAAAAAAGAATTTTTTTTTTGCCGTGTAAGACGGGTAGTAAAGTTTTATAAGGTTTTTGCGTGACGAACTTCATTGTCGGCGATGCGAGAGTGACCGGTTGCACACACTTACACACACTTATATATATATATATATATATATGTATATATATATATATAATACAAATTCACACATTCAACTGCATTTGATAAATGTATATTCGAGTGCTATACTCTCTCGGCGCTTGTATCAAATGAAGGGCATTGCCAGAGGCGTAAAATTTCATCCAAACTATATATATACATATATATAATATATATAAATCTACAAAAAATATTTCATTAATGCGCCCATATTCCGACTGTCCGTCCGTCCGTCCGTCCGTTGCAAGAAACAATATCTGTTCGTGCGTTGATTATAAACATTTTATGAGATTTAATTTTCTATCAAATTATATTTTTATATATATATATACTATTTAGACAGTTTTTTTGTCTATCTGTCCGTCCGTTGCCTCTATCTGCCTGTCCGTCCCTTCGTTGATTACGATTTAGTTTTCTAAAAAAAAAATACAATTTTTAATTCTTAATTATAACGCATATTGTTTTGAGTTATATAATTCTAATTGGTTGCCTCTTTGGTAGGACAATGTTGCTATTATGGATAAAAATTAAGTGGTCCTTTTATATATATTATACAGACGGACGGACGGACACATTCGTTTGTAGGGAAAATAATTGTACTATTTTTAGTATTTAATTAAATAAAAATTTATTATAATTTGATTTGCTACCGTAAAAAAATATATATATATATGCGGACTTTGCTGATTTCACGAAGGTAATGACTTGTAACTGACCTACCGCAGTTTGGCCCAATTTAAGGGATCATTGCCTGAGCACGGTTAATACTTCACATCAAGAGAGCGTCGCGACGCACAAACGACTTGAAGAAGAGCGCCTTTTATGATGAATTATAGGACCACACACAGACATATATACCTATAAATATATATATATATATATATATATATATGTATATATATACACACACATATATATATATATATACGTCATAAATGCCTCTGAAAGAAAAACAAAACGCTCTCACACGACTCATTGCATTACACATCTACCGTACAATTTACTTTTACCTCTTATTTTATTTCCTCCTTTTTTTATGATTCTTTTTATAAATAATTATTTATATTATATAATACATTTATAAATACCATTTAGGAGACTGCAAAGTAATTTTTTTTTGTGTTATAATATTTATAAAATATGATAAATAAACACATAAACTTGAAAAAAATTTATTTTTGAGAGAGAGAGAGACAAACAGTTGAAGTCAATTTTCTCACACGAAAATTCAATTTTACAAAAATATTGGCCGACGTTAATGGGAAATAATAGTTGAGTCATTCTTGAGTTTATAGGGTAGAAAAAAAAGACGATGGAGGCAAAAGCAATGGTTCACCAGCCAGTAAAAAGCCACAAGTTGACCCAAGTTGCCATGTGCCGTAGCCAATGAGAAAAATCAACCCCTCTCCACTGTTTCTTACAAGACGTTATTCCTTTCACCCTCAATATATATAACCAACCAGTTTATCTTTTACACCTATATATATATATATATATATTTATAATATATTAATAATATAATATTATATTATATTTTGTATATTATATTATATTCCTTTTCATGTAAACGGAAACATGTGACGCTCCACGAGAGAAGGGACCTTACATTAAAAAAATTTTAGGTTATGTTTAGAGTTAGTTTTACATTAATAAAAAGTTTCATTTTAATTAAGTAATATCAAAAATAGTTTTTATTATATTATAAATATAACCTAAAATTTTTTTAACGTAAAGTCTCTTCTCTAGTGGAGCGTCATATATATATAGTAGATATTATACATATATATATATAAAGAGACGATTTCTTTGTTTTTCAATGTTTTTAACTATTTTACGTTTCTTTTTTTATTTGCAAACCGACTTCAATTACTGAATAATAGCGTATCGAAACAATATTATTGAAACAGATTATTCACGTAATCGTTACCTCATGTTTGACAGAAGTTCTATATATTGTCGATTTCTTATATTTGCGAGTAATCTTCATTTTAATGTGTAATTATTTTATGCTACATAGTAAAAAATTAAACTTTTATAAAAAAATATATTATTTGTTACATTAAATTATTTTCTATTATATTACAAACATTATATATTAAGTATACATAGAATTTTTAATATTTTGTAAATAATTAAATTGTAATTTTTTTTTTGTTTCAGGTATGCTGTTTTTCATTTTTGGATCCAATGAAGAGCAGATAAATCAACAATGAAGTTTAAAAAAAAAAAAAAAGTTGATTGGAAAACCAAATCGTATGAAGCTGGTTAATTCTTTAGAAAACTCAATCGTAACTTATATATATATATATATTTAGACTGTTATTCTTTGGAAAAAGAAATAACTATTATCCCAAATAGCACGAAATATTCCATGCATATTTCTGAAATAACATTAGGAATATTCCATTCATTTTCTGTTAATATAAAAATGTCCTATAACGTTACTTTGGAACATTCCTTTGGAATATTGCATTTAAATATGCAGGAATATTCCATTGAAATGTTGTGAGAATATTAAAAATGCTTCGGCAGTGTTTCTTTGGAGTATTTTAGAAATATTTAATTTAAAATAATGTGGGAATATTCCATTGAAATATTGTATGGGAAAAAAATAACTTTGTTGTGGGAATATGCCATTTAAATTATATACATATACATATATAGAATAATCTCCTTGGAATATTGTAAAAATATTCAAGGAAATTCGAAAGGAATGTTCCAAAATCCTATAGACTTATTAAAATTCCTGGAATATTCCAAATGTTTCGATAGAATATTCCACAAAAATATATGAATGGAATAGTTAGTGCTATTTGGGTAGTATATATTTTTATTTTGGGGTTGCATGAACTATATGTATAACATTAAGGTGCATGTTTTATTACCTTAAATTTTTTTTAGATTGGTTATGGGTGTATAGAAACACAAAAAATTATAAAGTATATTAAAATAAGCTGCAACGCTAAATATTTTAATCTAATTTTGCTTATTTTAATACCAAAATGGATTAAAATAAGCAAAATTGGATTAAAATAATAAGCGTTGCAGCTTATTTTAATGCCTTTTAATTTTCTGCGAAAGTAGTGTATAAAATGTATTATGTTTGCACGGAAAGAAAAGGAATGGTTGGGCTAACCATAGGTATTGATAAATACGTCCCATCAATATTATATGGTTACCACAACCATATCTTTAGTTGATACAACCATAGTATGGTTGGCCTAACCAAAGGTTATGTTGTCACATCAAAATGACGAAAAATTGCAAATTTGATGTGTCAACCTGACCTTTGGTTGCGCCAACAATACTATGGTTGTATCAACTAAAGATATGGTTGTGGTAACCATATAATATTGATGGGACGTATTTATCAATACCTATGGTTGGCCCAACCATTCCTTTTCTTTCCGTGTGTATTATAGTACATATATATCATATTAGATTATGTTATATATTGTATTATAGGTATGATATGATAGTAATTATATTCTGCTGTAGATTGTATAAGGTGTATATATATATATATATACACTTGTATCTCTGAGAAACTCTGAGAATGCTTTTATTTAATGATGTTCATTGTAGTGTGCCAGAGAGTAATTCTCTGTCCATGATTGAGATTCGATTCTCAGGGATTTTTTATTTTACTTTATTTAATTCTAGCCGGATCCGGTTTATTGTATATCCCATGGGCAAAGAATTCCTTTGGCTACTGTTCGATTTCATCTTGAATGAAGTTGTGGCTACTGTGATACCTGATATAGTATTTAATCTTACGCTTATAATGAATAATATAATTTATATTTATTTCCATTCGATTATTTCTATATATATAACACTTTTTTTTTTTTTTTTTTTTTAATTTCGACCAGTATATTTAAATCAAAATATCCATTGCAAAGCCTGCTTTTTTTGCAATATATATTTTGTGTGGTCCGTTTCACAAAAAAATCCTGAACGCAAAATAAGTTGATACCAAATGAATATTTACTAGAACGAAATAAATATTTACTAGAACCAAATGAATACATTACTAGAACCAAATGAATACATTACTAGAACCAATTGAATATTTACTAAAACCAAATTAATATTTACTAGAACCAAATGAATATACATATTTACTAGAACCAAATGAATACATACCTATATTTATACTAGAACCAATTGAATATTTACTAAAACCAAATTAATATTTACTAGAACCAAATAAATATTTACTAAAACCAAATGAATATACATATTTACTAGAACCAAATGAATATTTACTAGAACCAAATGAATACATATATTTATACTAGAACCAATTGAATATTTACTAAAACCAAATTAATATTTACTAGAACTAAATAAATATTTACTTGAATTAAATAAATTCTATTTTATAAAATTTTATATAAAAAAAAAAGATCTGCAATTTTTCTGTGTATAAACGCAAAAAAAAAAAAAAAAAAAAAAAGACAAAGGAATTTCGCAGTGTCCGGCTCGCATCTTATTCTCATGAGAGCGATATAAATTTCTCATACTTTGCGCGCGCTCGCTTAAACTGACCTCACACCCAATGATGATGGTGACCTGACTTTAGTCACACCTCAATTTCTTTTCCCTCGATCGGTGTGATCGAAAGACGATCGATCGAGTCGGAGAGTGATCCATAGTTTCTGTACGCGTTTCCGTCCGTCACTTTTTCATTGGTTATAAAAGAAGGGAATATAAAGAAATAAAAAAAGACAAAAAAAAAAAAAAAAAAAAACGGAATCTGAACTTTACAAAGCTGCTCGATCACTATAATATATATATTTAAGGGGCATCGATGACTCCGCTAACGGATATTGATACCATATATATATATATATATATATGAAACTTTAATATATAATTTCAGTGTAATAAAGCTTAAAATGTAAAAAATAACATCGAAAATGAAACCTACTTTCAACCCACATTCGACCTATTTTGACCCTTTTTTTAGAATTTTTAAATTGACAGAAATTTGAATTTACCGAATTTCAAATTTGCCCGAATTTTTAATTGATAGAATTTTTATATAATCAAAAATTCACTTCACAGAATTTTTATTTGTGCGAATTTTTATTGGTCAGAATTTTTATTTACTCGAATTTTCATTTAACATAATAGGATATTTTAAAGAATTTTCATTGGCTATAGAATTTCATTGCATATATATAGAATTTTCATTTGTTCGAATTATTATTATTTGATATAATTTCCATCAAAATCGATTTTTCTGCAGAATTTTTACTTATATAATCAAAAAATCATTTATAACAGAATTTCTAATTTGATATAGAATTTTCATTTGACCGAAATTGCAAATGACCGAAACAATAATCGATTTTGGCGCGATTTTTAAATTATCAAATCACAATTTTATGGATAATTTTTTTAATGGTTTGATATAATTTAAAAATTGCGCCAAAATCGATTGTTGTTTCGATCAAATGAAAATTCTATCAAATTATAGAAATTCTGCGTTAAATGATTTTTCGGTTAAGTAAAAATTCTGCAGAAAAATCGGTTTTTTTTTGTGGAAATTATATCAAATAATAATTCGAATAAATGAAAATTTATCTAAAAGAATAAAATGAAAATTCTTGATTGGTTGATAATTTAAAAATCGCGCCAAATTCGAACAAATGAAAATTTATCTGGAATAAGAATAAAATGAAAATTCTATGCAATGTAATTCTATATGAAAATTCTTTAAAATGTCCTAATTATGTTAGAAGAAAATTCAAGTAAATAAACATTCTGACAAATAAAAATTTTGTGAAGTGAATTTTTTGGTTATATAAAAATTGTGTAATATATAGAAAATCGTTTGGATAAAAATGAGTGTAAAATAAAAATTCTGCGAAACAAAAATTCGATGGCTAAAATTTTGTAAAAATTCGTATATAAAAAAAAATTCTGTAAAAGTATATATATATATAGTTTAAATTTAAAATTTGAGAAAAAAACGAAAGTATACATATAAATTTGAGGAAAATTTAATTTATCATTTAGAAAACAAGACTAACGCCCTTATAATATATATATATATATAGTATATGTATTATGTCTGAGCATTTATATAGAATTAGTTTCGGTTCGTACAGGAGAATATCCTGCAATTGAAAAATCTCCTGTGTCATGTCCATGTCACTATAAAACGTAGGCGGATTTTGATCATTGTTAATTTGACAGAAATTTCGTTAATATCATCTATAATATACTGCGCATTTCACGCATATCAGTAGGATCAACTTTTTAATTGTTATATTAGTTTAATCATCACCGATATATATATATAGAAAACAAAATTTCTCTTTGTTTAATTTTATAGGTTTTTTTTTTTTTTTTTTTTTTTTTATAGAGAACTTGATATTTTTGAGGTTATGTTATAGATTGTTGATAAATATTGATTTATTTGCATGTAGAAAAAAAAATTTAAACTAAATGAAAATTATGCCATAACCTCAAAAACATATACATATTGTAGCAAATATATGTATTACTATTATAATATAGCATTTATGTCAATATAGATTTAAAGTAGGTACAATGTAGGTCAAAGTAGGTTCCAAATAGGTTAAAGTTGATTCAAAATAGGTGTAATTTAGGTTAAATGTAAGTTCAATTAAGGTCAAAGTAGGTTCAATTAAGGTCAAAGTAGGTTCAAAATAGGTCAAAGTTGATTCAAAATAGGTGTAATTTAGGTTAAATGTAAGTTCAATTAAGGTCAAAGTAGGTTCAAAATTAGGTTCAGTGTAGGTATATTAAAGTTAGTCCAATATATAGATTCGAAGTAGATCAAAGTTGGTGAAATTTAGGTTAAAAGTAGTTTCAAAATAGGTCGAAGTTGATTCAAAATAGGTCTAATTAAGGTTCAATGTAAGTTCAATTAAGGTTAAAGTAGGTTCAAAATTAGGTTCAGTGTAGGTATTAAAGTTAGTCCAATAAAGATTCGAAGTAGATCAAAGTTGGTGAAATTTAGGTTAAAAGTAGGTTCAAAATAGGTCGAAGTTGATTCAAAATAGGTCTAATTAAGGTTCAATTTCGGTCAAATTAA